>NC_135434.1:31895795-32215688 GCF_051991255.1 Vanacampus margaritifer
AACACTAACCCTAATGTAAAACCCTAGTTTGAAACCCTAAGCCTAATTTGAAACCCTAGTTTGAAACCCTAACCCTAATGTAAAACCCTAGTTTGAAACCCAAACCCTAATTTGAAACCCGAGTTTGAAACCCTAACCCTAATTTTAAACCCCTGTTTTGAATCCCTAACCCTAATGTAAAACCCTTGTTTGAAACCCTTACCCTAATGTAAAACCCTATTTTGAAACCCTTACCCTAATGTAAAACCCTATTTTGAAACCCTAGTTTGAAACCCTAACCCTAATTTGAAAACCTAGTTTGAAACCTTAACCCTAATATAAAACCCTAGTTTGAAAGTCTAACCCTAATTTGAAACCCTAGTTTGAAACCCTAACCCTAATGTTAAACCCTAGTTTGAAACCCTAACCCTAATGTAAAACCCTAGGGTGAAACCCTAACCCTAATTTTAAACCCCTGGTTTGAAACCCTAACCCTAATGTAAAAACCTTGTTTGAAACCCTAACCCTAATGTAAAACCCTAGTTTGAAACACTAACCTTAATGTTAAACCCTAGTTTGAAACCCTAACCCTAATGTAAAACCCTAGTGTGAAACCCTAACCCTATTTTTAAACCCCTGTTTTGAAACCCTAACCCTAATGTAAAACCCTAGTTTGAAACCCTAAGCCTAATTTAAAACCCTAGTTTGAAAACCTAACCCTAATGTAAAACCCTAGTTTGAAACCCTAACCATAATGATAAACACTATTTTGAAACCCTAACCCTAAATTGAAAACCTAGTTTGAAACCCTAACCCTAATGTAAAACCCTAGTTTGAAACCCTAACCCTAATGATAAACCCTAGTTTGAAACCCTAAACCTAAATTGAAAACCTAGTTTGAAAACCTAACCCTAATGTAAAACCCTAGTTTGAAACCCTAACCCTAATGTAAAACCCTAATTTGTAACCCTAACCCTATTGTAAAACCCTAGTTTGAAACCCTAACCCTAATTTGAAACCCTAGTTTGAAACCTTAACCCTAATATAAAACCCTTGTTTGAAACCCTAACCCTAATGTAAAACCCTAGTTTGAAACCCTAACCTTAATGTTAAACCCTAGTTTGAAACCCTAACCCTAATGTAAAACCCTAGTGTGAAACACTAACCCTAATTTTAAACCCCTGTTTTGAAACCCTAACCCTAATGTAAAACCCTAGTTTGAAACCCTAAGCCTAATTTAAAACCCTAGTTTGAAACCCTAACCCTAATGTAAAACCCTAGTTTGAAGCAGTAACCCTAATGTAAAACCCCTGAGTTTGAAACTCTAACCCTAATTTGAAACCCTAGTTTGAAAGCGTAACCCTAATGTAAAACCCTAGTTTGAAAGCGTAACCCTAATGTAAAACCCTAGTTTGAAGCATTAACCCTAATGTAAAACCCTAGTTTGAAACCCTAACCTTAATGTTAAACCCTAGTTTGAAACCCTAATCCTAATGTAAAACTCTAGTTTGAAACCCTAACCATAATGATAAAACCCTATTTTGAAACCCTAACCCTAAATTGAAAACCTAGTTTGAAACCCTAACCCTAATGTAAAACCCGAGTTTGAAACCCTAACCCTAATGATAAACCCTAGTTTGAAACCCTAAACCTAAATTGAAAACCTAGTTTGAAACCCTAACCCTAATGTAAAACCCTAGTTTGAAACCCTAACCTTAATGTAAAACCCTAGTTTGAAACCCCAAACCTAATTTGAAACCCTAACCCTAATGTAAAACCCTACTTTGAAACCCGAACTCTAATGTAAAACCCTAGTGTGAAACCCTAACCCTAATTTTAAACCCCTGTTTTGAAACCCTAACCCTAATTTGAAACCCTAGTTTGTAACCCTAACCATAATGTAAAACCCTAGTTTGTAACCCTAACCATAATGTAAAACCCTAGTTTGAAACCCTAACCCTAATGTAAAAGCCTAGTTTGAAACCCTAACCCTAATTTGAAACCCTAACCCTAATTTAAAACCCCTGTTTTGAAACCCTAACCCTAATGTAAAACCCTTGTTTGAAACCCTAACCCTAATGTAAAACCCTAGTTTAAAACCCTAACCCTAATTTTAAACCGTAGTTTGAAACCAAAACCCTAATGTTAAACCATAGTTTGAAGCACTAACCCTAATGTAAAACCCCTGAGTTTGAAACTCTAACCCTAATTTGAAACCCTAGTTTGAAAGCGTAACCCTAATGTAAAACCCTAGTTTGAAAACGTAACCCTAATGTAAAACCCTAGTTTGAAGCAATAACCCTAATGTAAAACCCTAGTTTGAAACCCTAACCCTAACGTTAAACCCTACTTTGTAACCCTAACCCTAATGTAAAACCATAGTTTGAAACCCTTACCTTAATGTAAAACCATAGTTTGAAACCCTAACCCTAATGTAAAACCTTAGTTTGAAGCACTAACCCTAATGTCAAAGCCTAGTTTGAAACCCTAACCCTAATGTAAAACCCTAGTTTGAAACCCCAAATCTAATTTGAAACCATAGTTTGAAACCCTAACCCTAATGTAAAACCCTAGTTTGTAAACCTAATCCTAATGTAAAACCTCAAATTGAAACCCAAACCCTAATTTTAAACCCTAGTTTGAAACCCTAAACCTAATGTAAAACCCTAGTTTGAAACCCTAACCCTAATTTAAAACCCCTGTTTTGAAACCCTAACCCTAATGTAAAACCCTTGTTTGAATCCCTAACCCTAATTTAAAACCCTAGTTGGAAACCCTAACCCTAATATAAAACCCTATTTTGAAACCCTAACCCTAATTTGAAACCCTAACCCTAATGTAAAACCCTTGTTTGAAACACTAACCCTAATGTAAACCCTAGTTTATAACCTTAACCCTAATGTAAAACTCTAGTTTGAAACCCTAACCCTAATGTTAAACCCTAGTTTGAAACCCTAACCCTAATGTAAAACCCTAGTGTGAAACCCTAACCCTAATTTTAAACCCGTTTTGAAACACTAAACCTAATGTAAAACCCTTGTTTGAAACACTAACCCTAATGTAAAACCCTAGTTTGAAACCCTAAGCCTAATTTGAAACCCTAGTTTGAAACCCTAACCCTAATGTAAAACCCTAGTTTGAAACCCAAACCCTAATTTGAAACCCGAGTTTGAAACCCTAACCCTAATTTTAAACCCCTGTTTTGAATCCCTAACCCTAATGTAAACCCTAGTTTATAACCTTAACCCTAATGTAAAACTCTAGTTTGAAACCCTAACCCTAATGTTAAACCCTTGTTTCAAACCCTAACCCTAATGTAAAACCCTAGTTTGAAACCCTAACCCTAATGTTAAACCCTAGTTTGAAACCCTATCCCTAATGTAAAACCCTAGGGTGAAACCCTAACCCTAATTTTAAACCCCTGTTTTGAAACCCTAACCCTAATGTAAAACCCTTCTTTGAAACCCTAACCCTAATGTAAAACCCTAGTTTGAAACCCTAAGCCTAATTTGAAACCCTTGTTTCAAACCCTAACCCTAATGTAAAACCCTAGTTTGAAACCCTAACCCTAATTTGAAACCCTAGTTTGAAACCTTAACCCTAATATAAAACCCTAGTTTGAAACCCTAACCCTAATGTTAAACCCTAGTTTGAAACCCTAACCCTAATGTAAAACCCTAGTGTGAAACCCTAACCCTAATTTTAAACCCGTTTTGAAACACTAAACCTAATGTAAAACCCTTGTTTGAAACACTAACCCTAATGTAAAACCCTAGTTTGAAACCCTAACCCTAACGTTAAACCCTTGTTTGAAACCCTAACCCTAATTTTAAACCCCTGTTTTGAAACCCTAACCCTAATGTAAAACCCTAGTTTGAAACCCTAAGCCTAATTTAAAACCCTAGTTTGAAACCCTAACCCTAATGTAAAACCCTAGTTTGAAGCAGTAACCCTAATGTAAAACCCCTGAGTTTGAAACTCTAACCCTAATTTGAAACCCTAGTTTGAAAGCGTAACCCTAATGTAAAACCCTAGTTTGAAAGCGTAACCCTAATGTAAAACCCTAGTTTGAAGCATTAACCCTAATGTAAAACCCTAGTTTGAAACCCTAACCTTAATGTTAAACCCTAGTTTGAAACCCTAATCCTAATGTAAAACCCTAGTTTGTAGCATTAACCCTAATGTAAAACCCTAGTTTGAAACCCTAACCTTAATGTTAAACCCTAGTTTGAAACCCTAATCCTAATGTAAAACCCTAGTTTGAAACCCTAACCATAATGATAAACCCTATTTTGAAACCCTAACCCTAAATTGAAAACCTAGTTTGAAACCCTAACCCTAATGTAAAACCCGAGTTTGAAACCCTAACCCTAATGATAAACCCTAGTTTGAAACCCTAAACCTAAATTGAAAACCTAGTTTGAAACCCTAACCCTAATGTAAAACCCTAGTTTGAAACCCTAACCTTAATGTAAAACCCTAGTTTGAAACCCCAAACCTAATTTGAAACCCTAACCCTAATGTAAAACCCTACTTTGAAACCCGAACTCTAATGTAAAACCCTAGTGTGAAACCCTAACCCTAATTTTAAACCCCTGTTTTGAAACCCTAACCCTAATTTGAAACCCTAGTTTGTAACCCTAACCATAATGTAAAACCCTAGTTTGTAACCCTAACCATAATGTAAAACCCTAGTTTGAAACCCTAACCCTAATGTAAAAGCCTAGTTTGAAACCCTAACCCTAATTTGAAACCCTAACCCTAATTTAAAACCCCTGTTTTGAAACCCTAACCCTAATGTAAAACCCTTGTTTGAAACCCTAACCCTAATGTAAAACCCTAGTTTGAAACCCTAACCCTAATTTTAAACCGTAGTTTGAAACCATAACCCTAATGTTAAACCATAGTTTGAAGCACTAACCCTAATGTAAAACCCCTGAGTTTGAAACTCTAACCCTAATTTGAAACCCTAGTTTGAAAGCGTAACCCTAATGTAAAACCCTAGTTTGAAAGCGTAACCCTAATGTAAAACCCTAGTTTGAAGCATTAACCCTAATGTAAAACCCTAGTTTGAAACCCTAACCCTAACGTTAAACCCTACTTTGTAACCCTAACCCTAATGTAAAACCATAGTTTGAAACCCTTACCTTAATGTAAAACCCTAGTTTGAAACCCTAACCCTAATGTAAAACCTTAGTTTGAAGCACTAACCCTAATGTCAAAGCCTAGTTTGAAACCCTAACCCTAATGTAAAACCCTAGTTTGAAACCCCAAATCTAATTTGAAACCATAGTTTGAAACCCTAACCCTAATGTAAAACCCTAGTTTGTAAACCTAATCCTAATGTAAAACCTCAAATTGAAACCCAAACCCTAATTTGAAACCCTAGTTTGAAACCCTAAACCTAATGTAAAACCCTAGTTTGAAACCCTAACCCTAATTTAAAACCCCTGTTTTGAAACCCTAACCCTAATGTAAAACCCTTGTTTGAATCCCTAACCCTAATTTAAAACCCTAGTTGGAAACCCTAACCCTAATATAAAACCCTATTTTGAAACCCTAACCCTAATTTGAAACCCTAACCCTAATGTAAAACCCTTGTTTGAAACACTAACCCTAATGTAAACCCTAGTTTATAACCTTAACCCTAATGTAAAACTCTAGTTTGAAACCCTAACCCTAATGTTAAACCCTAGTTTGAAACCCTAACCCTAATGTAAAACCCTAGTGTGAAACCCTAACCCTAATTTTAAACCCGTTTTGAAACACTAAACCTAATGTAAAACCCTTGTTTGAAACACTAACCCTAATGTAAAACCCTAGTTTGAAACCCTAAGCCTAATTTGAAACCCTAGTTTGAAACCCTAACCCTAATGTAAAACCCTAGTTTGAAACCCAAACCCTAATTTGAAACCCGAGTTTGAAACCCTAACCCTAATTTTAAACCCCTGTTTTGAATCCCTAACCCTAATGTAAAACCCTTGTTTGAAACCCTTACCCTAATGTAAAACCCTATTTTGAAACCCTAGTTTGAAACCCTAACCCTAATATAAAACCCTAGTTTGAAACCCTAACCCTAAGTTGAAAACCTAGTTTGAAACCTTAACCCTAATATAAAACCCTAGTTTGAAAGTCTAACCCTAATTTGAAACCATAGTTTGAAACCCTAACCCTAATGTTAAACCCTAGTTTGAAACCCTAACCCTAATGTAAAACCCTAGGGTGAAACCCTAACCCTAATTTTAAACCCCTGTTTTGAAACCCTAACCCTAATGTAAAACCCTTCTTTGAAACCCTAACCCTAATGTAAAACCCTAGTTTGAAACCCTAAGCCTAATTTGAAACCCTTGTTTCAAACCCTAACCCTAATGTAAAACCCTAGTTTGAAACCCTAACCCTAATTTGAAACCCTAGTTTGAAACCTTAACCCTAATATAAAACCCTAGTTTGAAACCCTAACCCTAATGTTAAACCCTAGTTTGAAACCCTAACCCTAATGTAAAACCCTAGTGTGAAACCCTAACCCTAATTTTAAACCCGTTTTGAAACACTAAACCTAATGTAAAACCCTTGTTTGAAACACTAACCCTAATGTAAAACCCTAGTTTGAAACCCTAACCCTAACGTTAAACCCTTGTTTGAAACCCTAACCCTAATGTAAAACCCTAGTTTGAAACCCTAACCCTAATGATAAACCCTAGTTTGAAACCCTAACCCTAAATTGAAAACCTAGTTTGAAACCCTAACCCTAATGTAAAACCCTAGTTTGAAACCCTAACCCTAATTATAAACCCTAGTTTGAAACCCTAACCCTAAATTGAAAACCTAGTTTGAAACCCTAACCTTAATGTAAAACCCTAGTTTGAAACCCTAACCCTAATGTAAAACTTTAGTTTGAAGCACTAAACCTAATGTAAAACACTAGTTTGAAACACTTACCCTAATGTAAAACCCTAGTTTGAAAACCTAACCTTAATGTAAAACCCTAGTTTGAAACCCTAACCCTAATGATAAACCCTAGTTTGAAACCCTAACCCTAATTTGAAACCCTAGTTTGAAACCCTAACCCTAATGTAAAACCCTAGTTTGAAACCCTAACCCTAATTTGAAACCCTAGTTTGAAACCTTAACCCTAATATAAAACCCTTGTTTGAAACCCTAACCCTAATGTAAAACCCTAGTTTGAAACCCTAACCTTAATGTTAAACCCTAGTTTGAAACCCTAACCCTAATGTAAAACCCTAGTGTGAAACCCTAACCCTAATTTTAAACCCCTGTTTTGAAACCCTAACCCTAATGTAAAACCCTTGTTTAAAACCCTAACCCTAATGTAAAAGCCTAGTTTGAAACCCTAAGCCTAATTTAAAACCCTAGTTTGAAACCCTAACCCTAATGTAAAACCCTAGTTTGAAGCAGTAACCCTAATGTAAAACCCCTGAGTTTGAAACTCTAACTCTAATTTGAAACCCTAGTTTGAAAGCGTAACCCTAATGTAAAACCCTAGTTTGAAAGCGTAACCCGAATGTAAAACCCTAATTTGAAGCATTAACCCTAATGTAAAACCCTAGTTTGAAACCCTAACCTTAATGTTAAACCCTAGTTTGAAACCCTAATCCTAATGTAAAACCCTAGTTTGAAACCCTAACCATAATGATAAACCCTATTTTGAAACCCTAACCCTAAATTAAAAACCTAGTTTGAAACCCTAACCCTAATGTAAAACCCGAGTTTGAAACCCTAACCCTAATGATAAACCCTAGTTTGAAACCCTAAACCTAAATTGAAAGCCTAGTTTGAAACCCTAACCCTAATGTAAAACCCTAGTTTGAAACCCTAACCTTAATGTAAAACCCTAGTTTGAAACCCCAAACCTAATTTGAAACCATAGTTTGAAACCCTAACCCTAATGTAAAACCCTACTTTGAAACCCGAACTCTAATGTAAAACCCTAGTGTGAAACCCTAACCCTAATTTTAAACCCCTGTTTTGAAACCCTAACCCTAATTTGAAACCCTAGTTTGTAACACTAACCATAATGTAAAACCCTAGTTTGTAACCCTAACCATAATGTAAAACCCTAGTTTGAAACCCTAACCCTAATGTAAAAGCCTAGTTTGAAACCCTAACCCTAATTTGAAACCCTAACCCTAATTTAAAACCCCTGTTTTGAAACCCTAACCCTAATGTAAAACCCTTGTTTGAAACCCTAACCCTAATGTAAAACCCTAGTTTGAAACCCTAACCCTAATGTTAAACCGTAGTTTGAAACCATAACCCTAATGTAAAACCATAGTTTGAAGCACTAACCCTAATGTAAAACCCCTGAGTTTGAAACTCTAACCCTAATTTGAAACCCTAGTTTGAAAGCGTAACCCTAATGTAAAACCCTAGTTTGAAAGCGTAACCCTAATGTAAAACCCTAGTTTGAAGCATTAACCCTAATGTAAAACCCTAGTTTGAAACCCTAACCCTAACGTTAAACCCTACTTTGTAACCCTAACCCTAATGTAAAACCATAGTTTGAAACCCTTACCTTAATGTAAAACCCTAGTTTGAAACCCTAACCCTAATGTAAAACCTTAGTTTGAAGCACTAACCCTAATGTCAAAGCCTTGTTTGAAACCCTAACCCTAATGTAAAACCCTAGTTTGAAACCCTAACCCTAATGTTAAACCGTAGTTTGAAACCATAACCCTAATGTAAAACCATAGTTTGAAGCACTAACCCTAATGTAAAACCCCTGAGTTTGAAACTCTAACCCTAATTTGAAACCCTAGTTTGAAAGCGTAACCCTAATGTAAAACCCTAGTTTGAAAGCGTAACCCTAATGTAAAACCCTAGTTTGAAGCATTAACCCTAATGTAAAACCCTAGTTTGAAACCCTAACCCTAACGTTAAACCCTACTTTGTAACCCTAACCCTAATGTAAAACCATAGTTTGAAACCCTTACCTTAATGTAAAACCCTAGTTTGAAACCCTAACCCTAATGTAAAACCTTAGTTTGAAGCACTAACCCTAATGTCAAAGCCTTGTTTGAAACCCTAACCCTAATGTAAAACCCTAGTTTGAAACCCCAAACCTAATTTGAAACCCTAGTTTGAAACCCTAACCCTAATGTAAAACCCTAGTTTGAAACCCCAAACCTAATTTGAAACCCTAGTTTGAAACCCTAACCCTAATGTAAAACCCTAGTTTGTAAACCTAATCCTAATGTAAAACCTCAAATTGAAACCCAAACCCCAATTTGAAACCCTAGTTTGAAACCCTAAACCTAATGTAAAACCCTAGTTTGAAACCCTAACCCTAATTTAAAACCCCTGTTTTGAAACCCTAACCCTAATGTAAAACCCTTGTTTGAATCCCTAACCCTAATTTGAAACCCTAGTTTGAAACCCTAACCCTAATATAAAACCCTATTTTGAAACCCTAACCCTAATTTGAAACCCTAACCCTAATGTAAACCCTAGTTTATAACATTAACCCTAATGTAAAACTCTAGTTTGAAACCCTAACCCTAATGTTAAACCCTAGTTTGAAACCCTAACCCTAATGTAAAACCCTAGTGTGAAACCCTAACCCTAATTTTAAACCCGTTTTGAAACACTAAACCTAATGTAAAACCCTTGTTTGAAACACTAACCCTAATGTAAAACCCTAGTTTGAAACCCTAAGCCTAATTTGAAACCCTAGTTTGAAACCCTTACCCTAATGTAAAACCCTAGTTTGAAACCCAAACCCTAATTTGAAACCCGAGTTTGAAACCCTAACCCTAATTTTAAACCCCTGTTTTGAATCCCTAACCCTAATGTAAAACCCTTGTTTGAAACCCTTACCCTAATGTAAAACCCTAGTTTGAAACCCAAACCCTAATTTGAAACCCGAGTTTGAAACCCTAACCCTAATTTTAAACCCCTGTTTTGAATCCCTAACCCTAATGTAAAACCCTATTTTGAAACCCTTACCCTAATGTAAAACCCTATTTTGAAACCCTATTTTGAAACCCTAACCCTAATATAAAACCCTAGTTTGAAACCCTAACCCTAATTTGAAAACCTAGTTTGAAACCTTAACCCTAATATAAAACCCTAGTTTGAAAGTCTAACCCTAATTTTAAACCCCTGTTTTAAACCCTAACCCTAATGTTAAACCCTAGTTTGAAACCCTAACCCTAATGTAAAACCCTAGGGTGAAACCCTAACCCTAATTTTAAACCCCTGTTTTGAAACCCTAACCCTAATGTAAAACCCTTGTTTGAAACCCTAACCCTAATGTAAAACCCTAGTTTGAAACCCTAAGCCTAATTTGAAACCCTTGTTTGAAACCCTAACCCTAATGTAAAACCCTAGTTTGAAACCCAAACCCTAATTTGAAACCCTAGTTTGAAACCTTAACCCTAATATAAAACCCTAGTTTGAAACCCTAACCCTAATTTGAAACCCTAGTTTGAAACCCTAACCCTAATGTAAAACCCTAGTTTGGAACCCTAACCCTAAAGTTAAACCCTAGTTTGAAACCCTAACCCTAATGTAAAACCCTAGTGTGAAACCCTAACCTTAATGTTAAACCCTAGTTTGAAACCCTAACCCTAATTTTAAACCCCTGTTTTGAAACACTAACCTTAATGTTAAACCCTAGTTTGAAACCCTAACCCTAATGTAAAACCCTAGTGTGAAACCCTAACCCTAATTTTAAACCCCTGTTTTGAAACCCTAACCCTAATGTAAAACCCTAGTTTGAAACCCTAAGCCTAATTTAAAACCCTAGTTTGAAACCCTAACCCTAATGTAAAACCCTAGTTTGAAACCCTAACCATAATGATAAACCCTATTTTGAAACCCTAACCCTAAATTGAAAACCTAGTTTGAAACCCTAACCCTAATGTAAAACCCTAGTTTGAAACCCTAACCCTAATGATAAACCCTAGTTTGAAACCCTAAACCTAAATTGAAAACCTAGTTTGAAACCCTAACCCTAATGTAAAACCCTAGTTTGAAACCCTAACCCTAATGTAAAACCCTAATTTGTAACCCTAACCCTAATGTAAAACCCTAGTTTGAAACCCTAACCCTAATTTTAAACCCCTGTTTTGAAACCCTAACCCTAATGTAAAACCCTTGTTTGAAACCCTAACCCTAATGTAAAACCCTAGTTTGAAACCCTAAGCCTAATTTAAAACACTAGTTTGAAACCCTAACCCTAATGATAAACCCTAGTTTGAAACCCTAAACCTAAATTGAAAACCTAGTTTGAAACCCTAACCCTAATGTAAAACCCTAGTTTGAAACCCTAACCTTAATGTAAAACCCTAGTTTGAAACCCCAAACCTAATTTGAAACCCTAACCCTAATGTAAAACCCTACTTTGAAACCCGAACTCTAATGTAAAACCCTAGTGTGAAACCCTAACCCTAATTTTAAACCCCTGTTTTGAAACCCTAACCCTAATTTGAAACCCTAGTTTGTAACCCTAACCATAATGTAAAACCCTAGTTTGTAACCCTAACCATAATGTAAAACCCTAGTTTGAAACCCTAACCCTAATGTAAAAGCCTAGTTTGAAACCCTAACCCTAATTTGAAACCCTAACCCTAATTTAAAACCCCTGTTTTGAAACCCTAACCCTAATGTAAAACCCTTGTTTGAAACCCTAACCCTAATGTAAAACCCTAGTTTGAAACCCTAACCCTAATTTTAAACCGTAGTTTGAAACCATAACCCTAATGTTAAACCATAGTTTGAAGCACTAACCCTAATGTAAAACCCCTGAGTTTGAAACTCTAACCCTAATTTGAAACCCTAGTTTGAAAGCGTAACCCTAATGTAAAACCCTAGTTTGAAAGCGTAACCCTAATGTAAAACCCTAGTTTGAAGCATTAACCCTAATGTAAAACCCTAGTTTGAAACCCTAACCCTAACGTTAAACCCTACTTTGTAACCCTAACCCTAATGTAAAACCATAGTTTGAAACCCTTACCTTAATGTAAAACCCTAGTTTGAAACCCTAACCCTAATGTAAAACCTTAGTTTGAAGCACTAACCCTAATGTCAAAGCCTAGTTTGAAACCCTAACCCTAATGTAAAACCCTAGTTTGAAACCCCAAATCTAATTTGAAACCATAGTTTGAAACCCTAACCCTAATGTAAAACCCTAGTTTGTAAACCTAATCCTAATGTAAAACCTCAAATTGAAACCCAAACCCTAATTTGAAACCCTAGTTTGAAACCCTAAACCTAATGTAAAACCCTAGTTTGAAACCCTAACCCTAATTTAAAACCCGTTTTGAAACCCTAACCCTAATGTAAAACCCTTGTTTGAATCCCTAACCCTAATTTAAAACCCTAGTTGGAAACCCTAACCCTAATATAAAACCCTATTTTGAAACCCTAACCCTAATTTGAAACCCTAACCCTAATGTAAAACCCTTGTTTGAAACACTAACCCTAATGTAAACCCTAGTTTATAACCTTAACCCTAATGTAAAACTCTAGTTTGAAACCCTAACCCTAACGTTAAACCCTACTTTGTAACCCTAACCCTAATGTAAAACCATAGTTTGAAACCCTTACCTTAATGTAAAACCCTAGTTTGAAACCCTAACCCTAATGTAAAACCTTAGTTTGAAGCACTAACCCTAATGTCAAAGCCTAGTTTGAAACCCTAACCCTAATGTAAAACCCTAGTTTGAAACCCCAAACCTAATTTGAAGCCCTAGTTTGAAACCCTAACCCTAATGTAAAACCCTAGTTTGTAAACCTAATCCTAATGTAAAACCTCAAATTGAAACCCAAACCATAATTTGAAACCCTAGTTTGAAACCCTAAACCTAATGTAAAACCCTAGTTTGAAACCCTAACCCTAATTTAAAACCCCTGTTTTGAAACCCTAACCCTAATGTAAAACCCTTGTTTGAATCCCTAACCCTAATTTGAAACCCTAGTTTGAAACCCTAACCCTAATATAAAACCCTATTTTGAAACCCAAACCCTAATTTGAAACCCTAACCCTAATGTAAAACCCTTGTTTGAAACACTAACCCTAATGTAAACCCTAGTTTATAACATTAACCCTAATGTAAAACTCTAGTTTGAAACCCTAACCCTAATGTTAAACCCTAGTTTGAAACCCTAACCCTAATGTAAAACCCTAGTGTGAAACCCTAACCCTAATTTTAAACCTGTTTTGAAACACTAAACCTAATGTAAAACCCTTGTTTGAAACACTAACCCTAATGTAAAACCCTAGTTTGAAACCCTAAGCCTAATTTGAAACCCTAGTTTGAAACCCTAACCCTAATGTAAAACCCTAGTTTGAAACCCAAACCCTAATTTGAAAACCGAGTTTGAAACCCTAACCCTAATTTTAAACCCCTGTTTTGAATCCCTAACCCTAATGTAAAACCCTTGTTTGAAACCCTTACCCTAATGTAAAACCCTATTTTGAAACCCTAGTTTGAAACCCTAACCCTAATTTGAAAACCTAGTTTGAAACCTTAACCCTAATATAAAACCCTAGTTTGAAAGTCTAACCCTAATTTGAAACCCTAGTTTGAAACCCTAACCCTAATGTTAAACCCTAGTTTGAAACCCTAACCCTAATGTAAAACCCTAGGGTGAAACCCTAACCCTAATTTTAAACCCCTGGTTTGAAACCCTAACCCTAATGTAAAAACCTTGTTTGAAACCCTAACCCTAATGTAAAACCCTAGTTTGAAACACTAACCTTAATGTTAAACCCTAGTTTGAAACCCTAACCCTAATGTAAAACCCTAGTGTGAAACCCTAACCCTATTTTTAAACCCCTGTTTTGAAACCCTAACCCTAATGTAAAACCCTAGTTTGAAACCCTAAGCCTAATTTAAAACCCTAGTTTGAAAACCTAACCCTAATGTAAAACCCTAGTTTGAAACCCTAACCATAATGATAAACCCTATTTTGAAACCCTAACCCTAAATTGAAAACCTAGTTTGAAACCCTAACCCTTATGTAAAACCCTAGTTTGAAACCCTAACCCTAATGATAAACCCTAGTTTGAAACCCTAAACCTAAATTGAAAACCTAGTTTGAAAACCTAACCCTAATGTAAAACCCTAGTTTGAAACCCTAACCCTAATGTAAAACCCTAATTTGTAACCCTAACCCTAATGTAAAACCCTAGTTTGAAACCCTAACCCTAATTTGAAACCCTAGTTTGAAACCTTAACCCTAATATAAAACCCTTGTTTGAAACCCTAACCCTAATGTAAAACCCTAGTTTGAAACCCTAACCTTAATGTTAAACCCTAGTTTGAAACCCTAACCCTAATGTAAAACCCTAGTGTGAAACACTAACCCTAATTTTAAACCCCTGTTTTGAAACCCTAACCCTAATGTAAAACCCTAGTTTGAAACCCTAAGCCTAATTTAAAACCCTAGTTTGAAACCCTAACCCTAATGTAAAACCCTAGTTTGAAGCAGTAACCCTAATGTAAAACCCCTGAGTTTGAAACTCTAACCCTAATTTGAAACCCTAGTTTGAAAGCGTAACCCTAATGTAAAACCCTAGTTTGAAAGCGTAACCCTAATGTAAAACCCTAGTTTGAAGCATTAACCCTAATGTAAAACCCTAGTTTGAAACTCTAACCTTAATGTTAAACCCTAGTTTGAAACCCTAATCCTAATGTAAAACCCTAGTTTGAAACCCTAACCATAATGATAAACCCTATTTTGAAACCCTAACCCTAAATTGAAAACCTAGTTTGAAACCCTAACCCTAATGTAAAACCCGAGTTTGAAACCCTAACCCTAATGATAAACCCTAGTTTGAAACCCTAAACCTAAATTGAAAACCTAGTTTGAAACCCTAACCCTAATGTAAAACCCTAGTTTGAAACCCTAACCTTAATGTAAAACCCTAGTTTGAAACCCCAAACCTAATTTGAAACCCTAACCCTAATGTAAAACCCTACTTTGAAACCCGAACTCTAATGTAAAACCCTAGTGTGAAACCCTAACCCTAATTTTAAACCCCTGTTTTGAAACCCTAACCCTAATTTGAAACCCTAGTTTGTAACCCTAACCATAATGTAAAACCCTAGTTTGTAACCCTAACCATAATGTAAAACCCTAGTTTGAAACCCTAACCCTAATGTAAAAGCCTAGTTTGAAACCCTAACCCTAATTTGAAACCCTAACCCTAATTTAAAACCCCTGTTTTGAAACCCTAACCCTAATGTAAAACCCTTGTTTGAAACCCTAACCCTAATGTAAAACCCTAGTTTGAAACCCTAACCCTAATTTTAAACCGTAGTTTGAAACCATAACCCTAATGTTAAACCATAGTTTGAAGCACTAACCCTAATGTAAAACCCCTGAGTTTGAAACTCTAACCCTAATTTGAAACCCTAGTTTGAAAGCGTAACCCTAATGTAAAACCCTAGTTTGAAAGCGTAACCCTAATGTAAAACCCTAGTTTGAAGCAATAACCCTAATGTAAAACCCTAGTTTGAAACCCTAACCCTAACGTTAAACCCTACTTTGTAACCCTAACCCTAATGTAAAACCATAGTTTGAAACCCTTACCTTAATGTAAAACCCTAGTTTGAAACCCTAACCCTAATGTAAAACCTTAGTTTGAAGCACTAACCCTAATGTCAAAGCCTAGTTTGAAACCCTAACCCTAATGTAAAACCCTAGTTTGAAACCCCAAATCTAATTTGAAACCATAGTTTGAAACCCTAACCCTAATGTAAAACCCTAGTTTGTAAACCTAATCCTAATGTAAAACCTCAAATTGAAACCCAAACCCTAATTTTAAACCCTAGTTTGAAACCCTAAACCTAATGTAAAACCCTAGTTTGAAACCCTAACCCTAATTTAAAACCCCTGTTTTGAAACCCTAACCCTAATGTAAAACCCTTGTTTGAATCCCTAACCCTAATTTAAAACCCTAGTTGGAAACCCTAACCCTAATATAAAACCCTATTTTGAAACCCTAACCCTAATTTGAAACCCTAACCCTAATGTAAAACCCTTGTTTGAAACACTAACCCTAATGTAAACCCTAGTTTATAACCTTAACCCTAATGTAAAACTCTAGTTTGAAACCCTAACCCTAATGTTAAACCCTAGTTTGAAACCCTAACCCTAATGTAAAACCCTAGTGTGAAACCCTAACCCTAATTTTAAACCCGTTTTGAAACACTAAACCTAATGTAAAACCCTTGTTTGAAACACTAACCCTAATGTAAAACCCTAGTTTGAAACCCTAAGCCTAATTTGAAACCCTAGTTTGAAACCCTAACCCTAATGTAAAACCCTAGTTTGAAACCCAAACCCTAATTTGAAACCCGAGTTTGAAACCCTAACCCTAATTTTAAACCCCTGTTTTGAATCCCTAACCCTAATGTAAAACCCTTGTTTGAAACCCTTACCCTAATGTAAAACCCTATTTTGAAACCCTAGTTTGAAACCCTAACCCTAATATAAAACCCTAGTTTGAAACCCTAACCCTAAGTTGAAAACCTAGTTTGAAACCTTAACCCTAATATAAAACCCTAGTTTGAAAGTCTAACCCTAATTTGAAACCCTAGTTTGAAACCCTAACCCTAATGTTAAACCCTAGTTTGAAACCCTAACCCTAATGTAAAACCCTAGGGTGAAACCCTAACCCTAATTTTAAACCCCTGTTTTGAAACCCTAACCCTAATGTAAAACCCTTCTTTGAAACCCTAACCCTAATGTAAAACCCTAGTTTGAAACCCTAAGCCTAATTTGAAACCCTTGTTTCAAACCCTAACCCTAATGTAAAACCCTAGTTTGAAACCCTAACCCTAATTTGAAACCCTAGTTTGAAACCTTAACCCTAATATAAAACCCTAGTTTGAAACCCTAACCCTAATGTTAAACCCTAGTTTGAAACCCTAACCCTAATGTAAAACCCTAGTGTGAAACCCTAACCCTAATTTTAAACCCGTTTTGAAACACTAAACCTAATGTAAAACCCTTGTTTGAAACACTAACCCTAATGTAAAACCCTAGTTTGAAACCCTAACCCTAACGTTAAACCCTTGTTTGAAACCCTAACCCTAATTTTAAACCCCTGTTTTGAAACCCTAACCCTAATGTAAAACCCTAGTTTGAAACCCTAAGCCTAATTTAAAACCCTAGTTTGAAACCCTAACCCTAATGTAAAACCCTAGTTTGAAGCAGTAACCCTAATGTAAAACCCCTGAGTTTGAAACTCTAACCCTAATTTGAAACCCTAGTTTGAAAGCGTAACCCTAATGTAAAACCCTAGTTTGAAAGCGTAACCCTAATGTAAAACCCTAGTTTGAAGCATTAACCCTAATGTAAAACCCTAGTTTGAAACCCTAACCTTAATGTTAAACCCTAGTTTGAAACCCTAATCCTAATGTAAAACCCTAGTTTGAAGCATTAACCCTAATGTAAAACCCTAGTTTGAAACCCTAACCTTAATGTTAAACCCTAGTTTGAAACCCTTATCCTAATGTAAAACCCTAGTTTGAAACCCTAACCATAATGATAAACCCTATTTTGAAACCCTAACCCTAAATTGAAAACCTAGTTTGAAACCCTAACCCTAATGTAAAACCCGAGTTTGAAACCCTAACCCTAATGATAAACCCTAGTTTGAAACCCTAAACCTAAATTGAAAACCTAGTTTGAAACCCTAACCCTAATGTAAAACCCTAGTTTGAAACCCTAACCTTAATGTAAAACCCTAGTTTGAAACCCCAAACCTAATTTGAAACCCTAACCCTAATGTAAAACCCTACTTTGAAACCCGAACTCTAATGTAAAACCCTAGTGTGAAACCCTAACCCTAATTTTAAACCCCTGTTTTGAAACCCTAACCCTAATTTGAAACCCTAGTTTGTAACCCTAACCATAATGTAAAACCCTAGTTTGTAACCCTAACCATAATGTAAAACCCTAGTTTGAAACCCTAACCCTAATGTAAAAGCCTAGTTTGAAACCCTAACCCTAATTTGAAACCCTAACCCTAATTTAAAACCCCTGTTTTGAAACCCTAACCCTAATGTAAAACCCTTGTTTGAAACCCTAACCCTAATGTAAAACCCTAGTTTGAAACCCTAACCCTAATTTTAAACCGTAGTTTGAAACCATAACCCTAATGTTAAACCATAGTTTGAAGCACTAACCCTAATGTAAAACCCCTGAGTTTGAAACTCTAACCCTAATTTGAAACCCTAGTTTGAAAGCGTAACCCTAATGTAAAACCCTAGTTTGAAAGCGTAACCCTAATGTAAAACCCTAGTTTGAAGCATTAACCCTAATGTAAAACCCTAGTTTGAAACCCTAACCCTAACGTTAAACCCTACTTTGTAACCCTAACCCTAATGTAAAACCATAGTTTGAAACCCTTACCTTAATGTAAAACCCTAGTTTGAAACCCTAACCCTAATGTAAAACCCTAGTTTGAAACCCCAAATCTAATTTGAAACCATAGTTTGAAACCCTAACCCTAATGTAAAACCCTAGTTTGTAAACCTAATTCTTATGTAAAACCTCAAATTGAAACCCAAACCCTAATTTGAAACCCTAGTTTGAAACCCTAAACCTAATGTAAAACCCTAGTTTGAAACCCTAACCCTAATTTAAAACCCCTGTTTTGAAAACCTAACCCTAATCTAAAACCCTTGTTTGAATCCCTAACCCTAATTTAAAACCCTAGTTGGAAACCCTAACCCTAATATAAAACCCTATTTTGAAACCCTAACCCTAATTTGAAACCCTAACCCTAATGTAAAACCCTTGTTTGAAACACTAACCCTAATGTAAACCCTAGTTTATAACCTTAACCCTAATGTAAAACTCTAGTTTGAAACCCTAACCCTAATGTTAAACCCTAGTTTGAAACCCTAACCCTAATGTAAAGCCCTAGTGTGAAACCCTAACCCTAATTTTAAACCCGTTTTGAAACACTAAACCTAATGTAAAACCCTTGTTTGAAACACTAACCCTAATGTAAAACCCTAGTTTGAAACCCTAAGCCTAATTTGAAACCCTAGTTTGAAACCCTAACCCTAATGTAAAACCCTAGTTTGAAACCCAAACCCTAATTTGAAACCCGAGTTTGAAACCCTAACCCTAATTTTAAACCCCTGTTTTGAATCCCTAACCCTAATGTAAAACCCTTGTTTGAAACCCTTACCCTAATGTAAAACCCTATTTTGAAACCCTAGTTTGAAACCCTAACCCTAATATAAAACCCTAGTTTGAAACCCTAACCCTAAGTTGAAAACCTAGTTTGAAACCTTAACCCTAATATAAAACCCTAGTTTGAAAGTCTAACCCTAATTCGAAACCCTAGTTTGAAACCCTAACCCTAATGTTAAACCCTAGTTTGAAACCCTAACCCTAATGTAAAACCCTAGGGTGAAACCCTAACCCTAATTTTAAACCCCTGTTTTGAAACCCTAACCCTAATGTAAAACCCTTCTTTGAAACCCTAACCCTAATGTAAAACCCTAGTTTGAAACCCTAAGCCTAATTTGAAACCCTTGTTTCAAACCCTAACCCTAATGTAAAACCCTAGTTTGAAACCCTAACCCTAATTTGAAACCCTAGTTTGAAACCTTAACCATAATATAAAACCCTAGTTTGAAACCCTAACCCTAATGTTAAACCCTAGTTTGAAACCCTAACCCTAATGTAAAACCCTAGTGTGAAACCCTAACCCTAATTTTAAACCCGTTTTGAAACACTAAACCTAATGTAAAACCCTTGTTTGAAACACTAACCCTAATGTAAAACCCTAGTTTGAAACCCTAACCCTAACGTTAAACCCTTGTTTGAAACCCTAACCCTAATGTAAAACCCTAGTTTGAAACCCTAACCCTAATGATAAACCCTAGTTTGAAACCCTAACCCTAAATTGAAAACCTAGTTTGAAACCCTAACCCTAATGTAAAACCCTAGTTTGAAACCCTAACCCTAATTATAAACCCTAGTTTGAAACCCTAACCCTAAATTGAAAACCTAGTTTGAAACCCTAACCTTAATGTAAAACCCTAGTTTGAAACCCTAACCCTAATGTAAAACTTTAGTTTGAAGCACTAAACCTAATGTAAAACACTAGTTTGAAACACTTACCCTAATGTAAAACCCTAGTTTGAAAACCTAACCTTAATGTAAAACCCTAGTTTGAAACCCTAACCCTAATGATAAACCCTAGTTTGAAACCCTAACCCTAATTTGAAACCCTAGTTTGAAACCCTAACCCTAATGTAAAACCCTAGTTTGAAACCCTAACCCTAATTTGAAACCCTAGTTTGAAACCTTAACCCTAATATAAAACCCTTGTTTGAAACCCTAACCCTAATGTAAAACCCTAGTTTGAAACCCTAACCTTAATGTTAAACCCTAGTTTGAAACCCTAACCCTAATGTAAAACCCTAGTGTGAAACCCTAACCCTAATTTTAAACCCCTGTTTTGAAACCCTAACCCTAATGTAAAACCCTTGTTTAAAACCCTAACCCTAATGTAAAAGCCTAGTTTGAAACCCTAAGCCTAATTTAAAACCCTAGTTTGAAACCCTAACCCTAATGTAAAACCCTAGTTTGAAGCAGTAACCCTAATGTAAAACCCCTGAGTTTGAAACTCTAACTCTAATTTGAAACCCTAGTTTGAAAGCGTAACCCTAATGTAAAACCCTAGTTTGAAAGCGTAACCCGAATGTAAAACCCTAATTTGAAGCATTAACCCTAATGTAAAACCCTAGTTTGAAACCCTAACCTTAATGTTAAACCCTAGTTTGAAACCCTAATCCTAATGTAAAACCCTAGTTTGAAACCCTAACCATAATGATAAACCCTATTTTGAAACCCTAACCCTAAATTAAAAACCTAGTTTGAAACCCTAACCCTAATGTAAAACCCGAGTTTGAAACCCTAACCCTAATGATAAACCCTAGTTTGAAACCCTAAACCTAAATTGAAAACCTAGTTTGAAACCCTAACCCTAATGTAAAACCCTAGTTTGAAACCCTAACCTTAATGTAAAACCCTAGTTTGAAACCCCAAACCTAATTTGAAACCATAGTTTGAAACCCTAACCCTAATGTAAAACCCTACTTTGAAACCCGAACTCTAATGTAAAACCCTAGTGTGAAACCCTAACCCTAATTTTAAACCCCTGTTTTGAAACCCTAACCCTAATTTGAAACCCTAGTTTGTAACACTAACCATAATGTAAAACCCTAGTTTGTAACCCTAACCATAATGTAAAACCCTAGTTTGAAACCCTAACCCTAATGTAAAAGCCTAGTTTGAAACCCTAACCCTAATTTGAAACCCTAACCCTAATTTAAAACCCCTGTTTTGAAACCCTAACCCTAATGTAAAACCCTTGTTTGAAACCCTAACCCTAATGTAAAACCCTAGTTTGAAACCCTAACCCTAATGTTAAACCGTAGTTTGAAACCATAACCCTAATGTAAAACCATAGTTTGAAGCACTAACCCTAATGTAAAACCCCTGAGTTTGAAACTCTAGCCCTAATTTGAAACCCTAGTTTGAAAGCGTAACCCTAATGTAAAACCCTAGTTTGAAAGCGTAACCCTAATGTAAAACCCTAGTTTGAAGCATTAACCCTAATGTAAAACCCTAGTTTGAAACCCTAACCCTAACGTTAAACCCTACTTTGTAACCCTAACCCTAATGTAAAACCATAGTTTGAAACCCTTACCTTAATGTAAAACCCTAGTTTGAAACCCTAACCCTAATGTAAAACCTTAGTTTGAAGCACTAACCCTAATGTCAAAGCCTTGTTTGAAACCCTAACCCTAATGTAAAACCCTAGTTTGAAACCCCAAACCTAATTTGAAACCCTAGTTTGAAACCCTAACCCTAATGTAAAACCCTAGTTTGAAACCCCAAACCTAATTTGAAACCCTAGTTTGAAACCCTAACCCTAATGTAAAACCCTAGTTTGTAAACCTAATCCTAATGTAAAACCTCAAATTGAAACCCAAACCCCAATTTGAAACCCTAGTTTGAAACCCTAAACCTAATGTAAAACCCTAGTTTGAAACCCTAACCCTAATTTAAAACCCCTGTTTTGAAACCCTAACCCTAATGTAAAACCCTTGTTTGAATCCCTAACCCTAATTTGAAACCCTAGTTTGAAACCCTAACCCTAATATAAAACCCTATTTTGAAACCCTAACCCTAATTTGAAACCCTAACCCTAATGTAAAACCCTTGTTTGAAACACTAACCCTAATGTAAACCCTAGTTTATAACATTAACCCTAATGTAAAACTCTAGTTTGAAACCCTAACCCTAATGTTAAACCCTAGTTTGAAACCCTAACCCTAATGTAAAACCCTAGTGTGAAACCCTAACCCTAATTTTAAACCCGTTTTGAAACACTAAACCTAATGTAAAACCCTTGTTTGAAACACTAACCCTAATGTAAAACCCTAGTTTGAAACCCTAAGCCTAATTTGAAACCCTAGTTTGAAACCCTTACCCTAATGTAAAACCCTAGTTTGAAACCCAAACCCTAATTTGAAACCCGAGTTTGAAACCCTAACCCTAATTTTAAACCCCTGTTTTGAATCCCTAACCCTAATGTAAAACCCTTGTTTGAAACCCTTACCCTAATGTAAAACCCTAGTTTGAAACCCAAACCCTAATTTGAAACCCGAGTTTGAAACCCTAACCCTAATTTTAAACCCCTGTTTTGAATCCCTAACCCTAATGTAAAACCCTTGTTTGAAACCCTTACCCTAATGTAAAACCCTATTTTGAAACCCTATTTTGAAACCCTAACCCTAATATAAAACCCTAGTTTGAAACCCTAACCCTAATTTGAAAACCTAGTTTGAAACCTTAACCCTAATATAAAACCCTAGTTTGAAAGTCTAACCCTAATTTGAAACCCTAGTTTTAAACCCTAACCCTAATGTTAAACCCTAGTTTGAAACCCTAACCCTAATGTAAAACCCTAGGGTGAAACTCTAACCCTAATTTTAAACCCCTGTTTTGAAACCCTAACCCTAATGTAAAACCCTTGTTTGAAACCCTAACCCTAATGTAAAACCCTAGTTTGAAACCCTAAACCTAATTTGAAACCCTTGTTTGAAACCCTAACCCTAATGTAAAACCCTAGTTTGAAACCCTAACCCTAATTTGAAACCCTAGTTTGAAACCTTAACCCTAATATAAAACCCTAGTTTGAAACCCTAACCCTAATTTGAAACCCTAGTTTGAAACCCTAACCCTAATGTAAAACCCTAGTTTGGAACCCTAACCCTAAAGTTAAACCCTAGTTTGAAACCCTAACCCTAATGTAAAACCCTAGTGTGAAACCCTAACCTTAATGTTAAACCCTAGTTTGAAACCCTAACCCTAATTTTAAACCCCTGTTTTGAAACACTAACCTTAATGTTAAACCCTAGTTTGAAACCCTAACCCTAATGTAAAACCCTAGTGTGAAACCCTAACCCTAATTTTAAACCCCTGTTTTGAAACCCTAACCCTAATGTAAAACCCTAGTTTGAAACCCTAAGCCTAATTTAAAACCCTAGTTTGAAACCCTAACCCTAATGTAAAACCCTAGTTTGAAACCCTAACCATAATGATAAACCCTATTTTGAAACCCTAACCCTAAATTGAAAACCTAGTTTGAAACCCTAACCCTAATGTAAAACCCTAGTTTGAAACCCTAACTCTAATGATAAACCCTAGTTTGAAACCCTAAACCTAAATTGAAAACCTAGTTTGAAACCCTAACCCTAATGTAAAACCCTAGTTTGAAACCCTAACCCTAATGTAAAACCCTAATTTGTAACCCTAACCCTAATGTAAAACCCTAGTTTGAAACCCTAACCCTAATTTGAAACCCTAGTTTGAAACATTAACCCTAATATAAAACCCTTGTTTGAAACCCTAACCCTAATGTAAAACCCTAGTTTGAAACCCTAACCTTAATGTTAAACCCTAGTTTGAAATCCTAACCCTAATGTAAAACCCTAGTTTGAAACCCAAACCCTAACGTTAAACCCTACTTTGTAACCCTAACCCTAATGTAAAACCATAGTTTGAAACCCTTACCTTAATGTAAAACCCTAGTTTGAAACCCTAACCCTAATGTAAAACCTTAGTTTGATGCACTAACCCTAATGTCAAAGCCTAGTTTGAAACCCTAAACCTAATGTAAAACCCTAGTTTGAAACCCTAACCCTAATTTAAAACCCCTGTTTTGAAACCCTAACCCTAATGTAAAACCCTTGTTTGAATCCCTAACCCTAATTTGAAACCCTAGTTTGAAACCCTAACCCTAATATAAAACCCTATTTTGAAACCCTAACCCTAATTTGAAACCCTAACCCTAATGTAAACCCCTGTTTTGAATCCCTAACCCTAATGTAAAACCCTTGTTTGAAACCCTTACCCTAATGTAAAACCCTATTTTGAAACCCTAGTTTGAAACCCTAACCCTAATATAAAACGGATGCAGAAAAAGCTTTCGACAAAGTTAACTGGTCCTTCCTCTTTGCTGTTTTAAATAAATTTGGCTTTGGGAAATCATTTATCCACTGGGTATCAGTATTATATGATTCTCCAAAAGCTACAGTTACTACTAATGGGATTATATCTCAGAGCTTTACTTTACAGAGAGGCACAAGACAGGGATGCCCACTATCCCCTTTATTATTTGCAATATTTATTGAGCCACTTGCATTAGCCATACGCCAGGAAAGAAGGATTCAAGGAATTCACTCTGGGGTAACAGAACATAAAATTAATCTATATGCCGATGACATCTTACTTTATTTAGAAAAGCCGGCTACTTCGCTAGGGGAAGTATTTAAT
The DNA here is from genome assembly GCF_051991255.1 of Vanacampus margaritifer. NCBI lineage: Eukaryota > Metazoa > Chordata > Actinopteri > Syngnathiformes > Syngnathidae > Vanacampus > Vanacampus margaritifer. The sequence goes on from NC_135434.1 coordinate 31,920,618, forward strand.
TTAATAACTAAATTCTCACAGTTATCAGATTATTCTATTAACTGGACAAAATCAACACTTCTACCTATTACAGAAAATTCATGGAACCCTGCAAGCCAGGACCCACACTACTCATTTCCTATAGGTAATTTAAAATACTTAGGCATAAAAATCTCACCTAAATTAACTGATTTAATTCATTTAAACTTTTCTCCACTTCTGGATAACATTTATAGTGACTTGGAGCGCTGGAATAATCTTCCTATTTCTCTAATAGGACGAATAGCCACCATTAAAATGAAAGTTTTACCTAAAATAAACTATTTTTTCTCAATGATTCCATTTAAACCTACGGCTAAATGGTTCCAGTTGTTGGACTCAGCCGTAACAAAATTTTACTGGAATAAAAAAAAAGCAAAGATTAGTCTATCTACTCTTCAGAAAAGCAAATCCAAAGGTGGTCTAGAGGCACCAAATTTTATGTACTACTATATAGCTAACCAGCTACAATATATCGTTCTATGGGCACAACCCAACAGAGACACTAACTGTTGGTTGGAACTAGAACAGAAGGATTGTAATAACCTCAGACTTCGAGATTTACTCTTTATTACAACATCGATTAAGCGCCATAATTGTTTTAAAAACCCAATGATTTCCGCCACCGTGACTGCCTGGTGGAAGGCACTAGAATTGACAAAAGCCCAAGTGGAGCCCTGTGGACTTTCTCCCCTATGGCATAACCCCGACTTTCAACTTAACAACCAACCGTTTCATTTAGCTGTGTGGGAGCAGAAAGGAATTACACATCTCCACCATCTCTTCTCAGATAATATGTTTATATCATATACATCCTTGCTCCAAAAATACAATATAAAAAACGGAAATTTTTTACATTATCTACAAGTTAAAAATATGATAAAGAAAAAAATTCCAACACTTCGGGGTACGCTCCAACCGCCTGTTTTAGCTAAAGATATTAACAAGCTTTCTCCGACAACAACAAAAAAACTTTCAAAAATATATAAGTTACTTTCATATACTGATAAAATGTCTTTACCCATCTCGAAATGGGAGACAGACTTGTCTATAGCACCGGAACCTGACTTTTGGATTCAAGTTTGTGAAAATGCATTTAAAATGACAAAACACACAAATTTACAACTTATCCAATATAAAGTTATTCACAGAACATACATTACTCAATATATGATGAAGAAAATGGGACTCTCAGACTCCGACATTTGTCTCCAATGCTTACAAAACACTACAGACACTTATGTTCATGCTTTATGGTTATGTACTCCGGTTATGTATTTCTGGACTAAAGTCTTAGAAAAACTTTCCGCTATTTTGGACTGTAGGATACCTTTATCTCCAAACTTGTGTTTGCTAGGTGACCTAACAACAACTGATTTACCACATAAACAATTTCAATCTACACTTGTAGCCCTTACTATCGCTAAAAAAACAATTCTTGTTAACTGGAAAAATAAACAAACTCTGAATATCGACCAATGGTCTAACCTCCTCATAAATCACATTTTAATGGAAAAAATATCTGCCTCAAATAAAAACCAAATATCAAAATTTATAGAAACATGGTCTACGTATATAGAATTTTTTAACCTAATTCCGGTTACTTAATTCTGTCTGTTAGAGAGAGCCACTACATCGTGATAACTTACATTGATGTTTCTGCATTTGGCAATTTATTATTATATTATATTATTAGTATGGGATTTTTTTTTAATGGGCTTTAGGTGAACTGATGAATACACACACGCTCGCACGCACGCACGCACACACACACGCACATACACATACTCACCCACATACAAAAAAAAAAGTATATATATGTATATATATATATATATATATATATATATATATGTGTGTATGTGTATATATATATGTATATGTATTTAAAAAAAAAAAAAACATTTATTAAAATTTTTTAATTGATTTGTTGTTTTTTAAAAAAAAAAAAAAAAAGAGGAGAGCAATGATGATGTCAAATCGTATGAACAATACTGAGCTCTTCTGTAAAAAGAAAAAAAAAAAAAAAAAAAAAAAAAAATGAAAACCTAGTTTGAAACCTTAACCCTAATATAAAACCCTAGTTTGAAAGTCTAACCCTAATTTGAAACCCTAGTTTGAAACCCTAACCCTAATGTTAAACCCTAGTTTGAAACCCTAACCCTAATGTAAAACCCTAGGGTGAAACCCTAACCCTAATTTTAAACCCCTGTTTTGAAACCCTAACCCTAATAAAAAACCCTTGTTTGAAACCCTAACCCTAATGTAAAACCCTAGTTTGAAACCCTAAGCCTAATTTGAAACCCTTGTTTGAAACCCTAACCCTAATGTAAAACCCTAGTTTGAAACCCTAACCCTAATTTGAAACCCTAGTTTGAAACCTTAACCCTAATATAAAACCCTAGTTTGAAACCCTAACCCTAATTTGAAACCCTAGTTTGAAACACTAACCCTAATGTAAAACCCTAGTTTGGAACCCTAACCCTAAAGTTAAACCCTAGTTTGAAACCCTAACCCTAATGTAAAACCCTAGTGTGAAACCCTAACCTTAATGTTAAACCCTAGTTTGAAACCCTAACCCTAATGTAAAACCCTAGTGTGAAACCCTAACCCTAATTTTAAACCCCTGTTTTGAAACCCTAACCCTAATGTAAAACCCTTGTTTGAAACCTTAACCCTAATGTAAAACCCTAGTTTGAAACACTAACCTTAATGTTAAACCCTAGTTTGAAACCCTAACCCTAATGTAAAACCCTAGTGTGAAACCCTAACCCTAATTTTAAACCCCTTTTTTGAAACCCTAACCCTAATGTAAAACCCTAGTTTGAAACCCTAAGCCTAATTTAAAACCCTAGTTTGAAACCCTAACCCTAATGTAAAACCCTAGTTTGAAACCCTAACCATAATGATAAACCCTATTTTGAAACCCTAACCCTAAATTGAAAACCTAGTTTGAAACCCTAACCCTAATGTAAAACCCTAGTTTGAAACCCTAACCCTAATGATAAACCCTAGTTTGAAACCCTAAACCTAAATTGAAAACCTAGTTTGAAACCCTAACCCTAATGTAAAACCCTAGTTTGAAACCCTAACCCTAATGTAAAACCCTAATTTGTAACCCTAACCCTAATGTAAAACCCTAGTTTGAAACCCTAACCCTAATTTGAAACCCTAGTTTGAAACATTAACCCTAATATAAAACCCTTGTTTGAAACCCTAACCCTAATGTAAAACCCTAGTTTGAAACCCTAACCTTAATGTTAAACCCTAGTTTGAAACCCTAACCCTAATGTAAAACCCTAGTTTGAAACCCTAACCATAATGATAAACCCTATTTTGAAACCCTAACCCTAAATTGAAAACCTAGTTTGAAACCCTAACATTGATGTCTCTGCATTTGGCAGTTTGTTACTAATGGTTGTGTTTTTATAGTCAGGAACCCAGTTGCTGCCAACAGGATCGAACAGATTCACCTCCAATGGGCACTAAAGGCTAATATTCGGATTCACTGCATGCCAGGGGACTAACGCTACAGGTGCTGTCCCCCCTGGCTGGGCGTGGGCGGGTCTGCCCCTCTGTTGGCTGCTGGGTGGCGGCTGCGTCTTGGTCGTTCCCTGGGTCTCGTGGTGGGTGCTGTGTTGCGGGGCTCTCCCTGGTGTCCGGGGCGGCGCCGCCCCGGCGCGGTCCGTCGCTCTGGGTCCGGCGACGCGGGTCGGGGCCTGTGGGCCGCCGGGGTGCCCCGTGGTTCCCTCTCCCCTCCCCCTTCCTCCCCCTTGCTTCCTCTCCCTCTTCACCTCTCCCCGCCCGTCCTCCGCCTCCCTGTCCCTTCTCCCTCGTCGCCCTTCCTCCTCCTCTCCCCCTCTCTCTGCGGCCCTGCTGCTGCCTCCTGCCCTTCCTGTCGTCTCCTTCCCCCGTCCCCTCCCCCTCCCCTGTCCGCCCTCCTCCCCCTCCCCTAGGCCGGGGGTTCCGTCCGTGGCCCGGGTCTCGGCGCTCCGGGAGCCGGGGGAGTGGGCGGGATTGGTGTTGTGCCCGCCCCGCTCCGGTGGGCCTCCGGGCACTTCGGGCGGGCCCCGGTATCCGGGGGGCAAGCCCCGCCGGGGTCCCGGTGGGGTGGGTGGGGGTTTTGGTGGGCGGGTGCGCCTCCCCCCCCCCCCCGCCCGGTTGGGGGGGGCCCAGCTGGTCGCTCCTCTTAACTCACTGCACTAGTTTTGCACAATACATTTTAGGGCACATAACACACTTTGGGGGGGAGTGGGGTGGGGTGGAGACACCGTCTCCGCCCTGCAGCTCCCCTCCAAATTTTAATGCACCACACAACTGGGGGGGGGGGGGGGCATCGGTTGGGGCGGCCGCGGTATGAAGCAGTGCTGCGGTCGCCTGTCCGTGTGCACCCCCCCCCCCCATTAATTTATTTTAATGCACCACATACGCTCATTGACATGCCTGGGGGGCGGATGGATCGGAGCAGGGGGGGATATCATTTCCCTCTGCTCCGGTTCACCTGCCCCCAATTTTAATGCACCACACACACACACTTATGTATATACACTGGGTGGGGTCACACACACGGTTTAGGGGTAGAGTTCGCCAGTCGGCGAGCTGGCGAACTTAGTAACAGGGTTAGTTTTTCACTTTGATCGTTGGGGTGACGACCGGGGCCTCTCCCCGCTGGGCCTGGGGTTCGGGGATGCCGCCCGTCCTCCGGTGCCCCCATCTCCCCTTCTGCCCCTGGTGTTCCGTCCCTCCGCGTGGTGGGGTGGGCGCGGGTGCCCTCTCCGCTCCGCTGCCCGGCCCCCTCTTCGGCGCGGATGCCTGGGTGCGGTGTGTCCCCGGGGTCTGGGGTCGGGGGCTGGGGGGCTGTCGGTTGGTGGGGGTGGGGGCGGGGGGCGGGGGCGGCTTGGTTGGTGGGGGGGTGGTGGTGGGGGTGCCGGGGTGGGGGGTGCTGGGGTGGGGAGGGTGTCTGGGGATTTGGGGACCTGGGGGCGGTTGGGGCTGGGTTGGGGTGGGTGGCGGGGGTGGGGGGCGGGGGGGTCGCGGGGGGAGCGGGGGTTGTGGGCCGGTGGGGTGCCTGGTGGGCCTGCAGTGCCCCGTCCTGCTGCGTTGGGTTGGGGGCGCGGGCCGCGTTGGGGTGGGGGGCGCTCCTGCTCCGGGGTTTGCTCTCCGGCCGGTGGCCCCTGCGGGGCCCGGGGGTCGTCCTTTGGCGCGGCCGCGGCCTGGGGGGCCCTGAGGTGTTGCGCTTGCTCTGTCCTGGCGGAGGTCGACGGCTCCCCTCTTTGGTGGAGATTTTCATGCATGCTAGATCCACCACACCAGCATCTATCGAGACTCAGACACAATTTGTTTCTCCCTCAGGTCATTGATTCGGTGGAGGCTGGTGTCTGTGGATCTCACTCTGCTTCGTCTGTCCTTTCTACCTTTCCTCAGTTTCTCCTTTGGGCCCTTGAGGTTTCCCTGATTTGTTGGAGTTGGGATGTCTTTGGGGTTGGTGAAGGTTAGTGGCCCGGTGGGTGGTGTCTGGTCGGTGCTGGGCTTCGCTTTTCTTTCTTTTCTTTGGTCCCCCTTTGGGTCTCCTGGCGGCCCCACGACTCTGGCTGGATTTTGAAGTGTTCGGTTTAGGTGAACGGTATGGGAATTCTTATTTATTTTTATTTTTTTTTTTTTTCGCACGCACGCACGCACGCACACACACACGCACGCACACACGCACAAACACACATACAAAAAAAAAAAAAAAAAAGGGAGAACAATGATGATGACATTTCAAATGATCAATACTGAGATCTCCCAGAAAAAAAAAAAAACCCTAGTTTGAAACCCTAACCCTAATGTAAAACCCTAGTGTGAAACCCTAACCCTAATTTTAAACCCCTGTTTTGAAACCCTAACCCTAATGTAAAACCCTTGTTTGAAACCCTAACCCTAATGTAAAACCCTAGTTTGAAACCCTAAGCCTAATATAAAACCCTAGTTTGAAACCCTAACCCTAATGTAAAACCCTAGTTTGAAGCAGTAACCCTAATGTAAAACCCCTGAGTTTGAAACTCTAACCCTAATTTGAAACCCTAGTTTGAAAGCGTAACCCTAATGTAAAACCCTAGTTTGAAAGCGTAACCCTAATGTAAAACCCTAGTTTGAAGCATTAACCCTAATGTAAAACCCTAGTTTGAAACCCTAACCTTAATGTTAAACCCTAGTTTGAAACCCTAATCCTAATGTAAAACCCTAGTTTGAAACCCTAACCATAATGATAAACCCTATTTTGAAACCCTAACCCTAAATTGAAAACCTAGTTTGAAACCCTAACCCTAATGTAAAACCCGAGTTTGAAACCCTAACCCTAATGATAAACCCTAGTTTGAAACCCTAAACCTAAATTGAAAACCTAGTTTGAAACCCTAACCCTAATGTAAAACCCTAGTTTGAAACCCTAACCTTAATGTAAAACCCTAGTTTGAAACCCCAAACCTAATTTGAAACCATAGTTTGAAACCCTAACCCTAATGTAAAACCCTACTTTGAAACCCGAACTCTAATGTAAAACCCTAGTGTGAAACCCTAACCCTAATTTTAAACCCCTGTTTTGAAACCCTAACCCTAAATTGAAACCCTAGTTTGTAACCCTAACCATAATGTAAAACCCTAGTTTGTAACCCTAACCATAATGTAAAACCCTAGTTTGAAACCCTAACCCTAATGTTAAAGCCTAGTTTGAAACCCTAACCCTAATTTGAAACCCTAACCCTAATTTAAAACCCCTGTTTTGAAACCCTAACCCTAATGTTAAACCGTAGTTTGAAACCATAACCCTAATGTAAAACCATAGTTTGAAGCACTAACCCTAATGTAAAACCCCTGAGTTTGAAACTCTAACCCTAATTTGAAACCCTAGTTTGAAAGCGTAACCCTAATGTAAAACCCTAGTTTGAAAGCGTAGCCCTAATGTAAAACCCTAGTTTGAAGCATTAACCCTAATGTAAAACCCTAGTTTGAAACCCTAACCCTAACGTTAAACCCTACTTTGTAACCCTAACCCTAATGTAAAACCATAGTTTGAAACCCTTACCTTAATGTAAAACCCTAGTTTGAAACCCTAACCCTAATGTAAAACCTTAGTTTGAAGCACTAACCCTAATGTAAAACCCTAGTTTGAAACCCCAAACCTAATTTGAAACCATAGTTTGAAACCCTAACCCTAATGTAAAACCCTAGTTTGTAAACCTAATCCTAATGTAAAACCTCAAATTGAAACCCAAACCCTAATTTGAAACCCTAGTTTGAAACCCTAAACCTAATGTAAAACCCTAGTTTGAAACCCTAACCCTAATTTAAAACCCCTGTTTTGAAACCCTAACCCTAATGGAAAACCCTTGTTTGAATCCCTAACCCTAATTTGAAACCCTAGTTTGAAACCCTAACCCTAATATAAAACCCTATTTTGAAACCCTAACCCTAATTTGAAACCCTAACCCTAATGTAAAACCCTTGTTTGAAACACTAACCCTAATGTAAACCCTAGTTTATAACCTTAACCCTAATGTAAAACTCTAGTTTGAAACCCTAACCCTAATGTTAAACCCTAGTTTGAAACCCTAACCCTAATGTAAAACCCTAGTGTGAAACCCTAACCCTAATGTAAAACCCTAGTTTGTAAACCTAATCCTAATGTAAAACCTCAAATTGAAACCCAAACCCTAATTTGAAACCCTAGTTTGAAACCCTAAACCTAATGTAAAACCCTAGTTTGAAACCCTAACCCTAATTTAAAACCCCTGTTTTGAAACCCTAACACTAATGTAAAACCCTTCTTTGAATCCCTAAGCCTAATTTGAAACCCTAGTTTGAAACCCTAACCCTAATGTAAAACCCTAGTTTGAAACCCAAACCCTAATTTGAAACCCGAGTTTGAAACCCTAACCCTAATTTTAAACCCCTGTTTTGAATCCCTATCCCTAATGTAAAACCCTTGTTTGAAACCCTTACCCTAATGTAAAACCCTATTTTGAAACCCTAGTTTGAAACCCTAACCCTAATATAAAACCCTAGTTTGAAACCCTAACCATAATTTGAAAACCTTGTTTGAAACCTTAACCCTAATATAAAACCCTAGTTTGAAAGTCTAACCCTAATTTGAAACCCTAGTTTGAAACCCTAACCCTAATGTTAAACCCTAGTTTGAAACCCTAACCCTAATGTAAAACCCTAGTGTGAAACCCTAACCCTAATTTTAAACCCCTGATTTGAAACCCTAACCCCAATTTAAAACCCTTGTTTGAAACCCTAACCCTAATGTAAAACCCTAGTTTGAAACCCTAAGCCTAATTTGAAACCCTTGTTTGAAACCCTAACCCTAATGTAAAACCCTAGTTTGAAACCCTAACCCTAATTTGAAACCCTAGTTTGAAACCTTAACCCTAATATAAAACCCTAGTTTGAAACCCAAACCCTAATTTGAAACCCTAGTTTGAAACCCTAACCCTAATGTAAAACCCTAGTTTGGAACCCTAACCCTAAAGTTAAACCCTAGTTTGAAACCCTAACCCTAATGTAAAACCCTAGTGTGAAACCCTAACCTTAATGTTAAACCCTAGTTTGAAACCCTAACCCTAATGTAAAACCCTAGTGTGAAACCCTAACCCTAATTTTAAACCCCTGTTTTGAAACCCTAACCCTAATGTAAAACCCTTGTTTGAAACCTTAACCCTAATGTAAAACCCTAGTTTGAAACACTAACCTTAATGTTAAACCCTAGTTTTAAACCCTAACCCTAATGTAAAACCCTAGTGTGAAACCCTAACCCTAATTTTAAACCCCTGTTTTGAAACCCTAACCCTAATGTAAAACCCTTGTTTGAAACCCTAACCCTAATGTAAAACCCTAGTTTGAAACCCTAAGCCTAATTTAAAACCCTAGTTTGAAACCCTAACCCTAATGTAAAACCCTAGTTTGAAACCCTAACCATAATGATAAACCCTATTTTGAAACCCTAACCCTAAATTGAAAACCTAGTTTGAAACCCTAACCCTAATTTGAAACCCTAACCCTAATTTAAAATCCTAGTTTGAAACCTTAACCCTAATATAAAACCCTTGTTTGAAACCCTAACCCTAATGTAAAACCCTAGTTTGTAAACTTAATCCTAATGTAAAACCTCAAATTGAAACCCAAACCCTAATTTGAAACCCTAGTTTGAAACCCTAAACCAAATGTAAAACCCTAGTTTGAAACCCTAACCCTAATTTAAAACCCCTGTTTTGAAACCCTAACCCTAATGTAAAACCCTTCTTTGAATCCCTAACCCTAATGTAAAACCCTTGTTTGAAACACTAACCCTAATGTAAAACCCTAGTTTGAAACCCTAACCCTAATTTGAAACCCTAGTTTGAAACCCTAACCCTAATGTAAAACCCTAGTTTGAAACCCAAACCCTAATTTGAAACCCGAGTTTGAAACCATAACCCTAATTTTAAACCCCTGTTTTGAATCCCTAACCCTAATGTAAAACCCTTGTTTGAAACCCTTACCCTAATGTAAAACCCTATTTTGAAACCCTAGTTTGAAACCCTAAACCTAATATAAAACCCTAGTTTGAAACCCTAACCATAATTTGAAAACCTTGTTTGAAACCTTAACCCTAATATAAAACCCTAGTTTGAAAGTCTAACCCTAATTTGAAACCCTAGTTTGAAACCCTAACCCTAATGTTAAACCCTAGTTTGAAACCCTAACCCTAATGTAAAACCCTAGTGTGAAACCCTAACCCTAATTTTAAACCCCTGATTTGAAACCCTAACCCCAATTTAAAACCCTTGTTTGAAACCCTAACCCTAATGTAAAACCCTAGTTTGAAACCCTAAGCCTAATTTGAAACCCTTGTTTGAAACCCTAACCCTAATGTAAAACCCTAGTTTGAAACCCTAACCCTAATTTGAAACCCTAGTTTGAAACCTTAACCCTAATATAAAACCCTAGTTTGAAACCCAAACCCTAATTTGAAACCCTAGTTTGAAACCCTAACCCTAATGTAAAACCCTAGTTTGGAACCCTAACCCTAAAGTTAAACCCTAGTTTGAAACCCTAACCCTAATGTAAAACCCTAGTGTGAAACCCTAACCTTAATGTTAAACCCTAGTTTGAAACCCTAACCCTAATGTAAAACCATAGTGTGAAACCCTAACCCTAATTTTAAACCCCTGTTTTGAAACCCTAACCCTAATGTAAAACCCTTGTTTGAAACCTTAACCCTAATGTAAAACCCTAGTTTGAAACACTAACCTAAATGTTAAACCCTAGTTTGAAACCCTAACCCTAATGTAAAACCCTAGTGTGAAACCCTAACCCTAATTTTAATCCCCTGTTTTGAAACCCTAACCCTAATGTAAAACCCTTGTTTGAAACCCTAACCCTAATGTAAAACCCTAGTTTGAAACCCTAAGCCTAATTTAAAACCCTAGTTTGAAACCCTAACCCTAATGTAAAACCCTAGTTTGAAACCCTAACCATAATGATAAACCCTATTTTGAAACCCTAACCCTAAATTGAAAACCTAGTTTGAAACCCTAACCCTAATGTAAAACCCTAGTTTGAAACCCTAACCCTAATGATAAACCCTAGTTTGAAACCCTAAACCTAAATTGAAAACCTAGTTTGAAACCCTAACCCTAATGTAAAACCCTAGTTTGAAACCCTAACCCTAATGTAAAACCCTAATTTGTAACCCTAACCCTAATGTAAAACCCTAGTTTGAAAGCGTAACCCTAATGTAAAACCCTAGTTTGAAGCATTAACCCTAATGTAAAACCCTAGATTGAAACCCTAACCTTAATGTTAAACCCTAGTTTGAAACCCTAATCCTAATGTAAAACCCTAGTTTGAAACCCTAACCATAATGATAAACCCTATTTTGAAACCCAAACCCTAAATTGAAAACCTAGTTTGAAACCCTAACCCTAATGTAAAACCCGAGTTTGAAACCCTAACCCTAATGATAAACCCTAGTTTGAAACCCTAAACCTAAATTGAAAACCTAGTTTGAAACCCTAACCCTAATGTAAAACCCTAGTTTGAAACCCTAACCTTAATGTAAAACCCTAGTTTGAAACCCCAAACCTAATTTGAAACCATAGTTTGAAACCCTAACCCTAATGTAAAACCCTACTTTGAAACCCGAACTCTAATGTAAAACCCTAGTGTGAAACCCTAACCCTAATTTTAAACCCCTGTTTTGAAACCCTAACCCTAATTTGAAACCCTAGTTTGTAACCCTAAACCTAATGTAAAACCCTAGTTTGAAACCCTAACCCTAATTTAAAACCCCTGTTTTGAAACCCTAACCCTAATGTAAAACCCTTCTTTGAATCCCTAACCCTAATGTAAAACCCTTGTTTGAAACACTAACCATAATGTAAAACCCTAGTTTGTAACCCTAACCATAATGTAAAACCCTAGTTTGAAACCCTAACCCTAATGTAAAAGCCGAGTTTGAAACCCTAACCCTAATTTGAAACCCTAACCCTAATTTAAAATCCTAGTTTGAAACCTTAACCCTAATATAAAACCCTTGTTTGAAACCCTAACCCTAATGTAAAACCCTAGTTTGTAAACTTAATCCTAATGTAAAACCTCAAATTGAAACCCAAACCCTAATTTGAAACCCTAGTTTGAAACCCTAAACCTAATGTAAAACCCTAGTTTGAAACCCTAACCCTAATTTAAAACCCCTGTTTTGAAACCCTAACCCTAATGTAAAACCCTTCTTTGAATCCCTAACCCTAATGTAAAACCCTTGTTTGAAACACTAACCCTAATGTAAAACCCTAGTTTGAAACCCTAACCCTAATTTGAAACCCTAGTTTGAAACCCTAACCCTAATGTAAAACCCTAGTTTGAAACCCAAACCCTAATTTGAAACCCGAGTTTGAAACCATAACCCTAATTTTAAACCCCTGTTTTGAATCCCTAACCCTAATGTAAAACCCTTGTTTGAAACCCTTACCCTAATGTAAAACCCTATTTTGAAACCCTAGTTTGAAACCCTAAACCTAATATAAAACCCTAGTTTGAAACCCTAACCATAATTTGAAAACCTTGTTTGAAACCTTAACCCTAATATAAAACCCTAGTTTGAAAGTCTAACCCTAATTTGAAACCCTAGTTTGAAACCCTAACCCTAATGTTAAACCCTAGTTTGAAACCCTAACCCTAATGTAAAACCCTAGTGTGAAACCCTAACCCTAATTTTAAACCCCTGATTTGAAACCCTAACCCCAATTTAAAACCCTTGTTTGAAACCCTAACCCTAATGTAAAACCCTAGTTTGAAACCCTAAGCCTAATTTGAAACCCTTGTTTGAAACCCTAACCCTAATGTAAAACCCTAGTTTGAAACCCTAACCCTAATTTGAAACCCTAGTTTGAAACCTTAACCCTAATATAAAACCCTAGTTTGAAACCCAAACCCTAATTTGAAACCCTAGTTTGAAACCCTAACCCTAATGTAAAACCCTAGTTTGGAACCCTAACCCTAAAGTTAAACCCTAGTTTGAAACCCTAACCCTAATGTAAAACCCTAGTGTGAAACCCTAACCTTAATGTTAAACCCTAGTTTGAAACCCTAACCCTAATGTAAAACCATAGTGTGAAACCCTAACCCTAATTTTAAACCCCTGTTTTGAAACCCTAACCCTAATGTAAAACCCTTGTTTGAAACCTTAACCCTAATGTAAAACCCTAGTTTGAAACACTAACCTAAATGTTAAACCCTAGTTTGAAACCCTAACCCTAATGTAAAACCCTAGTGTGAAACCCTAACCCTAATTTTAATCCCCTGTTTTGAAACCCTAACCCTAATGTAAAACCCTTGTTTGAAACCCTAACCCTAATGTAAAACCCTAGTTTGAAACCCTAAGCCTAATTTAAAACCCTAGTTTGAAACCCTAACCCTAATGTAAAACCCTAGTTTGAAACCCTAACCATAATGATAAACCCTATTTTGAAACCCTAACCCTAAATTGAAAACCTAGTTTGAAACCCTAACCCTAATGTAAAACCCTAGTTTGAAACCCTAACCCTAATGATAAACCCTAGTTTGAAACCCTAAACCTAAATTGAAAACCTAGTTTGAAACCCTAACCCTAATGTAAAACCCTAGTTTGAAACCCTAACCCTAATGTAAAACCCTAATTTGTAACCCTAACCCTAATGTAAAACCCTAGTTTGAAAGCGTAACCCTAATGTAAAACCCTAGTTTGAAGCATTAACCCTAATGTAAAACCCTAGATTGAAACCCTAACCTTAATGTTAAACCCTAGTTTGAAACCCTAATCCTAATGTAAAACCCTAGTTTGAAACCCTAACCATAATGATAAACCCTATTTTGAAACCCAAACCCTAAATTGAAAACCTAGTTTGAAACCCTAACCCTAATGTAAAACCCGAGTTTGAAACCCTAACCCTAATGATAAACCCTAGTTTGAAACCCTAAACCTAAATTGAAAACCTAGTTTGAAACCCTAACCCTAATGTAAAACCCTAGTTTGAAACCCTAACCTTAATGTAAAACCCTAGTTTGAAACCCCAAACCTAATTTGAAACCATAGTTTGAAACCCTAACCCTAATGTAAAACCCTACTTTGAAACCCGAACTCTAATGTAAAACCCTAGTGTGAAACCCTAACCCTAATTTTAAACCCCTGTTTTGAAACCCTAACCCTAATTTGAAACCCTAGTTTGTAACCCTAAACCTAATGTAAAACCCTAGTTTGAAACCCTAACCCTAATTTAAAACCCCTGTTTTGAAACCCTAACCCTAATGTAAAACCCTTCTTTGAATCCCTAACCCTAATGTAAAACCCTTGTTTGAAACACTAACCCTAATGTAAAACCCTAGTTTGAAACCCTAACCCTAATTTGAAACCCTAGTTTGAAACCCTAACCCTAATGTAAAACCCTAGTTTGAAACCCAAACCCTAATTTGAAACCCGAGTTTGAAACCATAACCCTAATTTTAAACCCCTGTTTTGAATCCCTAACCCTAATGTAAAACCCTTGTTTGAAACCCTTACCCTAATGTAAAACCCTATTTTGAAACCCTAGTTTGAAACCCTAAACCTAATATAAAACCCTAGTTTGAAACCCTAACCATAATTTGAAAACCTTGTTTGAAACCTTAACCCTAATATAAAACCCTAGTTTGAAAGTCTAACCCTAATTTGAAACCCTAGTTTGAAACCCTAACCCTAATGTTAAACCCTAGTTTGAAACCCTAACCCTAATGTAAAACCCTAGTGTGAAACCCTAACCCTAATTTTAAACCCCTGATTTGAAACCCTAACCCCAATTTAAAACCCTTGTTTGAAACCCTAACCCTAATGTAAAACCCTAGTTTGAAACCCTAAGCCTAATTTGAAACCCTTGTTTGAAACCCTAACCCTAATGTAAAACCCTAGTTTGAAACCCTAACCCTAATTTGAAACCCTAGTTTGAAACCTTAACCCTAATATAAAACCCTAGTTTGAAACCCAAACCCTAATTTGAAACCCTAGTTTGAAACCCTAACCCTAATGTAAAACCCTAGTTTGGAACCCTAACCCTAAAGTTAAACCCTAGTTTGAAACCCTAACCCTAATGTAAAACCCTAGTGTGAAACCCTAACCTTAATGTTAAACCCTAGTTTGAAACCCTAACCCTAATGTAAAACCATAGTGTGAAACCCTAACCCTAATTTTAAACCCCTGTTTTGAAACCCTAACCCTAATGTAAAACCCTTGTTTGAAACCTTAACCCTAATGTAAAACCCTAGTTTGAAACACTAACCTTAATGTTAAACCCTAGTTTGAAACCCTAACCCTAATGTAAAACCCTAGTGTGAAACCCTAACCCTAATTTTAATCCCCTGTTTTGAAACCCTAACCCTAATGTAAAACCCTTGTTTGAAACCCTAACCCTAATGTAAAACCCTAGTTTGAAACCCTAAGCCTAATTTAAAACCCTAGTTTGAAACCCTAACCCTAATGTAAAACCCTAGTTTGAAACCCTAACCATATTGATAAACCCTATTTTGAAACCCTAACCCTAAATTGAAAACCTAGTTTGAAACCCTAACCCTAATGTAAAACCCTAGTTTGAAACCCTAACCCTAATGATAAACCCTAGTTTGAAACCCTAAACCTAAATTGAAAACCTAGTTTGAAACCCTAACCCTAATGTAAAACCCTAGTTTGAAACCCTAACCCTAATGTAAAACCCTAATTTGTAACCCTAACCCTAATGTAAAACCCTAGTTTGAAAGCGTAACCCTAATGTAAAACCCTAGTTTGAAGCATTAACCCTAATGTAAAACCCTAGATTGAAACCCTAACCTTAATGTTAAACCCTAGTTTGAAACCCTAATCCTAATGTAAAACCCTAGTTTGAAACCCTAACCATAATGATAAACCCTATTTTGAAACCCAAACCCTAAATTGAAAACCTAGTTTGAAACCCTAACCCTAATGTAAAACCCGAGTTTGAAACCCTAACCCTAATGATAAACCCTAGTTTGAAACCCTAAACCTAAATTGAAAACCTAGTTTGAAACCCTAACCCTAATGTAAAACCCTAGTTTGAAACCCTAACCTTAATGTAAAACCCTAGTTTGAAACCCCAAACCTAATTTAAAACCATAGTTTGAAACCCTAACCCTAATGTAAAACCCTACTTTGAAACCCGAACTCTAATGTAAAACCCTAGTGTGAAACCCTAACCCTAATTTTAAACCCCTGTTTTGAAACCCTAACCCTAATTTGAAACCCTAGTTTGTAACCCTAACCATAATGTAAAACCCTAGTTTGTAACCCTAACCATAATGTAAAACCCTAGTTTGAAACCCTAACCCTAATGTAAAAGCCGAGTTTGAAACCCTAACCCTAATTTGAAACCCTAACCCTAATTTAAAACCCTAGTTTGAAACCTTAACCCTAATATAAAACCCTTGTTTGAAACCCTAACCCTAATGTAAAACCCTAGTTTGAAACCCTAACCTTAATGTTAAACCCTAGTTTGAAACCCTAACCCTAATGTAAAACCCTAGTGTGAAACCCTAACCCTAATTTTAAACCCCTGTTTTGAAACCCTAACCCTAATGTAAAACCCTTGTTTGAAACCCTAACCCTAATGTAAAACCCTAGTTTGTAAACCTAATCCTAATGTAAAACCTCAAATTGAAACCCAAACCCTAATTTCAAACCCTAGTTTGAAACCCTAAACCTAATGTAAAACCCTAGTTTGAAACCCTAACCCTAATTTAAAACCCCTGTTTTGAAACCCTAACCCTAATGTAAAACCCTTGTTTGAAACCCTAACCCTAATTTGAAACCCTAGTTTGAAACCCTAACCCTAATATAAAACCCTATTTTGAAACCCTAACCCTAATTTGAAACACTAACCCTAATGTAAAACCCTTGTTTGAAACACTAACCCTAATGTAAACCCTAGTTTATAACCTTAACCCTAATGTAAAACTCTAGTTTGAAACCCTAACCCTAATGTTAAACCCGAGTTTGAAACCCTAACCCTAATGTAAAACCCCTGTTTTGAATCCCTAACCCTAATGTAAAACCCTTGTTTGAAACCCTTACCCTAATGTAAAACCCTATTTTGAAACCCTAGTTTGAAACCCTAACCCTAATATAAAACCCTAGTTTGAAACCCTAACCCTAATTTGAAAACCTAGTTTGAAACCTTAACCCTAATATAAAACCCTAGTTTGAAAGTCTAACCCTAATTTGAAACCCTAGTTTGAAACCCTAACCCTAATGTTAAACCCTAGTTTGAAACCCTAACCCTAATGTAAAACCCTAGTGTGAAACCCTAACCCTAATTTTAAACCCCTGTATTGAAACCCTAACCCTAATGTAAAACCCTTGTTTGAAACCCTAACCCTAATGTAAAACCCTAGTTTGAAAACCTAAGCCTAATTTGAAACCCTTGTTTGAAACCCTAACCCTAATGTAAAACCCTAGTTTGAAACCCTAACCCTAATTTGAAACCCTAGTTTGAAACCTTAACCCTAATATAAAACCCTAGTTTGAAACCCTAACCCTAATTTGAAACCCTAGTTTGAAACCCTAACCCTAATGTAAAACCCTAGTTTGGAACCCTAACCCTAAAGTTAAACCCTAGTTTGAAACCCTAACCCTAATGTAAAACCCTAGTGTGAAACCCTAATCTTAATGTTAAACCCTAGTTTGAAACCCTAACCCTAATGTAAAACCCTAGTGTGAAACCCTAACCCTAATTTTAAACCCCTGTTTTGAAACCCTAACCCTAATGTAAAACCATTGTTTGAAACCTTAACCCTAATGTAAAACCCTAGTTTGAAACACTAACCTTAATGTTAAACCCTAGTTTGAAACCCTAACCCTAATGTAAAACCCTAGTGTGAAACCCTAACCCTAATTTTAAACCCCTGTTTTGAAACCCTAACCCTAATGTAAAACCCTTGTTTGAAACCCTAACCCTAATGTAAAACCCTAGTTTGAAACCCTAAGCCTAATTTAAAACACTAGTTTGAAACCCTAACCGTAATGTAAAACCCTAGTTTGAAACCCTAACCATAATGACAAACCCTATTTTGAAACCCTAACCCTAAATTGAAAACCTAGTTTGAAACCCTAACCCTAATGTAAAACCCTAGTTTGAAACCCTAACCCTAATGATAAACCCTAGTTTGAAACCCTAAACCTAAATTGAAAACCTAGTTTGAAACCCTAACCCTAATGTAAAACCCTAGTTTGAAACCCTAACCCTAATGTAAAACCCTAATTTGTAACCCTAACCCTAATGTAAAACCCTAGTTTGAAACCCTAACCCTAATTTGAAACCCTAGTTTGAAACCTTAACCCTAATATAAAACCCTTGTTTGAAACCCTAACCCTAATGTAAAACCCTAGTTTGAAACCCTAAACTTAATGTTAAACCCTAGTGTGAAACCCTAACCCTAATTTTAAACCCCTGTTTTGAAACCCTAACCCTAATGTAAAACCCTTTTTTGAAACCCTAACCCTAATGTAAAACCCTAGTTTGAAACCCAAACCCTAATTTGAAACCCGAGTTTGAAACCCTAACCCTAATTTTAAACTCCTGTTTTGAATCCCTAACCCTAATGTAAAACCCTTGTTTGAAACCCTTACCCTAATGTAAAACCCTATTTTGAAACCCTTACCCTAATGTAAAACCCTATTTTGAAACCCTAGTTTGAAACCCTAACCCTAATATAAAACCCTAGTTTGAAACCCTAACCCTAATGTAAAACCCTAGTTTGAAGCAGTAACCCTAATGTAAAACCCCTGAGTTTGAAACTCTAACCCTAATTTGAAACCCTAGTTTGAAAGCGTAACCCTAATGTAAAACCCTAGTTTGAAAGCGTATACCTAATGTAAAACCCTAGTTTGAAGCATTAACCCTAATGTAAAACCCTAGTTTGAATCCCAAACCTTAATGTTAAACCCTAGTTTGAAACCCTAACCATAATGATAAACCCTATTTTGAAACCCTAACCCTAAATTGAAAACCTAGTTTGAAACCCTAACCCTAATGTAAAACCCGAGTTTGAAACCCTAACCCTAATGATAAACCCTAGTTTGAAACCCTAAACCTAAATTGAAAACCTAGTTTGAAACCCTAACCCTAATGTAAAACCCTAGCTTGAAACCCTAACCTTAATGTAAAACCCTAGTTTGAAACCCCAAACCTAATTTGAAACCATAGTTTGAAACCCTAACCCTAATGTAAAACCCTACTTTGAAACCCGAACTCTAATGTAAAACCCTAGTGTGAAACCCTAACCCTAATTTTAAACCCCTGTTTTGAAACCCTAACCCTAATTTGAAACCCTAGTTTGTAACCCTAACCATAATGTAAAACCCTAGTTTGTAACCCTAACCATAATGTAAAACCCTAGTTTGAAACCCTAACCCTAATGTAAAAGCCTAGTTTGAAACCCTAACCCTAATTTGAAACCCTAACCCTAATTTAAAACCCCTGTTTTGAAACCCTAACCCTAATGTAAAACCATTGTTTGAAACCCTAACCCTAATGTAAAACCCTAGTTTGAAACCCTAACCCTAATGTTAAACCGTAGTTTGAAACCATAACCCTAATGTAAAACCATAGTTTGAAGCACTAACCCTAATGTAAAACCCCTGAGTTTGAAACTCTAACCCTAATTTGAAACCCTAGTTTGAAAGCGTAACCCTAATGTAAAACCCTAGTTTGAAAGCGTAACCCTAATGTCAAACCCTAGTTTGAAGCATTAACCCTAATGTAAAACCCTAGTTTGAAACCCTAACCCTAACGTTAAACCCTACTTTGTAACCCTAACCCTAATGTAAAACCATAGTTTGAAACCCTTACCTTAATGTAAAACCCTAGTTTGAAACCCTAGTTTGAAACCCTAACCCTAATATAAAACCCTAGTTTGAAGCATTAACCCTAATGTAAAACCCTAGTTTGAAACCCTAACCCTAACGTTAAACCCGACTTTGTAACCCTAACCCTAATGTAAAACCATAGTTTGAAACCCTTACCTTAATGTAAAACCCTAGTTTGAAACCCTAACCCTAATGTAAAACCTTAGTTTGAAGCACTAACCCTAATGTCAAAGCCTAGTTTGAAACCCTAACCCTAATGTAAAACCCTAGTTTGAAACCCCAAACCTAATTTGAAACCGTAGTTTGAAACCCTAACCCTAATGTAAAACCCTAGTTTGTAAACCTAATCCTAATGTAAAACCTCAAATTGAAACCCAAACCCTAATTTGAAACCCTAGTTTGAAACCCTAAACCTAATGTAAAACCCTAGTTTGAAACCCTAACCCTAATTTAAAACCCCTGTTTTGAAACCCTAACCCTAATGTAAAACCCTTGTTTGAAACCCTAACCCTAATTTGAAACCCTAGTTTGAAACCCTAACCCTAATATAAAACCCTATTTTGAAACCCTAACCCTAATTTGAAACACTAACCCTAATGTAAAACCCTTGTTTGAAACACTAACCCTAATGTAAACCCTAGTTTATAACCTTAACCCTAATAAAAAACTCTAGTTTGAAACCTTAACCCTAATGTTAAACCCTAGTTTGAAACCCTAACCCTAATGTAAAACCCTAGTGTGAAACCCTAACCCTAATTTTAAACCCGTTTTGAAACACTAAACCTAATGTAAAACCCTTGTTTGAAACACTAACCCTAATGTAAAACCCTAGTTTGAAACCCTAAGCCTAATTTGAAACCCTAGTTTGAAACCCTAACCCTAATGTAAAACCCTAGTTTGAAACCCAAACCCTAATTTGAAACCCGAGTTTGAAACCCTAACCCTAATTTTAAACCCCTGTTTTGAATCCCTAACCCTAATGTAAAACCCTTGTTTGAAACCCTTACCCTAATGTAAAACCCTATTTTGAAACCCTAGTTTGAAACCCTAACCCTAATATAAAACCCTAGTTTGAAACCCTAACCCTAATTTGAAAACTTAGTTTGAAACCTTAACCATAATATAAAACCCTAGTTTGAAAGTCTAACCCTAATTTGAAACCCTAGTTTGAAACCCTAACCCTAATGTTAAACCCTAGTTTGAAACCCTAACCCTAATGTAAAACCCTAGTGTGAAACCCTAACCCTAATTTTAAACCCCTGTTTTGAAACCCTAACCCTAATGTAAAACCCTTGTTTGAAACCCTAACCCTAATGTAAAACCCTAGTTTGAAACCCTAAGCCTAATTTGAAACACTTGTTTGAAACCCTAACCCTAATGTAAAACCCTAGTTTGAAACCCTAACCCTAATTTGAAACCCTAGTTTGAAACCTTAACCCTAATATAAAACCCTAGTTTGAAACCCTAACCCTAATTTGAAACCCTAGTTTGAAACCCTAACCCTAATTTAAAACCCTAGTTTGGAACCCTAACCCTAAAGTTAAACCCTAGTTTGAAACCCTAACCCTAATGTAAAACCCTAGTGTGAATCCCTAACCTTAATGTTAAACCCTAGTTTGAAACCCTAACCCTAATGTAAAACCCTAGTGTGAAACCCTAACCCTAATTTTAAACCCCTGTTTTGAAACCCTAACCCTAATGTAAAACCCTTGTTTGAAACCTTAACCCTAATGTAAAACCCTAGTTTGAAACACTAACCTTAATGTTAAACCCTAGTTTGAAACCCTAACCCTAATGTAAAACCCTAGTGTGAAACCCTAACCCTAATTTTAAACCCCTGTTTTGAAACCTTAACCCTAATGTAAAACCCTTGTTTGAAACCCTAACCCTAATGTAAAACCCTAGTTTGAAACCCTAAGCCTAATTTAAAACCCTAGTTTGAAACCCTAACCCTAATGTAAAACCCTAGTTTGAAACCCTAACCATAATGATAAACCCTATTTTGAAACCCTAACCCTAAATTGAAAACCTAGTTTGAAACCCTAACCCTAATGATAAACCCTAGTTTGAAACCCTAAACCTAAATTGAAAACCTAGTTTGAAACCCTAACCCTAATGTAAAACCCTAGTTTGAAACCCTAACCTTAATGTTAAACCCTAGTTTGAAACCCTAACCCTAATGTAAAACCCTAGTGTGAAACCCTAACCCTAATTTGAAACCCTAGTTTGAAACCTTAACCCTAATATAAAACCCTTGTTTGAAACCCTAACCCTAATGTAAAACCCTAGTTTGAAACCCTAACCTTAATGTTAAACCCTAGTTTGAAACCCTAACCCTAATGTAAAACCCTAGTGTGAAACCCTAACCCTAATTTTAAACCCCTGTTTTGAAACCCTAACCCTAATGTAAAACCCTTTTTTGAAACCCTAACCCTAATGTAAAACCCTAGTTTGAAATCCTAAGCCTAATTTAAAACCCTAGTTTGAAACCCTAAGCCTAATGTAAAACCCTAGTTTGAAGCAGTAACCCTAATGTAAAACCCTAGTTTGAAGCAGTAACCCTAATGTAAAACCCCTGAGTTTGAAACTCTAACCCTAATTTGAAACCCTAGTTTGAAAGCGTAACCCTAATGTAAAACCCTAGTTTGAAAGCGTAACCCTAATGTAAAACCCTAGTTTGAAGCATTAACCCTAATGTAAAACCCTAGTTTGAAACCCTAACCTTAATGTTAAACCCTAGTTTGAAACCCTAATCCTAATGTAAAACCCTAGTTTGAAACCCTAACCATAATGATAAACCCTATTTTGAAACCCTAACCCTAAATTGAAAACCTAGTTTGAAACCCTAACCCTAATGTAAAACCCGAAGTTGAAACCCTAACCCTAATGATAAACCCTAGTTTGAAACCCTAAACCTAAATTGAAAACCTAGTTTGAAACCCTAACCCTAATGTAAAACCCTAATTTAAAACCCTAACCTTAATGTAAAACCCTAGTTTGAAACCCCAAACCTAATTTGAAACCATAGTTTGAAACCCTAACCCTAATGTAAAACCCTACTTTGAAACCCAAACTCTAATGTAAAACCGTAGTGTGAAACCCTAACCCTAATTTTAAACCCCTGTTTTGAAACCCTAACCCTAATTTGAAACCCTAGTTTGTAACCCTAACCATAATGTAAAACCCTAGTTTGTAACCCTAACCATAATGTAAAACCCTAGTTTGAAACCCTAACCCTAATGTAAAAGCCTAGTTTGAAACCCTAACCCTAATTTGAAACCCTAACCCTAATTTAAAACCCCTGTTTTGAAACCCTAACCCTAATGTAAAACCCTAGTGTGAAACCCTAACCCTAATTTTAAACCCCTGTTTTGAAACACTAACCCTAATGTAAAACCCTTTTTTGAAACCCTAACCCTAATGTAAAACCCTAGTTTGAAACCCTAACCCTAATGTAAAACCCTAGTTTGAAGCAGTAACCCTAATGTAAAACCCCTGAGTTTGAAACTCTAACCCTAATTTGAAACCCTAGTTTGAAAGCGTAACCCTAATGTAAAACCCTAGTTTGAAAGCGTAACCCTAATGTAAAACCCTAGTTTGAAGCATTAACCCTAATGTAAAACCCTAGATTGAAACCCTAACCTTAATGTTAAACCCTAGTTTGAAACCCTAATCCTAATGTAAAACCCTAGTTTGAAACCCTAACCATAATGATAAACCCTATTTTGAAACCCAAACCCTAAATTGAAAACCTAGTTTGAAACCCTAACCCTAATGTAAAACCCGAGTTTGAAACCCTAACCCTAATGATAAACCCTAGTTTGAAACCCTAAACCTAAATTCAAAACCTAGTTTGAAACCCTAACCCTAATGTAAAACCCTAGTTTGAAACCCTAACCTTAATGTAAAACCCTAGTTTGAAACCCCAAACCTAATTTGAAACCATAGTTTGAAACCCTAACCCTAATGTAAAACCCTACTTTGAAACCCGAACTCTAATGTAAAACCCTAGTGTGAAACCCTAACCCTAATTTTAAACCCCTGTTTTGAAACCCTAACCCTAATTTGAAACCCTAGTTTGTAACCCTAACCATAATGTAAAACCCTAGTTTGTAACCCTAACCATAATGTAAAACCCTAGTTTGAAACCCTAACCCTAATGTAAAAGCCGAGTTTGAAACACTAACCCTAATTTGAAACCCTAACCCTAATTTAAAATCCTAGTTTGAAACCTTAACCCTAATATAAAACCCTTGTTTGAAACCCTAACCCTAATGTAAAACCCTAGTTTGTAAACCTAATCCTAATGTAAAACCTCAAATTGAAACCCAAACCCTAATTTGAAACCCTAGTTTCAAACCCTAAACCTAATGTAAAACCCTAGTTTGAAACCCTAACCCTAATTTAAAACCCCTGTTTTGAAACCCTAACCCTAATGTAAAACCCTTCTTTGAATCCCTAACCCTAATGTAAAACCCTTGTTTGAAACACTAACCCTAATGTAAAACCCTAGTTTGAAACCCTAAGCCTAATTTGAAACCCTAGTTTGAAACCCTAACCCTAATGTAAAACCCTAGTTTGAAACCCAAACCCTAATTTGAAACCCGAGTTTGAAACCATAACCCTAATTTTAAACCCCTGTTTTGAATCCCTAACCCTAATGTAAAACCCTTGTTTGAAACCCTTACCCTAATGTAAAACCCTATTTTGAAACCCTAGTTTGAAACCCTAACCCTAATATAAAACCCTAGTTTGAAACCCTAACCATAATTTGAAAACCTTGTTTGAAACCTTAACCCTAATATAAAACCCTAGTTTGAAACCCTAACCCTAATGTAAAACCCTAGTTTGAAACCCTAAGCCTAATTTGAAACCCTTGTTTGAAACCCTAACCCTAATGTAAAACCCTAGTTTGAAACCCTAACCCTAATTTGAAACCCTAGTTTGAAACCTTAACCCTAATATAAAACCCTAGTTTGAAACCCAAACCCTAATTTGAAACCCTAGTTTGAAACCCTAACCCTAATGTAAAACCCTAGTTTGGAACCCTAACCCTAAAGTTAAACCCTAGTTTGAAACCCTAACCCTAATGTAAAACCCTAGTGTGAAACCCTAACCTTAATGTTAAACCCTAGTTTGAAACCCTAACCCTAATGTAAAACCCTAGTGTGAAACCTTAACCCTAATTTTAAACCCCTGTTTTGAAACCCTAACCCTAATGTAAAACCCTTGTTTGAAACCTTAACCCTAATGTAAAACCCTAGTTTGAAACACTAACCTTAATGTTAAACCCTAGTTTGAAACCCTAACCCTAATGTAAAACCCTAGTGTGAAACCCTAACCCTAATTTTAAACCCCTGTTTTGAAACCCTAACCCTAATGTAAAACCCTTGTTTGAAACCCTAACCCTAATGTAAAACCCTAGTTTGAAACCCTAAGCCTAATTTAAAACCCTAGTTTGAAACCCTAACCCTAATGTAAAACCCTAGTTTGAAACCCTAACCATAATGATAAACCCTATTTTGAAACCCTAACCCTAAATTGAAAACCTAGTTTGAAACCCTAACCCTAATGTAAAACCCTAGTTTGAAACCCTAACCCTAATGATAAACCCTAGTTTGAAACCCTAAACCTAAATTGAAAACCTAGTTTGAAACCCTAACCCTAATGTAAAACCCTAGTTTGAAACCCTAACCCTAATGTAAAACCCTAATTTGTAACCCTAACCCTAATGTAAAACCCTAGTTTGAAACCCTAACCCTAATTTGAAACCCTAGTTTGAAACCTTAACCCTAATATAAAACCCTTGTTTGAAACCCTAACCCTAATGTAAAACCCTAGTTTGAAACCCTAACCTAAATGTTAAACCCTAGTTTGAAACCCTAACCCTAATGTAAAACCCTAGTGTGAAACCCTAACCCTAATTTTAAACCCCTGTTTTGAAACACTAACCCTAATGTAAAACCCTTTTTTGAAACCCTAACCCTAATGTAAAACCCTAGTTTGAAACCCTAACCCTAATGTAAAACCCTAGTTTGAAGCAGTAACCCTAATGTAAAACCCCTGAGTTTGAAACTCTAACCCTAATTTAAAACCCTAGTTTTAAAACGTAACCCTAATGTAAAACCCTAGTTTGAAAGCGTAACCCTAATGTAAAACCCTAGTTTGAAGCATTAACCCTAATGTAAAACCCTAGATTGAAACCCTAACCTTAATGTTAAACCCTAGTTTGAAACCCTAATCCTAATGTAAAACCCTAGTTTGAAACCCTAACCATAATGATAAACCCTATTTTGAAACCCAAACCCTAAATTGAAAACCTAGTTTGAAACCCTAACCCTAATGTAAAACCCGAGTTTGAAACCCTAACCCTAATGATAAACCCTAGTTTGAAACCCTAAACCTAAATTGATAACCTAGTTTGAAACCCTAACCCTAATGTAAAACCCTAGTTTGAAACCCTAACCTTAATGTAAAACCCTAGTTTGAAACCCCAAACCTAATTTGAAACCATAGTTTGAAACCCTAACCCTAATGTAAAATCCTACTTTGAAACCCGAACTCTAATGTAAAACCCTAGTGTGAAACCCTAACCCTAATTTTAAACCCCTGTTTTGAAACCCTAACCCTAATTTGAAACCCTAGTTTGTAACCCTAACCATAATGTAAAACCCTAGTTTGTAACCCTAACCATAATGTAAAACCCTAGTTTGAAACCCTAACCCTAATGTAAAAGCCGAGTTTGAAACCCTAACCCTAATTTGAAACCCTAACCCTAATTTAAAACCCTAGTTTGAAACCTTAACCCTAATATAAAACCCTTGTTTGAAACCCTTACCCTAATGTAAAACCCTAGTTTGAAACCCTAACCTTAATGTTAAACCCTAGTTTGAAACCCTAACCCTAATGTAAAACCCTAGTGTGAAACCCTAACCCTAATTTTAAACCCCTGTTTTGAAACCCTAACCCTAATGTAAAACCCTTTTTTGAAACCCTAACCCTAATGTAAAACCCTAGTTTGAAACCCTAAGCCTAATTTAAAACCCTAGTTTGAAACCCTAACCCTAATGTAAAACCCTAGTTTGAAGCAGTAACCCTAATGTAAAACCCCTGAGTTTGAAACTCTAACCCTAATTTGAAACCCTAGTTTGAAAGCGTAACCCTAATGTAAAACCCTAGATTGAAAGCGTAACCCTAATGTAAAACCCTAGTTTGAAGCATTAACCCTAATGTAAAACCCTAGTTTGAAACCCTAACCTTAATGTTAAACCCTAGTTTGAAACCCTAATCCTAATGTAAAACCCTAGTTTGAAACCCTAACCATAATGATAAACCCTATTTTGAAACCCAAACCCTAAATTGAAAACCTAGTTTGAAACCCTAACCCTAAAGTTAAACCCTAGTTTGAAACCCTAACCCTAATGTAAAACCCTAGTGTGAAACCCTAACCTTAATGTTAAACCCTAGTTTGAAACCCTAACCCTAATGTAAAACCCTAGTGTGAAACCCTAACCCTAATTTTAAACCCCTGTTTTGAAACCCTAACCCTAATGAAAAACCCTTGTTTGAAACCTTAACCCTAATGTAAAACCCTAGTTTGAAACACTAACCTTAATGTTAAACCCTAGTTTGAAACCCTAACCCTAATGTAAAACCCTAGTGTGAAACCCTAACCCTAATTTTAAACCCCTGTTTTGAAACCCTAACCCTAATGTAAAACCCTTGTTTGAAACCCTAACCCTAATGTAAAACCCTAGTTTGAAACCCTAAGCCTAATTTAAAACCCTAGTTTGAAACCCTAACCCTAATGTAAAACCCTAGTTTGAAACCCTAACCATAATGATAAACCCTAGTTTGAAACCCTAACCCTAATTTGAAACCCTAGTTTGAAACCTTAACCCTAATATAAAACCCTTGTTTGAAACCCTAACCCTAATGTAAAACCCTAGTTTGAAACCCTAAGCCTAATTTGAAACCCTAGTTTGAAACCCTAACCCTAATGTAAAACCCTAGTTTGAAACCCAAACCCTAATTTGAAACCCGATTTTTAAACCATAACCCTGATTTTAAACCCCTGTTTTGAATCCCTAACCCTAATGTAAAACCCTTGTTTGAAACCCTTACCCTAATGTAAAACCCTATTTTGAAACCCTAGTTTGAAACCTTAACCCTAATATAAAACCCTAGTTTGAAAGTCTAACCCTAATTTGAAACCCTAGTTTGAAACCCTAACCCTAATTTTAAACCCCTGATTTGAAACCCTAACCCCAATTTAAAACCCTTGTTTGAAACCCTAACCCTAATGTAAAACCCTAGTTTGAAACCCTAACCCTAATTTGAAACCCTAGTTTGAAACCTTAACCCTAATATAAAACCCTAGTTTGAAACCCAAACCCTAATTTGAAACCCTAGTTTGAAACCCTAACCCTAATGTAAAACCCTAGTTTGGAACCCTAACCCTAAAGTTAAACCCTAGTTTGAAACCCTAACCCTAATGTAAAACCCTAGTGTGAAACCCTAACCTTAATGTTAAACCGTAGTTTGAAACCCTAACCCTAATGTAAAACCCTAGTGTGAAACCCTAACCCTAATTTTAAACCCCTGTTTTGAAACCCTAACCCTAATGTAAAACCCTTGTTTGAAACCTTAACCCTAATGTAAAACCCTAGTTTGAAACACTAACCTTAATGTTAAACCCTAGTTTGAAACCCTAACCCTAATGTAAAACCCTAGTGTGAAACCCTAACCCTAATTTTAAACCCCTGTTTTGAAACCCTAACCCTAATGTAAAACCCTTGTTTGAAACCCTAACCCTAATGTAAAACCCTAGTTTGAAACCCTAAGCCTAATTTAAAACCCTAGTTTGAAACCCTAACCCTAATGTAAAACCCTAGTTTGAAACCCTAACCCTAATGATAAACCCTAGTTTGAAACCCTAAACCTAAATTGAAAACCTAGTTTGAAACCCTAACCCTAATGTAAAACCCTAGTTTGAAACCCTAACCCTAATGTAAAACCCTAATTTGTAACCCTAACCCTAATGTAAAACCCTAGTTTGAAACCCTAACCCTAATTTGAAACTCTAGTTTGAAACCTTAACCCTAATATAAAACCCTTGTTTGAAACCCTAACCCTAATGTAAAACCCTAGTTTGAAACCCTAACCTTAATGTTAAACCCTAGTTTGAAACCCTAACCCTAATGTAAAACCCTAGTGTGAAACCCTAACCCTAATTTTAAACCCCTGTTTTGAAACACTAACCCTAATGTAAAACCCTTTTTTGAAACCCTAACCCTAATGTAAAACCCTAGTTTGAAACCCTAACCCTAATGTAAAACCCTAGTTTGAAGCAGTAACCCTAAAGTAAAACCCCTGAGTTTGAAACTCTAACCCTAATTTAAAACCCTAGTTTGAAAGCGTAACCCTAATGTAAAACCCTAGTTTGAAGCATTAACCCTAATGTAAAACCCTAGATTGAAACCCTAACCTTAATGTTAAACCCTAGTTTGAAACCCTAATCCTAATGTAAAACCCTAGTTTGAAACCCTAACCATAATGATAAACCCTATTTTGAAACCCAAACCCTAAATTGAAAACCTAGTTTGAAACCCTAACCCTAATGTAAAACCCGAGTTTGAAACCCTAACCCTAATGATAAACCCTAGTTTGAAACCCTAAACCTAAATTGAAAACCTAGTTTGAAACCCTAACCCTAATGTAAAACCCTAGTTTGAAACCCTAACCTTAATGTAAAACCCTAGTTTGAAACCCCAAACCTAATTTGAAACCATAGTTTGAAACCCTAACCCTAATGTAAAACCCTACTTTGAAACCCGAACTCTAATGTAAAACCCTAGTGTGAAACCCTAACCCTAATTTTAAACCCCTGTTTTGAAACCCTAACCCTAATTTGAAACCCTAGTTTGTAACCCTAACCATAATGTAAAACCCTAGTTTGTAACCCTAACCATAATGTAAAACCCTAGTTTGAAACCCTAACCCTAATGTAAAAGCCGAGTTTGAAACCCTAACCCTAATTTGAAACCCTAACCCTAATTTAAAACCCTAGTTTGAAACCTTAACCCTAATATAAAACCCTTGTTTGAAACCCTAACCCTAATGTAAAACCCTAGTTTGAAACCCTAACCTTAATGTTAAACCCTAGTTTGAAACCCTAACCCTAATGTAAAACCCTAGTGTGAAACCCTAACCCTAATTTTAAACCCCTGTTTTGAAACCCTAACCCTAATGTAAAACCCTTTTTTGAAACCCTAACCCTAATGTAAAACCCTAGTTTGAAACCCTAAGCCTAATTTAAAACCCTAGTTTGAAACCCTAACCCTAATGTAAAACCCTAGTTTGAAGCAGTAACCCTAATGTAAAACCCCTGAGTTTGAAACTCTAACCCTAATTTGAAACCCTAGTTTGAAAGCGTAACCCTAATGTAAAACCCTAGTTTGAAAGCGTAACCCTAATGTAAAACCCTAGTTTGAAGCATTAACCCTAATGTAAAACCCTAGTTTGAAACCCTAACCTTAATGTTATACCCTAGTTTGAAACCCTAATCCTAATGTAAAACCCTAGTTTGAAACCCTAACCATAATGATAAACCCTATTTTGAAACCCAAACCCTAAATTGAAAACCTAGTTTGAAACCTTAACCCTAAAGTTAAACCCTAGTTTGAAACCCTAACCCTAATGTAAAACCCTAGTGTGAAACCCTAACCTTAATGTTAAACCCTAGTTTGAAACCCTAACCCTAATGTAAAACCCTAGTGTGAAACCCTAACCCTAATTTTAAACCCCTGTTTTGAAACCCTAACCCTAATGAAAAAACCTTGTTTGAAACCTTAACCCTAATGTAAAACCCTAGTTTGAAACACTAACCTTAATGTTAAACCCTAGTTTGAAACCCTAAGCCTAATTTAAAACCCTAGTTTGAAACCCTAACCCTAATGTAAAACCCTAGTTTGAAACCCTAACCATAATGATAAACCCTAGTTTGAAACCCTAACCCTAATTTGAAACCCTAGTTTGAAACCTTAACCCTAATATAAAACCCTTGTTTGAAACCCTAACCCTAATGTAAAACCCTAGTTTGAAACCCTAACCTTAATGTTAAACCCTAGTTTGAAACCCTAACCCTAATGTAAAACCCTAGTGTGAAACCCTAACCCTAATTTTAAACCCCTGTTTTGAAACCCTAACCCTAATGTAAAACCCTTTTTTGAAACCCTAACCCTAATGTAAAACCCTAGTTTGAAACCCTAACCCTAATGTAAAACCCTAGTTTGAAGCAGTAACCCTAATGTAAAACCCCTGAGTTTGAAACTCTAACCCTAATTTGAAACCCTAGTTTGAAAGCGTAACCCTAATGTAAAACCCTAGTTTGAAAGCGTAACCCTAATGTAAAACCCTAGTTTGAAGCATTAACCCTAATGTAAAACCCTAGATTGAAACCCTAACCTTAATGTTAAACCCTAGTTTGAAACCCTAATCCTAATGTAAAACCCTAGTTTGAAACCCTAACCATAATGATAAACCCTATTTTGAAACCCAAACCCTAAATTGAAAACCTAGTTTGAAACCCTAACCCTAATGTAAAACCCGAGTTTGAAACCCTAACCCTAATGATAAACCCTAGTTTGAAACCCTAAACCTAAATTGAAAACCTAGTTTGAAACCCTAACCCTAATGTAAAACCCTAGTTTGAAACACTAACCTTAATGTAAAACCCTAGTTTGAAACCCCAAACCTAATTTGAAACCATAGTTTGAAACCCTAACCCTAATGTAAAACCCTACTTTGAAACCCGAACTCTAATGTAAAACCCTAGTGTGAAACCCTAACCCTAATTTTAAACCCCTGTTTTGAAACCCTAACCCTAATTTGAAACCCTAGTTTGTAACCCTAACCATAATGTAAAACCCTAGTTTGTAACCCTAACCATAATGTAAAACCCTAGTTTGAAACCCTAACCCTAATGTAAAAGCCGAGTTTGAAACCCTAACCCTAATTTGAAACCCTAACCCTAATTTAAAACCCTAGTTTGAAACCTTAACCCTAATATAAAACCCTTGTTTGAAACCCTAACCCTAATGTAAAACCCTAGTTTGAAACCCTAACCTTAATGTTAAACCCTAGTTTGAAACCCTAACCCTAATGTAAAACCCTAGTGTGAAACCCTAACCCTAATTTTAAACCCCTGTTTTGAAACCCTAACCCTAATGTAAAACCCTTGTTTGAAACCCTAACCCTAATGTAAAACCCTAGTTTGTAAACCTAATCCTAATGTAAAACCTCAAATTGAAACCCAAACCCTAATTTCAAACCCTAGTTTGAAACCCTAAACCTAATGTAAAACCCTAGTTTGAAACCTTAACCCTAATATAAAACCCTAGTTTGAAAGTCTAACCCTA
The DNA here is from genome assembly GCF_051991255.1 of Vanacampus margaritifer. NCBI lineage: Eukaryota > Metazoa > Chordata > Actinopteri > Syngnathiformes > Syngnathidae > Vanacampus > Vanacampus margaritifer. Next base: position 31,952,460 of record NC_135434.1, read on the forward strand.
ATTTGAAACCCTAGTTTGAAACCCTAACCCTAATGTTAAACCCTAGTTTGAAACCCTAACCGTAATGTAAAACCCTAGTTTGAAACCCTAACCATAATGACAAACCCTATTTTGAAACCCTAACCCTAAATTGAAAACCTAGTTTGAAACCCTAACCCTAATGTAAAACCCTAGTTTGAAACCCTAACCCTAATGATAAACCCTAGTTTGAAACCCTAAACCTAAATTGAAACCCTAGTTTATAACCTTAACCCTAATGTAAAACTCTAGTTTGAAACCCTAACCCTAATGTTAAACCCGAGTTTGAAACCCTAACCCTAATGTAAAACCCCTGTTTTGAATCCCTAACCCTAATGTAAAACCCTTGTTTGAAACCCTTACCCTAATGTAAAACCCTATTTTGAAACCCTAGTTTGAAACCCTAACCCTAATATAAAACCCTAGTTTGAAACCCTAACCCTAATTTGAAAACCTAGTTTGAAACCTTAACCCTAATATAAAACCCTAGTTTGAAAGTCTAACCCTAATTTGAAACCCTAGTTTGAAACCCTAACCCTAATGTTAAACCCTAGTTTGAAACCCTAACCCTAATGTAAAACCCTAGTGTGAAACCCTAACCCTAATTTTAAACCCCTGTTTTGAAACCCTAACCCTAATGTAAAACCCTTGTTTGAAACCCTAACCCTAATGTAAAACCCTAGTTTGAAAACCTAAGCCTAATTTGAAACCCGTTTGAAACCCTAACCCTAATGTAAAACCCTAGTTTGAAACCCTAACCCTAATTTGAAACCCTAGTTTGAAACCTTAACCCTAATATAAAACCCTAGTTTGAAACCCTAACCCTAATTTGAAACCCTAGTTTGAAACCCTAACCCTAATGTAAAACCCTAGTTTGGAACCCTAACCCTAATGTAAAACCCTAGTGTGAAACCCTAACCTTAATGTTAAACCCTAGTTTGAAACCCTAACCCTAATGTAAAACCCTAGTGTGAAACCCTAACCCTAATTTTAAACCCCTGTTTTGAAACCCTAACCCTAATGTAAAACCCTTGTTTGAAACCCTAACCCTAATGTAAAACCCTAGTTTGAAACCCTAAGCCTAATTTAAAACACTAGTTTGAAACCCTAACCGTAATGTAAAACCCTAGTTTGAAACCCTAACCATAATGACAAACCCTATTTTGAAACCCTAACCCTAAATTGAAAACCTAGTTTGAAACCCTAACCCTAATGTAAAACCCTAGTTTGAAACCCTAACCCTAATGATAAACCCTAGTTTGAAACCCTAAACCTAAATTGAAAACCTAGTTTGAAACCCTAACCATAATGTAAAACCCTAGTTTGTAACCCTAACCATAATGTAAAACCCTAGTTTGAAACCCTAACCCTAATGTAAAAGCCGAGTTTGAAACCCTAACCCTAATTTGAAACCCTAACCCTAGTTTGAAACCTTAACCCTAATATAAAACCCTTGTTTGAAACCCTAACCCTAATGTAAAACCCTAGTTTGAAACCCTAACCTTAATGTTAAACCCTAGTTTGAAACCCTAACCCTAATGTAAAACCCTAGTGTGAAACCCTAACCCTAATTTTAAACCCCTGTTTTGAAACCCTAACCCTAATGTAAAACCCTTGTTTGAAACCCTAACCCTAATGTAAAACCCTAGTTTGTAAACCTAATCCTAATGTAAAACCTCAAATTGAAACCCAAACCCTAATTTCAAACCTTAGTTTGAAACCCTAAACCTAATGTAAAACCCTAGTTTGAAACCCTAACCCTAATTTAAAACCCCTGTTTTGAAACCCTAACCCTAATGTAAAACCCTTGTTTGAAACCCTAACCCTAATTTGAAACCCTAGTTTGAAACCCTAACCCTAATATAAAACCCTATTTTGAAACCATAACCCTAATTTGAAACACTAACCCTAATGTAAAACCCTTGTTTGAAACACTAACCCTAATGTAAACCCTATTTTATAACCTTAACCCTAATGTAAAACTCTAGTTTGAAACCCTAACCCTAATGTTAAACCCGAGTTTGAAACCCTAACCCTAATGTAAAACCCCTGTTTTGAATCCCTAACCCTAATGTAAAACCCTTGTTTGAAACCCTTACCCTAATGTAAAACCCTATTTTGAAACCCTAGTTTGAAACCCTAACCCTAATATAAAACCCTAGTTTGAAACCCTAACCCTAATTTGAAAACCTAGTTTGAAACCTTAACCCTAATATAAAACCCTAGTTTGAAAGTCTAACCCTAATTTGAAACCCTAGTTTGAAACCCTAACCCTAATGTTAAACCCTAGTTTGAAACCCTAACCCTAATGTAAAACCCTAGTGTGAAACCCTAACCCTAATTTTAAACCCCTGTTTTGAAACCCTAACCCCAATGTAAAACCCTTGTTTGAAACCCTAACCCTAATGTAAAACCCTAGTTTGAAAACCTAAGCCTAATTTGAAACCCTTGTTTGATACCCTAACCCTAATGTAAAACCCTAGTTTGAAACCCTAACCCTAATTTGAAACCCTAGTTTGAAACCTTAACCCTAATATAAAACCCTAGTTTGAAACCCTAACCCTAATTTGAAACCCTAGTTTGAAACCCTAACCCTAATGTAAAACCCTAGTTTGGAACCCTAACCCTAAAGTTAAACCCTAGTTTGAAACACTAACCCTAATGTAAAACCCTAGTGTGAAACCCTAACCTTAATGTTAAACCCTAGTTTGAAACCCTAACCCTAATGTAAAACCCTAGTGTGAAACCCTAACCCTAATTTTAAACCCCTGTTTTGAAACCCTAACCCTAATGTAAAACCCTTGTTTGAAACCTTAACCCTAATGTAAAACCCTAGTTCGAAACACTAACCTTAATGTTAAACCCTAGTTTGAAACCCTAACCCTAATGTAAAACCCTAGTGTGAAACCCTAACCCTAATTTTAAACCCCTGTTTTGAAACCCTAACCCTAATGTAAAACCCTTGTTTGAAACCCTAACCCTAATGTAAAACCCTAGTTTGAAACCCTAAGCCTAATTTAAAACACTAGTTTGAAACCCTAACCGTAATGTAAAACCCTAGTTTGAAACCCTAACCATAATGACAAACCCTATTTTGAAACCCTAACCCTAAATTGAAAACCTAGTTTGAAACCCTAACCCTAATGTAAAACCCTAGTTTGAAACCCTAACCCTAATGATAAACCCTAGTTTGAAACCCTAAACCTAAATTGAAAACCTAGTTTGAAACCCTAACTCTAATGTAAAACCCTAGTTTGAAACCCTAACCCTAATGTAAAACCCTAGTTTGAAACCCTAAACTTAATGTTAAACCCTAGTGTGAAACCCTAACCCTAATTTTAAACCCCTGTTTTGAAACCCTAACCCTAATGTAAAACCCTTTTTTGAAACCCTAACCCTAATGTAAAACCCTAGTTTGAAACCCAAACCCTAATTTGAAACCCTAACCCTAATTTTAAACCCCTGTTTTGAATCCCTAACCCTAATGTAAAACCCTTGTTTGAAACCCTTACCCTAATGTAAAACCCTATTTTGAAACCCTTACCCTAATGTAAAACCCTATTTTGAAACCCTAGTTTGAAACCCTAACCCTACTATAAAACCCTAGTTTGAAACCCTAACCCTAATGTAAAACCCTAGTTTGAAGCAGTAACCCTAATGTAAAACCCCTGAGTTTGAAACTCTAACCCTAATTTGAAACCCTAGTTTGAAAGCGTAACCCTAATGTAAAACCCTAGTTTGAAAGCGTAACCCTAATGTAAAACCCTAGTTTGAAGCATTAACCCTAATGTAAAACCCTAGTTTGAATCCCTAACCTTAATGTTAAACCCTAGTTTGAAACCCTAACCATAATGATAAACCCTATTTTGAAACCCTAACCCTAAATTGAAAACCTAGTTTGAAACCCTAACCCTAATGTAAAACCCGAGTTTGAAACCCTAACCCTAATGATAAACCCTAGTTTGAAACCCTAAACCTAAATTGAAAACCTAGTTTGAAACCCTAACCCTAATGTAAAACCCTTTTTTGAAACCCTAACCCTAATGTAAAACCCTAGTTTGAAACCCTAAGCCTAATTTAAAACCCTAGTTTGAAACCCTAACCCTAATGTAAAACCCTAGTTTGAAGCAGTAACCCTAATGTAAAACCCCTGAGTTTGAAACTCTAACCCTAATTTGAAACCCTAGTTTGAAAGCGTAACCCTAATGTAAAACCCTAGTTTGAAAGCGTAACCCTAATGTAAAACCCTAGTTTGAAGCATTAACCCTAATGTAAAACCCTAGTTTGAAACCCTAACCTTAATGTTATACCCTAGTTTGAAACCCTAATCCTAATGTAAAACCCTAGTTTGAAACCCTAACCATAATGATAAACCCTATTTTGAAACCCAAACCCTAAATTGAAAACCTAGTTTGAAACCTTAACCCTAAAGTTAAACCCTAGTTTGAAACCCTAACCCTAATGTAAAACCCTAGTGTGAAACCCTAACCTTAATGTTAAACCCTAGTTTGAAACCCTAACCCTAATGTAAAACCCTAGTGTGAAACCCTAACCCTAATTTTAAACCCCTGTTTTGAAACCCTAACCCTAATGAAAAAAACTTGTTTGAAACCTTAACCCTAATGTAAAACCCTAGTTTGAAACACTAACCTTAATGTTAAACCCTAGTTTGAAACCCTAAGCCTAATTTAAAACCCTAGTTTGAAACCCTAACCCTAATGTAAAACCCTAGTTTGAAACCCTAACCATAATGATAAACCCTAGTTTGAAACCCTAACCCTAATTTGAAACCCTAGTTTGAAACCTTAACCCTAATATAAAACCCTTGTTTGAAACCCTAACCCTAATGTAAAACCCTAGTTTGAAACCCTAACCTTAATGTTAAACCCTAGTTTGAAACCCTAACCCTAATGTAAAACCCTAGTGTGAAACCCTAACCCTAATTTTAAACCCCTGTTTTGAAACCCTAACCCTAATGTAAAACCCTTTTTTGAAACCCTAACCCTAATGTAAAACCCTAGTTTGAAACCCTAACCCTAATGTAAAACCCTAGTTTGAAGCAGTAACCCTAATGTAAAACCCCTGAGTTTGAAACTCTAACCCTAATTTGAAACCCTAGTTTGAAAGCGTAACCCTAATGTAAAACCCTAGTTTGAAAGCGTAACCCTAATGTAAAACCCTAGTTTGAAGCATTAACCCTAATGTAAAACCCTAGATTGAAACCCTAACCTTAATGTTAAACCCTAGTTTGAAACCCTAATCCTAATGTAAAACCCTAGTTTGAAACCCTAACCATAATGATAAACCCTATTTTGAAACCCAAACCCTAAATTGAAAACCTAGTTTGAAACCCTAACCCTAATGTAAAACCCGAGTTTGAAACCCTAACCCTAATGATAAACCCTAGTTTGAAACCCTAAACCTAAATTGAAAACCTAGTTTGAAACCCTAACCCTAATATAAAACCCTATTTTGAAACCCTAACCCTAATTTGAAACACTAACCCTAATGTAAAACCCTTGTTTGAAACACTAACCCTAATGTAAACCCTAGTTTATAACCTTAACCCTAATGTAAAACTCTAGTTTGAAACCCTAACCCTAATGTTAAACCCGAGTTTGAAACCCTAACCCTAATGTAAAACCCCTGTTTTGAATCCCTAACCCTAATGTAAAACCCTTGTTTGAAACCCTTACCCTAATGTAAAACCCTATTTTGAAACCCTAGTTTGAAACCCTAACCCTAATATAAAACCCTAGTTTGAAACCCTAACCCTAATTTGAAAACCTAGTTTGAAACCTTAACCCTAATATAAAACCCTAGTTTGAAAGTCTAACCCTAATTTGAAACCCTAGTTTGAAACCCTAACCCTAATGTTAAACCCTAGTTTGAAACCCTAACCCTAATGTAAAACCCTAGTGTGAAACCCTAACCCTAATTTTAAACCCCTGTTTTGAAACCCTAACCCTAATGTAAAACCCTTGTTTGAAACCCTAACCCTAATGTAAAACCCTAGTTTGAAAACCTAAGCCTAATTTGAAACCCGTTTGAAACCCTAACCCTAATGTAAAACCCTAGTTTGAAACCCTAACCCTAATTTGAAACCCTAGTTTGAAACCTTAACCCTAATATAAAACCCTAGTTTGAAACCCTAACCCTAATTTGAAACCCTAGTTTGAAACCCTAACCCTAATGTAAAACCCTAGTTTGGAACCCTAACCCTAATGTAAAACCCTAGTGTGAAACCCTAACCTTAATGTTAAACCCTAGTTTGAAACCCTAACCCTAATGTAAAACCCTAGTGTGAAACCCTAACCCTAATTTTAAACCCCTGTTTTGAAACCCTAACCCTAATGTAAAACCCTTGTTTGAAACCTTAACCCTAATGTAAAACCCTAGTTTGAAACACTAACCTTAATGTTAAACCCTAGTTTGAAACCCTAACCCTAATGTAAAACCCTAGTGTGAAACCCTAACCCTAATTTTAAACCCCTGTTTTGAAACCCTAACCCTAATGTAAAACCCTTGTTTGAAACCCTAACCCTAATGTAAAACCCTAGTTTGAAACCCTAAGCCTAATTTAAAACACTAGTTTGAAACCCTAACCGTAATGTAAAACCCTAGTTTGAAACCCTAACCATAATGACAAACCCTATTTTGAAACCCTAACCCTAAATTGAAAACCTAGTTTGAAACCCTAACCCTAATGTAAAACCCTAGTTTGAAACCCTAACCCTAATGATAAACCCTAGTTTGAAACCCTAAACCTAAATTGAAAACCTAGTTTGAAACCCTAACCATAATGTAAAACCCTAGTTTGTAACCCTAACCATAATGTAAAACCCTAGTTTGAAACCCTAACCCTAATGTAAAAGCCGAGTTTGAAACCCTAACCCTAATTTGAAACCCTAACCCTAATTTAAAACCCTAGTTTGAAACCTTAACCCTAATATAAAACCCTTGTTTGAAACCCTAACCCTAATGTAAAACCCTAGTTTGAAACCCTAACCTTAATGTTAAACCCTAGTTTGAAACCCTAACCCTAATGTAAAACCCTAGTGTGAAACCCTAACCCTAATTTTAAACCCCTGTTTTGAAACCCTAACCCTAATGTAAAACCCTTGTTTGAAACCCTAACCCTAATGTAAAACCCTAGTTTGTAAACCTAATCCTAATGTAAAACCTCAAATTGAAACCCAAACCCTAATTTCAAACCTTAGTTTGAAACCCTAAACCTAATGTAAAACCCTAGTTTGAAACCCTAACCCTAATTTAAAACCCCTGTTTTGAAACCCTAACCCTAATGTAAAACCCTTGTTTGAAACCCTAACCCTAATTTGAAACCCTAGTTTGAAACCCTAACCCTAATATAAAACCCTATTTTGAAACCATAACCCTAATTTGAAACACTAACCCTAATGTAAAACCCTTGTTTGAAACACTAACCCTAATGTAAACCCTACTTTATAACCTTAACCCTAATGTAAAACTCTAGTTTGAAACCCTAACCCTAATGTTAAACCCGAGTTTGAAACCCTAACCCTAATGTAAAACCCCTGTTTTGAATCCCTAACCCTAATGTAAAACCCTTGTTTGAAACCCTTACCCTAATGTAAAACCCTATTTTGAAACCCTAGTTTGAAACCCTAACCCTAATATAAAACCCTAGTTTGAAACCCTAACCCTAATTTGAAAACCTAGTTTGAAACCTTAACCCTAATATAAAACCCTAGTTTGAAAGTCTAACCCTAATTTGAAACCCTAGTTTGAAACCCTAACCCTAATGTTAAACCCTAGTTTGAAACCCTAACCCTAATGTAAAACCCTAGTGTGAAACCCTAACCCTAATTTTAAACCCCTGTTTTGAAACCCTAACCCTAATGTAAAACCCTTGTTTGAAACCCTAACCCTAATGTAAAACCCTAGTTTGAAAACCTAAGCCTAATTTGAAACCCTTGTTTGAAACCCTAACCCTAATGTAAAACCCTAGTTTGAAACCCTAACCCTAATTTGAAACCCTAGTTTGAAACCTTAACCCTAATATAAAACCCTAGTTTGAAACCCTAACCCTAATTTGAAACCCTAGTTTGAAACCCTAACCCTAATGTAAAACCCTAGTTTGGAACCCTAACCCTAAAGTTAAACCCTAGTTTGAAACCCTAACCCTAATGTAAAACCCTAGTGTGAAACCCTAACCTTAATGTTAAACCCTAGTTTGAAACCCTAACCCTAATGTAAAACCCTAGTGTGAAACCCTAACCCTAATTTTAAACCCCTGTTTTGAAACCCTAACCCTAATGTAAAACCCTTGTTTGAAACCTTAACCCTAATGTAAAACCCTAGTTCGAAACACTAACCTTAATGTTAAACCCTAGTTTGAAACCCTAACCCTAATGTAAAACCCTAGTGTGAAACCCTAACCCTAATTTTAAACCCCTGTTTTGAAACCCTAACCCTAATGTAAAACCCTTGTTTGAAACCCTAACCCTAATGTAAAACCCTAGTTTGAAACCCTAAGCCTAATTTAAAACACTAGTTTGAAACCCTAACCGTAATGTAAAACCCTAGTTTGAAACCCTAACCATAATGACAAACCCTATTTTGAAACCCTAACCCTAAATTGAAAACCTAGTTTGAAACCCTAACCCTAATGTAAAACCCTAGTTTGAAACCCTAACCCTAATGATAAACCCTAGTTTGAAACCCTAAACCTAAATTGAAAACCTAGTTTGAAACCCTAACTCTAATGTAAAACCCTAGTTTGAAACCCTAACCCTAATGTAAAACCCTAGTTTGAAACCCTAAACTTAATGTTAAACCCTAGTGTGAAACCCTAACCCTAATTTTAAACCCCTGTTTTGAAACCCTAACCCTAATGTAAAACCCTTTTTTGAAACCCTAACCCTAATGTAAAACCCTAGTTTGAAACCCAAACCCTAATTTGAAACCCTAACCCTAATTTTAAACCCCTGTTTTGAATCCCTAACCCTAATGTAAAACCCTTGTTTGAAACCCTTACCCTAATGTAAAACCCTATTTTGAAACCCTTACCCTAATGTAAAACCCTATTTTGAAACCCTAGTTTGAAACCCTAACCCTACTATAAAACCCTAGTTTGAAACCCTAACCCTAATGTAAAACCCTAGTTTGAAGCAGTAACCCTAATGTAAAACCCCTGAGTTTGAAACTCTAACCCTAATTTGAAACCCTAGTTTGAAAGCGTAACCCTAATGTAAAACCCTAGTTTGAAAGCGTAACCCTAATGTAAAACCCTAGTTTGAAGCATTAACCCTAATGTAAAACCCTAGTTTGAATCCCTAACCTTAATGTTAAACCCTAGTTTGAAACCCTAACCATAATGATAAACCCTATTTTGAAACCCTAACCCTAAATTGAAAACCTAGTTTGAAACCCTAAACCTAATGTAAAACCCGAGTTTGAAACCCTAACCCTAATGATAAACCCTAGTTTGAAACCCTAAACCTAAATTGAAAACCTAGTTTGAAACCCTAACCCTAATGTAAAACCCTAGTTTGAAACCCTAACCTTAATGTAAAACCCTAGTTTGAAACCCCAAACCTAATTTGAAACCATAGTTTGAAACCCTAACTCTAATGTAAAACCCTACTTTGAAACCCGAACTCTAATGTAAAACCCGAGTGTGAAACCCTAACCCTAATTTTAAACCCCTGTTTTGAAACCCTAACCCTAATTTGAAACCCTAGTTTGTAACCCTAACCATAATGTAAAACCCTAGTTTGTAACCCTAACCCTAATTTGAAACCCTAACCCTAATTTAAAACCCCTGTTTTGAAACCCTATCCCTAATGTAAAACCATTGTTTGAAACCCTAACCCTAATGTAAAACCCTAGTTTGAAACCCTAACCCTAATGTTAAACCGTAGTTTGAAACCATAACCCTAATGTAAAACCATAGTTTGAAGCACTAACCCTAATGTAAAACCCCTGAGTTTGAAACTCTAACCCTAATTTGAAACCCTAGTTTGAAAGCGTAACCCTAATGTAAAACCCTAGTTTGAAAGCGTAACCCTAATGTAAAACCCTAGTTTGAAGCATTAACCCTAATGTAAAACCCTAGTTTGAAACCCTAACCCTAACGTTAAACCCTACTTTGTAACCCTAACCCTAATGTAAAACCATAGTTTGAAACCCTTACCTTAATGTAAAACCCTAGTTTGAAACCCTAGTTTGAAACCCTAACCCTAATATAAAACCCTAGTTTGAAGCATTAACCCTAATGTAAAACCCTAGTTTGAAACCCTAACCCTAATTTAAAACCCCTGTTTTGAAACCCTAACCCTAATGTAAAACCCTTGTTTGAAACCCTAACCCTAATTTGAAACCCTAGTTTGAAACCCTAACCCTAATATAAAACCCTATTTTGAAACCCTAACCCTAATTTGAAACACTAACCCAAATGTAAAACCCTTGTTTGAAACACTAACCCTAATGTAAACCCTAGCTTATAACCTTAACCCTAATAAAAAACTCTAGTTTGAAACCCTAACCCTAATGTTAAACCCTAGTTTGAAACCCTAACCCTAATGTAAAACCCTAGTGTGAAACCCTAACCCTACTTTTAAACCCGTTTTGAAACACTAAACCTAATGTAAAACCCTAGTTTGAAACCCTAAGCCTAATTTGAAACCCTAGTTTGAAACCCTAACCCTAATGTAAAACCCTAGTTTGAAACCCAAACCCTAATTTGAAACCCGAGTTTGAAACCCTAACCCTAATTTTAAACCCCTGTTTTGAATCCCTAACCCTAATGTAAAACCCTTGTTTGAAACCCTTACCCTAATGTAAAACCCTATTTTGAAACCCTAGTTTGAAACCCTAACCCTAATATAAAACCCTAGTTTGAAACCCTAACGCTAATTTGAAAACTTAGTTTGAAACCTTAACCATAATATAAAACCCTAGTTTGAAAGTCTAACCCTAATTTGAAACCCTAGTTTGAAACCCTAACCCTAATGTTAAACCCTAGTTTGAAACCCTAACCCTAATGTAAAACCCTAGTGTGAAACCCTAACCCTAATTTTAAACCCCTGTTTTGAAACCCTAACCCTAATGTAAAACCCTTGTTTGAAACCCTAACCCTAATGTAAAACCCTAGTTTGAAACCCTAAGCCTAATTTGAAACCCTTGTTTGAAACCCTAACCCTAATGTAAAACCCTAGTTTGAAACCCTAACCCTAATTTGAAACCCTAGTTTGAAACCTTAACCCTAATATAAAACCCTAGTTTGAAACCCTAACCCTAATTTGAAACCCTAGTTTGAAACCCTAACCCTAATTTAAAACCCTAGTTTGGAACCCTAACCCTAAAGTTAAACCCTAGTTTGAAACCCTAACCCTAATGTAAAACCCTAGTGTGAAACCCTAACCTTAATGTTAAACCCTAGTTTGAAACCCTAACCCTAATGTAAAACCCTAGTGTGAAACCCTAACCCTAATTTTAAACCCCTGTTTTGAAACCCTAACCCTAATGTAAAACCCTTGTTTGAAACCTTAACACTAATGTAAAACCCTAGTTTGAAACACTAACCTTAATGTTAAACCCTAGTTTGAAACCCTAACCCTAATGTAAAACCCTAGTGTGAAACCCTAACCCTAATTTTAAACCCCTGTTTTGAAACCCTAACCCTAATGTAAAACCCTTGTTTGAAACCCTAACCCTAATGTAAAACCCTAGTTTGAAACCCTAAGCCTAATTTAAAACCCTAGTTTGAAACCCTAACCCTAATGTAAAACCCTAGTTTGAAACCCTAACCATAATGATAAACCCTATTTTGAAACCCTAACGCTAAATTGAAAACCTAGTTTGAAACCCTAACCCTAATGATAAACCCTAGTTTGAAACCCTAAACCTAAATTGAAAACCTAGTTTGAAACCCTAACCCTAATGTAAAACCCTAGTTTGAAACCCTAACCTTAATGTTAAACCCTAGTTTGAAACCCTAACCCTAATGTAAAACCCTAGTGTGAAACCCTAACCCTAATTTTAAACCCCTGTTTTGAAACCCTAACCCTAATGTAAAACCCTTTTTTGAAACCCTAACCCTAATGTAAAACCCTAGTTTGAAATCCTAAGCCTAATTTAAAACCCTAGTTTGAAACCCTAAGCCTAATGTAAAACCCTAGTTTGAAACCCTAACCCTAATGTCAAACCGTAGTTTGAAACCATAACCCTAATGTAAAACCATAGTTTGAAGCACTAACCCTAATGTAAAACCCTAGTTTGAATCATTAACCCTAATGTAAAACCCTAGTTTGAAACCCTAACCCTAACGTTAAACCCTACTTTGTAACCCTAACCCTAATGTAAAACCATAGTTTGAAACCCTTACCTTAATGTAAAACCCTAGTTTGAAACCCTAACCCTAATGTAAAACCTTAGTTTGAAGCACTAACCCTAATGTCAAAGCCTAGTTTGAAACCCTAACCCTAATGTAAAACCCTAGTTTGAAACCCCAAACCTAATTTTAAACCATAGTTTGAAACCCTAACCCTAAAGTAAAACCCTAGTTTGTAAACCTAATACTAATGTAAAACCTCAAATTGAAACCCAAACCCTAATTTGAAACCCTAGTTTGAAACCCTAAACCTAATGTAAAACCCTAGTTTGAAACCCTAACCCTAATTTAAAACCCCTGTTTTGAAACCCTAACCCTAATGTAAAACCCTTGTTTGAAACCCTAACCCTAATTTGAAACCCTAGTTTGAAACCCTAACCCTAATATAAAACCCTATTTTGAAACCCTAACCCTAATTTGAAACACTAACCCTAATGTAAAACCCTTGTTTGAAACACTAATCCTAATGTAAACCCTAGTTTATAACCTTAACCCTATTGTAAAACTCTAGTTTGAAACCCTAACCCTAATTTTAAACCCCTGTTTTGAAACACTAACCCTAATGTAAAACCCTTTTTTGAAACCCTAACCCTAATGTAAAACCCTAGTTTGAAACCCTAACCCTAATGTAAAACCCTAGTTTGAAGCAGAAACCCTAATGTAAAACCCCTGAGTTTGAAACTCTAACCCTAATTTAAAACCCTAGTTTGAAAGCGTAACCCTAATGTAAAACCCTAGTTTGAAAGCGTAACCCTAATGTAAAACCCTAGTTTGAAGCATTAACCCTAATGTAAAACCCTAGATTGAAACCCTAACCTTAATGTTAAACCCTAGTTTGAAACCCTAATCCTAATGTAAAACCCTAGTTTGAAACCCTAACCATAATGATAAACCCTATTTTGAAACCCAAACCCTAAATTGAAAACCTAGTTTGAAACCCTAACCCTAATGTAAAACCCGAGTTTGAAACCCTAACCCTAATGATAAACCCTAGTTTGCAACCCTAAACCTAAATTGAAAACCTAGTTTGAAACCCTAACCCTAATGTAAAACCCTAGTTTGAAACCCTAACCTTAATGTAAAACCCTAGTTTGAAACCCCAAACCTAATTTTAAACCATAGTTTGAAACCCTAACCCTAATGTAAAACCCTAGTTTGCAACCCTAAACCTAAATTGAAAACCTAGTTTGAAACCCTAACCCTAATGTAAAACCCTAGTTTGAAACCCTAACCTTAATGTAAAACCCTAGTTTGAAACCCCAAACCTAATTTGAAACCATAGTTTGAAACCCTAACCCTAATGTAAAACCCTACTTTGAAACCCGAACTCTAATGTAAAACCCTAGTGTGAAACCCTAACCCTAATTTTAAACCCCTGTTTTGAAACCCTAACCCTAATTTGAAACCCTAGTTTGTAACCCTAACCATAATGTAAAACCCTAGTTTGTAACCCTAACCATAATGTAAAACCCTAGTTTGAAACCCTAACCCTAATGTAAAAGCCGAGTTTGAAACCCTAACCCTAATTTGAAACCCTAACCCTAATTTAAAACCCTAGTTTGAAACCTTAACCCTAATATAAAACCCTTGTTTGAAACCCTAACCCTAATGTAAAACCCTAGTTTGAAACCCTAACCTTAATGTTAAACCCTAGTTTGAAACCCTAACCCTAATGTAAAACCCTAGTGTGAAACCCTAACCCTAATTTTAAACCCCTGTTTTGAAACCCTAACCCTAATGTAAAACCCTTTTTTGAAACCCTAACCCTAATGTAAAACCCTAGTTTGAAACCCTAAGCCTAATTTAAAACCCTAGTTTGAAACCCTAACCCTAATGTAAAACCCTAGTTTGAAGCAGTAACCCTAATGTAAAACCCCTGAGTTTGAAACTCTAACCCTAATTTGAAACCCTAGTTTGAAAGCGTAACCCTAATGTAAAACCCTTGTTTGAAACCCTAACCCTAATGTAAAACCCTAGTTTGAAACCCTAAGCCTAATTTGAAACCCTTGTTTGAAACCCTAACCCTAATGTAAAACCCTAGTTTGAAACCCTAACCCTAATTTGAAACCCTAGTTTGAAACCTTAACCCTAATATAAAACCCTAGTTTGAAACCCTTAACCTAATTTGAAACCCTAGTTTGAAACCCTAACCCTAATTTAAAACCCTAGTTTGGAACCCTAACCCTAAAGTTAAACCCTAGTTTGAAACCCTAACCCTAATGTAAAACCCTAGTGTGAAACCCTAACCTTAATGTTAAACCCTAGTTTGAAACCCTAACCCTAATGTAAAACCCTAGTGTGAAACCCTAACCCTAATTTTAAACCCCTGTTTTGAAACCCTAACCCTAATGTAAAACCCTTGTTTGAAACCTTAACACTAATGTAAAACCCTAGTTTGAAACACTAACCTTAATGTTAAACCCTAGTTTGAAACCCTAACCCTAATGTAAAACCCTAGTGTGAAACCCTAACCCTAATTTTAAACCCCTGTTTTGAAACCCTAACCCTAATGTAAAACCCTTGTTTGAAAACCTAACCCTAATGTAAAACCCTAGTTTGAAACCCTAAGCCTAATTTAAAACCCTAGTTTGAAACCCTAACCCTAATGTAAAACCCTAGTTTGAAACCCTAACCATAATGATAAACCCTATTTTGAAACCCTAACCCTAAATAGAAAACCTAGTTTGAAACCCTAACCCTAATGATAAACCCTAGTTTGAAACCCTAAACCTAAATTGAAAACCTAGTTTGAAACGCTAACCCTAATGTAAAACCCTAGTTTGAAACCCTAACCTTAATGTTAAACCCTAGTTTGAAACCCTAACCCTAATGTAAAACCCTAGTGTGAAACCCTAACCCTAATTTGAAACCCTAGTTTGAAACCTTAACCCTAATATAAAACCCTTGTTTGAAACCCTAACCCTAATGTAAAACCCTAGTTTGAAACCCTAACCTTAATGTTAAACCCTAGTTTGAAACCCTAACCCTAATGTAAAACCCTAGTGTGAAACCCTAACCCTAATTGTAAACCCCTGTTTTGAAACCCTAACCCTAATGTAAAACCCTTTTTTGAAACCCTAACCCTAATGTAAAACCCTAGTTTGAAATCCTAAGCCTAATTTAAAACCCTAGTTTGAAACCCTAAGCCTAATGTAAAACCCTAGTTTGAAGCAGTAACCCTAATGTAAAACCCTAGTTTGAAGCAGTAACCCTAATGTAAAACCCCTGAGTTTGAAACTCTAACCCTAATTTGAAACCCTAGTTTGAAAGCGTAACCCTAATGGAAAACCCTAGTTTGAAGCATTAACCCTAATGTAAAACCCTAGTTTGAAACCCTAACCTTAATGTTAAACCCTAGTTTGAAACCCTAATCCTAATGTAAAACCCTAGTTTGAAACCCTAACCCTAATGTAAAACCCTAGTGTGAAACCCTAACCTTAATGTTAAACCCTAGTTTGAAACCCTAACCCTAATGTAAAACCCTAGTGTGAAACCCTAACCCTAATTTTAAACCCCTGTTTTGAAACCCTAACCCTAATGAAAAAACCTTGTTTGAAACCTTAACCCTAATGTAAAACCCTAGTTTGAAACACTAACCTTAATGTTAAACCCTAGTTTGAAACCCTAACCCTAATGTAAAACCCTAGTGTGAAACCCTAACCCTAATTTTAAACCCCTGTTTTGAAACCCTAACCCTAATGTAAAACCCTTGTTTGTAACCCTAACCATAATGTAAAACCCTAGTTTGTAACCCTACCCATAATGTAAAACCCTAGTTTGAAACCCTAACCCTAATGTAAAAGCCGAGTTTGAAACCCTAACCCTAATTTGAAACCCTAACCCTAATTTAAAACCCTAGTTTGAAACCTTAACCCTAATGTAAAACCCTAGTGTGAAACCCTAACCTTAATGTTAAACCCTAGTTTGAAACCCTAACCATAATGATAAACCCTATTTTGAAACCCAAACCCTAAATTGAAAACCTAGTTTGAAACCCTAACCCTAAAGTTAAACCCTAGTTTGAAACCCTAACCCTAATGTAAAACCCTAGTGTGAAACCCTAACCTTAATGTTAAACCCTAGTTTGAAACCCTAACCCTAATGTAAAACCCTAGTTTGAAACCCTAAGCCTAATTTAAAACCCTAGTTTGAAACCCTAACCCTAATGTAAAACCCTAGTTTGAAACCCTAACCATAATGATAAACCCTAGTTTGAAACCCTAACCCTAATTTGAAACCCTAGTTTGAAACCTTAACCCTAATATAAAACCCTTGTTTGAAACCCTAACCCTAATGTAAAACCCTAGTTTGAAACCCTAACCTTAATGTTAAACCCTAGTTTGAAACCCTAACCCTAATATAAAACCCTAGTGTGAAACCCTAACCCTAATTTTAAACCCCTGTTTTGAAACCCTAACCCTAATGTAAAACCCTTTTTTGAAACCCTAACCCTAATGTAAAACCCTAGTTTGAAACCCTAACCCTAATGTAAAACCCTAGTTTGAAGCAGTAACCCTAATGTAAAACCCCTGAGTTTGAAACTCTAACCCTAATTTGAAACCCTAGTTTGAAAGCGTAACCCTAATGTAAAACCCTAGTTTGAAAGCGTAACCCTAATGTAAAACCCTAGTTTGAAGCATTAACCCTAATGTAAAACCCTCGTTTGAAACCCTAACCTTAATGTTAAACCCTAGTTTGAAACCCTAATCCTAATGTAAAACTCTAGTTTGAAACCCTAACCATAATGATAAACCCTATTTTGAAACCCAAACCCTAAATTGAAAACCTAGTTTGAAACCCTAACCCTAAAGTTAAACCCTAGTTTGAAACCCTAACCCTAATGTAAAACCCTAGTGTGAAACCCTAACCTTAATGTTAAACCCTAGTTTGAAACCCTAACCCTAATGTAAAACCCTAGTGTGAAACCCTAACCCTAATTTTAAACCCCTGTTTTGAAACCCTAACCCTAATGAAAAAACCTTGTTTGAAACCTTAACCCTAATGTAAAACCCTAGTTTGAAACACTAACCTTAATGTTAAACCCTAGTTTGAAACCCTAACCCTAATGTAAAACCCTAGTGTGAAACCCTAACCCTAATTTTAAACCCCTGTTTTGAAACCCTAACCCTAATGTAAAACCCGAGTTTGAAACCCTAACCCTAATGATAAACCCTAGTTTGAAACCCTAAACCTAAATTGAAAACCTAGTTTGAAACCCTAACCCTAATTTTAAATCCCTGTTTTGAAACCCTAACCCTAATGAAAAAACCTTGTTTGAAACCTTAACCCTAATGTAAAACCCTAGTTTGAAACACTAACCTTAATGTTAAACCCTAGTTTGAAACCCTAACCCTAATGTAAAACCCTAGTGTGAAACCCTAACCCTAATTTTAAACCCCTGTTTTGAAACCCTAACCCTAATGTAAAACCCTTGTTTGTAACCCTAACCATAATGTAAAACCCTAGTTTGTAACCCTAACCATAATGTAAAACCCTAGTTTGAAACCCTAACCCTAATGTAAAAGCCGAGTTTGAAACCCTAACCCTAATTTGAAACCCTAACCCTAATTTAAAACCCTAGTTTGAAACCTTAACCCTAATATAAAACCCTTGTTTGAAACCCTAACCCTAATGTAAAACCCTAGTTTGAAACCCTAACCTTAATGTTAAACCCTAGTTTGAAACCCTAACCCTAATGTAAAACCCTAGTGTGAAACCCTAACCCTAATTTTAAACCCCTGTTTTGAAACCCTAACCCTAATGTAAAACCCTTTTTTGAAACCCTAACCCTAATGTAAAACCCTAGTTTGAAACCCTAAGCCTAATTTAAAACCCTAGTTTGAAACCCTAACCCTAATGTAAAACCCTAGTTTGAAGCAGTAACCCTAATGTAAAACCCCTGAGTTTGAAACTCTAACCCTAATTTGTAACCCTAGTTTGAAAGCGTAACCCTAATGTAAAACCCTAGTTTGAAAGCGTAACCCTAATGTAAAACCCTAGTTTGAAGCATTAACCCTAATGTAAAACCCTAGTTTGAAACCCTAACCTTAATGTTAAACCCTAGTTTGAAACCCTAATCCTAATGTAAAACCCTAGTTTGAAACCCTAACCATAATGATAAACCCTATTTTGAAACCCAAACCCTAAATTGAAAACCTAGTTTGAAACCCTAACCCTAAAGTTAAACCCTAGTTTGAAACCCTAACCCTAATGTAAAACCCTAGTGTGAAACCCTAACCTTAATGTTAAACCCTAGTTTGAAACCCTAACCCTAATGTAAAACCCTAGTGTGAAACCCTAACCCTAATTTTAAACCCCTGTTTTGAAACCCTAACCCTAATGAAAAAACCTTGTTTGAAACCTTAACCCTAATGTAAAACCCTAGTTTGAAACACTAACCTTAATGTTAAACCCTAGTTTGAAACCCTAACCCTAATGTAAAACCCTAGTGTGAAACCCTAACCCTAATTTTAAACCCCTGTTTTGAAACCCTAACCCTAATGTAAAACCCTTTTTTGAAACCCTAACCCTAATGTAAAACCCTAGTTTGAAACCCTAACCCTAATGTAAAACCCTAGTTTGAAGCAGTAACCCGAATGTAAAACCCCCTTAGTTTGAAACTCTAACCCTAATTTGAAACCCTAGTTTGAAAGCGTAACCCTAATGTAAAACCCTAGTTTGAAAGCGTAACCCTAATGTAAAACCCTAGTTTGAAGCATTAACCCTAATGTAAAACCCTAGATTGAAACCCTAACCTTAATGTTAAACCCTAGTTTGAAACCCTAATCCTAATGTAAAACCCTAGTTTGAAACCCTAACCATAATGATAAACCCTATTTTGAAACCCAAACCCTAAATTGAAAACCTAGTTTGAAACCCTAACCCTAATGTAAAACCCGAGTTTGAAACCCTAACCCTAATGATAAACCCTAGTTTGAAACCCTAAACCTAAATTGAAAACCTAGTTTGAAACCCTAACCCTAATGTAAAACCCTAGTTTGAAACCCTAACCTTAATGTAAAACCCTAGTTTGAAACCCCAAACCTAATTTGAAACCATAGTTTGAAACCCTAACCCTAATGTAAAACCCTACTTTGAAACCCGAACTCTAATGTAAAACCCTAGTGTGAAACCCTAACCCTAATTTTAAACCCCTGTTTTGAAACCCTAACCCTAATTTGAAACCCTAGTTTGTAACCCTAACCATAATGTAAAACCCTAGTTTGTAACCCTAACCATAATGTAAAACCCTAGTTTGAAACCCTAACCCTAATGTAAAACCCTAGTTTGAAGCATTAACCCTAATGTAAAACCCTAGTTTGAAACCCTAACCTTAATGTTAAACCCTAGTTTGAAACCCTAATCCTAATGTAAAACCCTAGTTTGAAACCCTAACCATAATGATAAACCCTATTTTGAAACCCAAACCCTAAATTGAAAACCTAGTTTGAAACCCTAACCCTAAAGTTAAACCCTAGTTTGAAACCCTAACCCTAATGTAAAACCCTAGTGTGAAACCCTAACCTTAATGTTAAACCCTAGTTTGAAACCCTAACCCTAATGTAAAACCCTAGTGTGAAACCCTAACCCTAATTTTAAACCCCTGTTTTGAAACCCTAACCCTAATGAAAAAACCTTGTTTGAAACCTTAACCCTAATGTAAAACCCTAGTTTGAAACACTAACCTTAATGTTAAACCCTAGTTTGAAACCCTAACCCTAATGTAAAACCCTAGTGTGAAACCCTAACCCTAATTTTAAACCCCTGTTTTGAAACCCTAACCCTAATGTAAAACCCTTTTTTGAAACCCTAACCCTAATGTAAAACCCTAGTTTGAAACCCTAACCCTAATGTAAAACCCTAGTTTGAAGCAGTAACCCGAATGTAAAACCCCCTTAGTTTGAAACTCTAACCCTAATTTGAAACCCTAGTTTGAAAGCGTAACCCTAATGTAAAACCCTAGTTTGAAAGCGTAACCCTAATGTAAAACCCTAGTTTGAAGCATTAACCCTAATGTAAAACCCTAGATTGAAACCCTAACCTTAATGTTAAACCCTAGTTTGAAACCCTAATCCTAATGTAAAACCCTAGTTTGAAACCCTAACCATAATGATAAACCCTATTTTGAAACCCAAACCTTAAATTGAAAACCTAGTTTGAAACCCTAACCCTAATGTAAAACCCGAGTTTGAAACCCTAACCCTAATGATAAACCCTAGTTTGAAACCCTAAACCTAAATTGAAAACCTAGTTTGAAACCCTAACCCTAATGTAAAACCCTAGTTTGAAACCCTAACCTTAATGTAAAACCCTAGTTTGAAACCCCAAACCTAATTTGAAACCATAGTTTGAAACCCTAACCCTAATGTAAAACCCTACTTTGAAACCCGAACTCTAATGTAAAACCCTAGTGTGAAACCCTAACCCTAATTTTAAACCCCTGTTTTGAAACCCTAACCCTAATTTGAAACCCTAGTTTGTAACCCTAACCATAATGTAAAACCCTAGTTTGTAACCCTAACCATAATGTAAAACCCTAGTTTGAAACCCTAACCCTAATGTAAAAGCCGAGTTTGAAACCCTAACCCTAATTTGAAACCCTAACCCTAATTTAAAACCCTAGTTTGAAACCTTAACCCTAATATAAAACCCTTGTTTGAAACCCTAACCCTAATGTAAAACCCTAGTTTGAAACCCTAACCTTAATGTTAAACCCTAGTTTGAAACCCTAACCCTAATGTAAAACCCTAGTGTGAAACCCTAACCCTAATTTTAAACCCCTGTTTTGAAACCCTAACCCTAATGTAAAACCCTTGTTTGAAACCCTAACCCTAATGTAAAACCCTAGTTTGTAAAGCTAATCCTAATGTAAAACCTCAAATTGAAACCCAAACCCTAATTTCAAACCCTAGTTTGAAACCCTAAACCTAATGTAAAACCCTAGTTTGAAACCCTAACCCTAATTTAAAACCCCTGTTTTGAAACCCTAACCCTAATGTAAAACCCTTGTTTGAAACCCTAACCCTAATTTGAAACCCTAGTTTGAAACCCTAACCCTAATATAAAACCCTATTTTGAAACCCTAACCCTAATTTGAAACACTAACCCTAATGTAAAACCCTTGTTTGAAACACTAACCCTAATGTAAACCCTAGTTTATAACCTTAACCCTAATGTAAAACTCTAGTTTGAAACCCTAACCCTAATGTTAAACCCGAGTTTGAAACCCTAACCCTAATGTAAAACCCCTGTTTTGAATCCCTAACCCTAATGTAAAACCCTTGTTTGAAACCCTTACCCTAATGTAAAACCCTATTTTGAAACCCTAGTTTGAAACCCTAACCCTAATATAAAACCCTAGTTTGAAACCCTAACCCTAATTTGAAAACCTAGTTTGAAACCTTAACCCTAATATAAAACCCTAGTTTGAAAGTCTAACCCTAATTTGAAACCCTAGTTTGAAACCCTACCCCTAATGTTAAACCCTAGTTTGAAACCCTAACCCTAATGTAAAACCCTAGTGTGAAACCCTAACCCTAATTTTAAACCCCTGTTTTGAAACCCTAACCCTAATGTAAAACCCTTGTTTGAAACCCTAAACCTAATGTAAAACCCTAGTTTGAAAACCTAAGCCTAATTTGAAACCCTTGTTTGAAACCCTAACCCTAATGTAAAACCCTAGTTTGAAACCCTAACCCTAATTTGAAACCCTAGTTTGAAACCTTAATTCTAATATAAAACCCTAGTTTGAAACCCTAACCCTAATTTGAAACCCTAGTTTGAAACCCTAACCCTAATGTAAAACCCTAGTTTGGAACCCTAACCCTAAAGTTAAACCCTAGTTTGAAACCCTAACCCTAATGTAAAACCCTAGTGTGAAACCCTAACCTTAATGTTAAACCCTAGTGTGAAACCCTAACCCTAATTTTAAACCCCTGTTTTGAAACCCTAACCCTAATGTAAAACCCTTGTTTGAAACCTTAACCCTAATGTAAAACCCTAGTTTGAAACACTAACCTTAATGTTAAACCCTAGTTTGAAACCCTAACCCTAATGTAAAACCCTAGTGTGAAACCCTAACCCTAATTTTAAACCCCTGTTTTGAATCCCTAACCCTAATGTAAAACCCTTGTTTGAAACCCTTACCCTAATGTAAAACCCTATTTTGAAACCCTTACCCTAATGTAAAACCCTATTTTGAAACCCTAGTTTGAAACCCTAACCCTAATATAAAACCCTAGTTTGAAACCCTAACCCTAATGTAAAACCCTAGTTTGAAGCAGTAACCCTAATGTAAAACCCCTGAGTTTGAAACTCTAACCCTAATTTGAAACCCTAGTTTGAAAGCGTAACCCTAATGTAAAACCCTAGTTTGAAAGCGTAACCCTAATGTAAAACCCTAGTTTGAAGCATTAACCCTAATGTAAAACCCTAGTTTGAATCCCTAACCTTAATGTTAAACCCTAGTTTGAAACCCTAACCATAATGATAAACCCTATTTTGAAACCCTAACCCTAAATTGAAAACCTAGTTTGAAACCCTAACCCTAATGTAAAACCCGAGTTTGAAACCCTAACCCTAATGATAAACCCTAGTTTGAAACCTTAAACCTAAATTGAAAACCTAGTTTGAAACCCTAACCCTAATGTAAAACCCTAGTTTGAAACCCTAACCTTAATGTAAAACCCTAGTTTGAAACCCCAAAACTAATTTGAAACCATAGTTTGAAACCCTAACCCTAATGTAAAACCCTACTTTGAAACCTGAACTCTAATGTAAAACCCTAGTGTGAAACCCTAACCCTAATTTTAAACCCCTGTTTTGAAACCCTAACCCTAATTTGAAACCCTAGTTTGTAACCCTAACCATAATGTAAAACCCTAGTTTGTAACCCTAACCATAATGTAAAACCCTAGTTTGAAACCCTAACCCTAATGTAAAACCCTAGTTTGAAACCCTAACCCTAATTTGAAACCCTAACCCTAATTTAAAACCCCTGTTTTGAAACCCTAACCCTAATGTAAAACCATTGTTTGAAACCCTAACCCTAATGTAAAACCCTAGTTTGAAACCCTAACCCTAATGTTAAACCGTAGTTTGAAACCATAACCCTAATGTAAAACCATAGTTTGAAGCACTAACCCTAATGTAAAACCCCTGAGTTTGAAACTCTAACCCTAATTTGAAACCCTAGTTTGAAAGCGTAACCCTAATGTAAAACCCTAGTTTGAAACCCTAACCCTAACGTTAAACCCGACTTTGTAACCCTAACCCTAATGTAAAACCATAGTTTGAAACCCTTACCTTAATGTAAAACCCTAGTTTGAAACCCTAACCCTAATGTAAAACCTTAGTTTGAAGCACTAACCCTAATGTCAAAGCCTAGTTTGAAACCCTAACCCTAATGTAAAACCCTAGTTTGAAACCCCAAACCAAATTTGAAACCGTAGTTTGAAACCCTAACCCTAATGTAAAACCCTAGTTTGTAAACCTAATCCTAATGTAAAACCTCAAATTGAAACCCAAACCCTAATTTGAAACCCTAGTTTGAAACCCTAAACCTAATGTAAAACCCTAGTTTGAAACCCTAACCCTAATTTAAAACCCCTGTTTTGAAACCCTAACCCTAATGTAAAACCCTTGTTTGAAACCCTAACCCTAATTTGAAACCCTAGTTTGAAACCCTAACCCTAATATAAAACCCTATTTTGAAACCCTAACCCTAATTTGAAACACTAACCCTAATGTAAAACCCTTGTTTGAAACACTAACCCTAATGTAAACCCTAGTTTATAACCTTAACCCTAATAAAAAACTCTAGTTTGAAACCCTAACCCTAATGTTAAACCCTAGTTTGAAACCCTAACCCTAATGTAAAACCCTAGTGTGAAACCCTAACCCTAATTTTAAACCCGTTTTGAAACACTAAACCTAATGTAAAACCCTTGTTTGAAACACTAACCCTAATGTAAAACCCTAGTTTGAAACCCTAAGCCTAATTTGAAACCCGAGTTTGAAACCCTAACCCTAATTTTAAACCCCTGTTTTGAATCCCTAACCCTAATGTAAAACCCTTGTTTGAAACCCTTACCCTAATGTAAAACCCTATTTTGAAACCCTAGTTTGAAACCCTAACCCTAATATAAAACCCTATTTTGAAACCCTAACCCTAATTTGAAAACTTAGTTTGAAACCTTAACCATAATATAAAACCCTAGTTTGAAAGTCTAACCCTAATTTGAAACCCTAGTTTGAAACCCTAACCCTAATGTTAAACCCTAGTTTGAAACCCTAACCCTAATGTAAAACCCTAGTGTGAAACCCTAACCCTAATTTTAAACCCCTGTTTTGAAACCCTAACCCTAATGTAAAACCCTTGTTTGAAACCCTAACCCTAATGTAAAACCCTAGTTTGAAACCCTAAGCCTAATTTGAAACCCTTGTTTGAAACCCTAACCCTAATGTAAAACCCTAGTTTGAAACCCTAACCCTAATTTGAAACCCTAGTTTGAAACCTCAACCCTAATATAAAACCCTAGTTTGAAACCCTAACCCTAATTTGAAACCCTAGTTTGAAACCCTAACCCTAATTTAAAACCCTAGTTTGGAACCCTAACCCTAAAGTTAAACCCTAGTTTGAAACCCTAACCCTAATGTAAAACCCTAGTGTGAAACCCTAACCTTAATGTTAAACCCTAGTTTGAAACCCTAACCCTAATGTAAAACCCTAGTGTGAAACCCTAACCCTAATTTTAAACCCCTGTTTTGAAACCCTAACCCTAATGTAAAACCCTTGTTTGAAACCTTAACCCTAATGTAAAACCCTAGTTTGAAACACTAACCTTAATGTTAAACCCTAGTTTGAAACACTAACCCTAATGTAAAACCCTAGTGTGAAACCCTAACCCTAATTTTAAACCCCTGTTTTGAAACCCTAACCCTAATGTAAAACCCTTGTTTGAAACCCTAACCCTAATGTAAAACCCTAGTTTGAAACCCTAAGCCTAATTTAAAACCCTAGTTTGAAACCCTAACCCTAATGTAAAACCCTAGTTTGAAACCCTAACCATAATGATAAACCCTATTTTGAAACCCTAACCCTAAATTGAAAACCTAGTTTGAAACCCTAACCCTAATGATAAACCCTAGTTTGAAACCCTAAACCTAAATTGAAAACCTAGTTTGAAACCCTAACCCTAATGTAAAACCCTAGTTTGAAACCCTAACCTTAATGTTAAACCCTAGTTTGAAACCCTAACCCTAATGTAAAACCCTAGTGTGAAACACTAACCCTAATTTGAAACCCTAGTTTGAAATCTTAACCCTAATATAAAACTCTTGTTTGAAACCCTAACCCTAATGTAAAACCCTAGTTTGAAACCCTAACCTTAATGTTAAACCCTAGTTTGAAACCCTAACCCTAATGTAAAACCCTAGTGTGAAACCCTAACCCTAATTTTAAACCCCTGTTTTGAAACCCTAACCCTAATGTAAAACCCTTTTTTGAAACCCTAACCCTAATGTAAAACCCTAGTTTGAAATCCTAAGCCTAATTTAAAACCCTAGTTTGAAACCCTAAGCCTAATGTAAAACCCTAGTTTGAAGCAGTAACCCTAATTTGAAACCCTAACCCTAATGTAAAACCCTTGTTTGAAACCCTAACCCTAATGTAAAACCCTAGTTTGAAACCCTAACCCTAATGTCAAACCGTAGTTTTGAAACCATAACCCTAATGTAAAACCATAGTTTGAAGCACTAACCCTAATGTAAAACCCCTGAGTTTGAAACTCTAACCCTAATTTGAAACCCTAGTTTGAAAGCGTAACCCTAATGTAAAACCCTAGTTTGAAAGCGTAACCCTAATGTAAAACCCTAGTTTGAATCATTAACCCTAATGTAAAACCCTAGTTTGAAACCCTAACCCTAACGTTAAACCCTACTTTGTAACCCTAACCCTAATGTAAAACCATAGTTTGAAACCCTTACCTTAATGTAAAACCCTAGTTTGAAACCCTAACCCTAATGTAAAACCTTAGTTTGAAGCACTAACCCTAGTGTCAAAGCCTAGTTTGAAACCCTAACCCTAATGTAAAACCCTAGTTTGAAACCCCAAACCTAATTTTAAACCATAGTTTGAAACCCTAACCCTAAAGTAAAACCCTAGTTTGTAAACCTAATACTAATGTAAAACCTCAAATTGAAACCCAAACCCTAATTTGAAACCCTAGTTTGAAACCCTAAACCTAATGTAAAACCCTAGTTTGAAACCCTAACCCTAAATTAAAACCCCTGTTTTGAAACCCTAACCCTAATGTAAAACCCTTGTTTGAAACCCTAACCCTAATTTGAAACCCTAGTTTGAAACCCTAACCCTAATATAAAACCCTATTTTGAAACCCTAACCCTAATTTGAAACACTAACCCTAATGTAAAACCCTTGTTTGAAACACTAACCCTAATGTAAACCCTAGTTTATAACCTTAACCCTAATGTAAAACTCTAGTTTGAAACCCTAAACCTAATGTTAAACCCTAGTTTGAAACCCTAACCCTAATGTAAAACCCTAGTGTGAAACCCTAACCCTAATTTTAAACCTGTTTTGAAACACTAAACCTAATGTAAAACTCTTGTTTGAAACACTAACCCTAATGTAAAACCCTAGTTTGAAACCCTAAGCCTAATTTGAAACCCTAGTTTGAAACCCTAACCCTAATGTAAAACCCTAGTTTGAAAACCAAACCCTAATTTGAAACCCGAGTTTGAAACCCTAACCCTAATTTTAAACCCCTGTTTTGAATCCCTAACCCTAATGTAAAACCCTTGTTTGAAACCCTTACCCTAATGTAAAACCCTATTTTGAAACCCTAGTTTGAAACCCTAACCCTAATATAAAACCCTAGTTTGAAACCCTAACCCTAATTTGAAAACCTAGTTTGAAACCTTAACCCTAATATAAAACCCTAGTTTGAAAGTCTAACCCTAATTTGAAACCCTAGTTTGAAACCCTAACCCTAATGTTAAACCCTAGTTTGAAACCCTAACCCTAATGTAAAACCCTAGTGTGAAACCCTAACCCTAATATTAAACCCCTGTTTTGAAACCCTAACCCTAATGTAAAACCCTTGTTTGAAACCCTAACCCTAATGTAAAACCCTAGTTTGAAACCCTAAGCCTAATTTGAAACCCTTGTTTGAAACCCTAACCCTAATGTAAAACCCTAGTGTGAAACCCTAACCCTAATTTTAAACCCCTGTTTTGAAACACTAACCCTAATGTAAAACCCTTTTTTGAAACCCTAACCCTAATGTAAAACCCTAGTTTGAAACCCTAACCCTAATGTAAAACCCTAGTTTGAAGCAGTAACCCTAATGTAAAACCCCTGAGTTTGAAACTCTAACCCTAATTTAAAACCCTAGTTTGAAAGCGTAACCCTAATGTAAAACCCTAGTTTGAAAGCGTAACCCTAATGTAAAACCCTAGTTTGAAGCATTAACCCTAATGTAAAACCCTAGATTGAAACCCTAACCTTAATGTTAAACCCTAGTTTGAAACCCTAATCCTAATGTAAAACCCTAGTTTGAAACCCTAACCATAATGATAAACCCTATTTTGAAACCCAAACCCTAAATTGAAAACCTAGTTTGAAACCCTAACCCTAATGTAAAACCCGAGTTTGAAACCCTAACCCTAATGATAAACCCTAGTTTGAAACCCTAAACCTAAATTGAAAACCTAGTTTGAAACCCTAACCCTAATGTAAAACCCTAGTTTGAAACCCTAACCTTAATGTAAAACCCTAGTTTGAAACCCCAAACCTAATTTGAAACCATAGTTTGAAACCCTAACCCTAATGTAAAACCCTACTTTGAAACCCGAACTCTAATGTAAAACCCTAGTGTGAAACCCTAACCCTAATTTTAAACCCCTGTTTTGAAACCCTAACCCTAATTTGAAACCCTAGTTTGTAACCCTAACCATAATGTAAAACCCTAGTTTGTAACCCTAACCATAATGTAAAACCCTAGTTTGAAACCCTAACCCTAATGTAAAAGCCGAGTTTGAAACCCTAACCCTAATTTGAAACCCTAACCCTAATTTAAAACCCTAGTTTGAAACCTTAACCCTAATATAAAACCCTTGTTTGAAACCCTAACCCTAATGTAAAACCCTAGTTTGAAACCCTAACCTTAATGTTAAACCCTAGTTTGAAACCCTAACCCTAATGTAAAACCCTAGTGTGAAACCCTAACCCTAATTTTAAACCCCTGTTTTGAAACCCTAACCCTAATGTAAAACCCTTTTTTGAAACCCTAACCCTAATGTAAAACCCTAGTTTGAAACCCTAAGCCTAATTTAAAACCCTAGTTTGAAACCCTAACCCTAATGTAAAACCCTAGTTTGAAGCAGTAACCCTAATGTAAAACCCCTGAGTTTGAAACTCTAACCCTAATTTGAAACCCTAGTTTGAAAGCGTAACCCTAATGTAAAACCCTAGTTTGAAAGCGTAACCCTAATGTAAAACCCTAGTTTGAAGCATTAACCCTAATGTAAAACCCTAGTTTGAAACCCTAACCTTAATGTTAAACCCTAGTTTGAAACCCTAATCCTAATGTAAAACCCTAGTTTGAAACCCTAACCATAATGATAAACCCTATTTTGAAACCCAAACCCTAAATTGAAAACCTAGTTTGAAACCCTAACCCTAAAGTTAAACCCTAGTTTGAAACCCTAACCCTAATGTAAAACCCTAGTGTGAAACCCTAACCTTAATGTTAAACCCTAGTTTGAAACCCTAACCCTAATGTAAAACCCTAGTGTGAAACCCTAACCCTAATTTTAAACCCCTGTTTTGAAACCCTAACCCTAATGAAAAAACCTTGTTTGAAACCTTAACCCTAATGTAAAACCCTAGTTTGAAACACTAACCTTAATGTTAAATCCTAGTTTGAAACCCTAACCCTAATGTAAAACCCTAGTGTGAAACCCTAACCCTAATTTTAAACCCCTGTTTTGAAACCCTAACCCTAATGTAAAACCCTTGTTTGAAACCCTAACCCTAATGTAAAACCCTAGTTTGAAACCCTAAGCCTAATTTAAAACCCTAGTTTGAAACCCTAACCCTAATGTAAAACCCTAGTTTGAAACCCTAACCATAATGATAAACCCTAGTTTGAAACCCTACACCTAATTTGAAACCCTAGTTTGAAACCTTAACCCTAATATAAAACCCTTGTTTGAAACCCTAACCCTAATGTAAAACCCTAGTTTGAAACCCTAACCTTAATGTTAAACCCTAGTTTGAAACCCTAACCCTAATGTAAAACCCTAGTGTGAAACCCTAACCCTAATTTTAAACCCCTGTTTTGAAACCCTAACCCTAATGTAAAACCCTTTTTTGAAACCCTAACCCTAATGTAAAACCCTAGTTTGAAACCCTAACCCTAATGTAAAACCCTAGTTTGAAACCCTAAGCCTAATTTAAAACACTAGTTTGAAACCCTAACCGTAATGTAAAACCCTAGTTTGAAACCCTAACCATAATGACAAACCCTATTTTGAAACCCTAACCCTAAATTGAAAACCTAGTTTGAAACCCTAACCCTAATGTAAAACTCTAGTTTGAAACCCTAACCCTAATGATAAACCCTAGTTTGAAACCCTAAACCTAAATTGAAAACCTAGTTTGAAACCCTAACCCTAATGTAAAACCCTAGTTTGAAACCCTAACCCTAATGTAAAACCCTAATTTGTAACCCTAACCCTAATGTAAAACCCTAGTTTGAAACCCTAACCCTAATTTGAAACCCTAGTTTGAAACCTTAACCCTAATATAAAACCCTTGTTTGAAACCCTAACCCTAATGTAAAACCCTAGTTTGAAACCCTAAACTTAATGTTAAACCCTAGTGTGAAACCCTAACCCTAATTTTAAACCCCTGTTTTGAAACCCTAACCCTAATGTAAAACCCTTTTTTGAAACCCTAACCCTAATGTAAAACCCTAGTTTGAAACCCAAACCCTAATTTGAAACCCGAGTTTGAAACCCTAACCCTAATTTTAAACCCCTAATTTGAATCCCTAACCCTAATGTAAAACCCTTGTTTGAAACCCTTACCCTAATGTAAAACCCTATTTTGAAACCCTTACCCTAATGTAAAACCCTATTTTGAAACCCTAGTTTGAAACCCTAACCCTAATATAAAACCCTAGTTTGAAAGCCTAACCCTAATGTAAAACCCTAGTTTGAAGCAGTAACCCTAATGTAAAACCCCTGAGTTTGAAACTCTAACCCTAATTTGAAACCCTAGTTTGAAAGCGTAACCCTAATGTAAAACCCTAGTTTGAAAGCGTAACCCTAATGTAAAACCCTAGTTTGAAGCATTAACCCTAATGTAAAACCCTAGTTTGAATCCCTAACCTTAATGTTAAACCCTAGTTTGAAACCCTAACCATAATGATAAACCCTATTTTGAAACCCTAACCCTAAATTGAAAACCTAGTTTGAAACCCTAACCCTAATGTAAAACCCGAGTTTGAAACCCTAACCCTAATGATAAACCCTAGTTTGAAACCTTAAACCTAAATTGAAAACCTAGTTTGAAACCCTAACCCTAATGTAAAACCCTAGTTTGAAACCCTAACCTTAATGTAAAACCCTAGTTTGAAACCCCAAAACTAATTTGAAACCATAGTTTGAAACCCTAACCCTAATGTAAAACCCTACTTTGAAACCTGAACTCTAATGTAAAACCCTAGTGTGAAACCCTAACCCTAATTTTAAACCCCTGTTTTGAAACCCTAACCCTAATTTGAAACCCTAGTTTGTAACCCTAACCATAATGTAAAACCCTAGTTTGTAACCCTAACCATAATGTAAAACCCTAGTTTGAAACCCTAACCCTAATGTAAAAGCCTAGTTTGAAACCCTAACCCTAATTTGAAACCCTAACCCTAATTTAAAACCCCTGTTTTGAAACCCTAACCCTAATGTAAAACCATTGTTTGAAACCCTAACCCTAATGTAAAACCCTAGTTTGAAACCCTAACCCTAATGTTAAACCGTAGTTTGAAACCATAACCCTAATGTAAAACCATAGTTTGAAGCACTAACCCTAATGTAAAACCCCTGAGTTTGAAACTCTAACCCTAATTTGAAACCCTAGTTTGAAAGCGTAACCCTAATGTAAAACCCTAGTTTGAAAGCGTAACCCTAATGTAAAACCCTAGTTTGAAGCATTAACCCTAATGTAAAACCCTAGTTTGAAACCCTAACCCTAACGTTAAACCCGACTTTGTAACCCTAACCCTAATGTAAAACCATAGTTTGAAACCCTTACCTTAATGTAAAACCCTAGTTTGAAACCCTAGTTTGAAACCCTAACCCTAATATAAAACCCTAGTTTGAAGCATTAACCCTAATGTAAAACCCTAGTTTGAAACCCTAACCCTAACGTTAAACCCGACTTTGTAACCCTAACCCTAATGTAAAACCATAGTTTGAAACCCTTACCTTAATGTAAAACCCTAGTTTGAAACCCTAACCCTAATGTAAAACCTTAGTTTGAAGCACTAACCCTAATGTCAAAGCCTAGTTTGAAACCCTAACCCTAATGTAAAACCCTAGTTTGTAAACCTAATCCTAATGTAAAACCTCAAATTGAAACCCAAACCCTAATTTAAAACCCTAGTTTGAAACCCTAACCCTAATGTAAAACCCTAGTTTGAAACCCTAACCCTAATTTAAAACCCCTGTTTTGAAACCCTAACCCTAATGTAAAACCCTTGTTTGAAACCCTAACCCTAATTTGAAACCCTAGTTTGAAACCCTAACCCTAATATAAAACCCTATTTTGAAACCCTAACCCTAATTTGAAACACTAACCCTAATGTAAAACCCTTGTTTGAAACACTAACCCTAATGTAAACCCTAGTTTATAACCTTAACCCTAATAAAAAACTCTAGTTTGAAACCCTAACCCTAATGTTAAACCCTAGTTTGAAACCCTAACCCTAATGTAAAACCCTAGTGTGAAACCCTAACCCTAATTTTAAACCCGTTTTGAAACACTAAACCTAATGTAAAACCCTTGTTTGAAACACTAACTCTAATGTAAAACCCTAGTTTGAAACCCTAAGCCTAATTTGAAACCCTAGTTTGAAACCCTAACCCTAATGTAAAACCCTAGTTTGAAACCCTTACCCTAATGTAAAACCCTATTTTGAAACCCTAGTTTGAAACCCTAACCCTAATATAAAACCCTAGTTTGAAACCCTAACCCTAATTTGAAAACTTAGTTTGAAACCTTAACCATAATATAAAACCCTAGTTTGAAAGTCTAACCCTAATTTGAAACCCTAGTTTGAAACCCTAACCCTAATGTTAAACCCTAGTTTGAAACCCTAACCCTAATGTAAAACCCTAGAATGAAACCCTAACCCTAATTTTAAACCCCTGTTTTGAAACCCTAACCCTAATGTAAAACCCTTGTTTGAAACCCTAACCCTAATGTAAAACCCTAGTTTGAAACCCTAAGCCTAATTTGAAACCCTTGTTTGAAACCCTAACCCTAATGTAAAACCCTAGTTTGAAACCCTAACCCTAATTTGAAACCCTAGTTTGAAACCTTAACCCTAATATAAAACCCTAGTTTGAAACCCTAACCCTAATTTGAAACCCTAGTTTGAAACCCTAACCCTAATTTAAAACCCTAGTTTGGAACCCTAACCCTAAAGTTAAACCCTAGTTTGAAACCCTAACCCTAATGTAAAACCCTAGTGTGAAACCCTAACCTTAATGTTAAACCCTAGTTTGAAACCCTAACCCTAATGTAAAACCCTAGTGTGAAACCCTAACCCTAATTTTAAACCCCTGTTTTGAAACCCTAACCCTAATGTAAAACCCTTGTTTGAAACCTTAACCCTAATGTAAAACCCTAGTTTGAAACACTAACCTTAATGTTAAACCCTAGTTTGAAACCCTAACCCTAATGTAAAACCCTAGTGTGAAACCCTAACCCTAATTTTAAACCCCTGTTTTGAAACCCTAACCCTAATGTAAAACCCTTGTTTGAAACCCTAACCCTAATGTAAAACCCTAGTTTGAAACCCTAAGCCTAATTTAAAACCCTAGTTTGAAACCCTAACCCTAATGTAAAACCCTAGTTTGAAACCCTAACCATAATGATAAACCCTATTTTGAAACCCTAACCCTAAATTGAAAACCTAGTTTAAAACCCTAACCCTAATGATAAACCCTAGTTTGAAACCCTAAACCTAAATTGAAAACCTAGTTTGAAACCCTAACCCTAATGTAAAACCCTAGTTTGAAACCCTAACCTTAATGTTAAACCCTAGTTTGAAACCCTAACCCTAATGTAAAACCCTAGTGTGAAACACTAACCCTAATTTGAAACCCTAGTTTGAAACCTTAACCCTAATATAAAACCCTTGTTTGAAACCCTAACCCTAATGTAAAACCCTAGTTTGAAACCCTAACCTTAATGTTAAACCCTAGTTTGAAACCCTAACCCTAATGTAAAACCCTAGTGTGAAACCCTAACCCTAATTTTAAACCCCTGTTTTGAAACCCTAACCCTAATGTAAAACCCTTTTTTGAAACCCTAACCCTAATGTAAAACCCTAGTTTGAAATCCTAAGCCTAATTTAAAACCCTAGTTTGAAACCCTAAGCCTAATGTAAAACCCTAGTTTGAAGCAGTAACCCTAATTTGAAACCCTAACCCTAATGTAAAACCCTTGTTTGAAACCCTAACCCTAATGTAAAACCCTAGTTTGAAACCCTAACCCTAATGTCAAACCGTAGTTTTGAAACCATAACCCTAATGTAAAACCATAGTTTGAAGCACTAACCCTAATGTAAAACCCCTGAGTTTGAAACTCTAACCCTAATTTGAAACCCTAGTTTGAAAGCGTAACCCTAATGTAAAACCCTAGTTTGAAAGCGTAACCCTAATGTAAAACCCTAGTTTGAATCATTAACCCTAATGTAAAACCCTAGTTTGAAACCCTAACCCTAACGTTAAACCCTACTTTGTAACCCTAACCCTAATGTAAAACCATAGTTTGAAACCCTTACCTTAATGTAAAACCCTAGTTTGAAACCCTAACCCTAATGTAAAACCTTAGTTTGAAGCACTAACCCTAATGTCAAAGCCTAGTTTGAAACCCTAACCCTAATGTAAAACCCTAGTTTGAAACCCCAAACCTAATTTTAAACCATAGTTTGAAACCCTAACCCTAAAGTAAAACCCTAGTTTGTAAACCTAATACTAATGTAAAACCTCAAATTGAAACCCAAACCCTAATTTGAAACCCTAGTTTGAAAACCTAAACCTAATGTAAAACCCTAGTTTGAAACCCTAACCCTAATTTAAAACCCCTGTTTTGAAACCCTAACCCTAATGTAAAACCCTTGTTTGAAACCCTAACCCTAATTTGAAACCCTAGTTTGAAACCCTAACCCTAATATAAAACCCTATTTTGAAACCCTAACCCTAATTTGAAACACTAACCCTAATGTAAAACCCTTGTTTGAAACACTAACCCTAATGTAAACCCTAGTTTATAACCTTAACCCTAATGTAAAACTCTAGTTTGAAACCCTAAACCTAATGTTAAACCCTAGTTTGAAACCCTAACCCTAATGTAAAACCCTAGTGTGAAACCCTAACCCTAATTTTAAACCCGTTTTGAAACACTAAACCTAATGTAAAACTCTTGTTTGAAACACTAACCCTAATGTAAAACCCTAGTTTGAAACCCTAAGCCTAATTTGAAACCCTAGTTTGAAACCCTAACCCTAATGTAAAACCCTAGTTTGAAACCCAAACCCTAATTTTAAACCCGAGTTTGAAACCCTAACCCTAATATAAAACCCTAGTTTGAAACCCTAACCCTAATTTGAAAACCTAGTTTGAAACCTTAACCCTAATATAAAACCCTAGTTTGAAAGTCTAACCCTAATTTGAAACCCTAGTTTGAAACCCTAACCCTAATGTTAAACCCTAGTTTGAAACCCTAACCCTAATGTAAAACCCTAGTGTGAAACCCTAACCCTAATATTAAACCCCTGTTTTGAAACCCTAACCCTAATGTAAAACCCTTGTTTGAAACCCTAACCCTAATGTAAAACCCTAGTTTGAAACCCTAAGCCTAATTTGAAACCCTTGTTTAAAACCCTAACCCTAATGTAAAACCCTAGTGTGAAACCCTAACCCTAATTTTAAACCCCTGTTTTGAAACACTAACCCTAATGTAAAACCCTTTTTTGAAACCCTAACCCTAATGTAAAACCCTAGTTTGAAACCCTAACCCTAATGTAAAACCCTAGTTTGAAGCAGTAACCCTAATGTAAAACCCCTGAGTTTGAAACTCTAACCCTAATTTAAAACCCTAGTTTGAAAGCGTAACCCTAATGTAAAACCCTAGTTTGAAAGCGTAACCCTAATGTAAAACCCTAGTTTGAAGCATTAACCCTAATGTAAAACCCTAGATTGAAACCCTACCCTTAATGTTAAACCCTAGTTTGAAACCCTAATCCTAATGTAAAACCCTAGTTTGAAACCCTAACCATAATGATAAACCCTATTTTGAAACCCAAACCCTAAATTGAAAACCTAGTTTGAAACCCTAACCCTAATGTAAAACCCGAGTTTGAAACCCTAACCCTAATGATAAACCCTAGTTTGAAACCCTAAACCTAAATTGAAAACCTAGTTTGAAACCCTAACCCTAATGTAAAACCCTAGTTTGAAACCCTAACCTTAATGTAAAACCCTAGTTTGAAACACCAAACCTAATTTGAAACCATAGTTTGAAACCCTAACCCTAATGTAAAACCCTACTTTGAAACCCGAACTCTAATGTAAAACCCTAGTGTGAAACCCTAACCCTAATTTTAAACCCCTGTTTTGAAACCCTAACCCTAATTTGAAACCCTAGTTTGTAACCCTAACCATAATGTAAAACCCTAGTTTGTAACCCTAACCATAATGTAAAACCCTAGTTTGAAACCCTAACCCTAATGTAAAAGCCGAGTTTGAAACCCTAACCCTAATTTGAAACCCTAACCCTAATTTAAAACCCTAGTTTGAAACCTTAACCCTAATATAAAACCCTTGTTTGAAACCCTAACCCTAATGTAAAACCCTAGTTTGAAACCCTAACCTTAATGTTAAACCCTAGTTTGAAACCCTAACCCTAATGTAAAACCCTAGTGTGAAACCCTAACCCTAATTTTAAACCCCTGTTTTGAAACCCTAACCCTAATGTAAAACCCTTTTTTGAAACCCTAACCCTAATGTAAAACCCTAGTTTGAAACCCTAAGCCTAATTTAAAACCCTAGTTTGAAACCCTAACCCTAATGTAAAACCCTAGTTTGAAGCAGTAACCCTAATGTAAAACCCCTGAGTTTGAAACTCTAACCCTAATTTGAAACCCTAGTTTGAAAGCGTAACCCTAATGTAAAACCCTAGTTTGAAAGCGTAACCCTAATGTAAAACCCTAGTTTGAAGCATTAACCCTAATGTAAAACCCTAGTTTGAAACCCTAACCTTAATGTTAAACCCTAGTTTGAAACCCTAATCCTAATGTAAAACCCTAGTTTGAAACCCTAACCATAATGATAAACCCTATTTTGAAACCCAAACCCTAAATTGAAAACCTAGTTTGAAACCCTAACCCTAAAGTTAAACCCTAGTTTGAAACCCTAACCCTAATGTAAAACCCTAGTGTGAAACCCTAACCTTAATGTTAAACCCTAGTTTGAAACCCTAACCCTAATGTAAAACCCTAGAGTGAAACCCTAACCCTAATTTTAAACCCCTGTTTTGAAACCCTAACCCTAATGAAAAAACCTTGTTTGAAACCTTAACCCTAATGTAAAACCCTAGTTTGAAACACTAACCTTAATGTTAAACCCTAGTTTGAAACCCTAACCCTAATGTAAAACCCTAGTGTGAAACCCTAACCCTAATTTTAAACCCCTGTTTTGAAACCCTAACCCTAATGTAAAACCCTTGTTTGAAACCCTAACCCTAATGTAAAACCCTAGTTTGAAACCCTAAGCCTAATTTAAAACCCTAGTTTGAAACCCTAACCCTAATGTAAAACCCTAGTTTGAAACCCTAACCATAATGATAAACCCTAGTTTGAAACCCTAACCCTAATTTGAAACCCTAGTTTGAAACCTTAACCCTAATATAAAACCCTTGTTTGAAACCCTAACCCTAATGTAAAACCCTAGTTTGAAACCCTAACCTTAATGTTAAACCCTAGTTTGAAACCCTAACCCTAATGTAAAACCCTAGTGTGAAACCCTAACCCTAATTTTAAACCCCTGTTTTGAAACCCTAACCCTAATGTAAAACCCTTTTTTGAAACCCTAACCCTAATGTAAAACCCTAGTTTGAAACCCTAACCCTAATGTAAAACCCTAGTTTGAAGCAGTAACCCTAATGTAAAACCCCTGAGTTTGAAACTCTAACCCTAATTTGAAACCCTAGTTTGAAAGCGTAACCCTAATGTAAAACCCTAGTTTGAAAGCGTAACCCTAATGTAAAACCCTAGTTTGAAGCATTAACCCTAATGTAAAACCCTAGATTGAAACCCTAACCTTAATGTTAAACCCTAGTTTGAAACCCTAATCCTAATGTAAAACCCTAGTTTGAAACCCTAACCATAATGATAAACCCTATTTTGAAACCCAAACCCTAAATTGAAAACCTAGTTTGAAACCCTAACCCTAATGTAAAACCCGAGTTTGAAACCCTAACCCTAATGATAAACCCTAGTTTGAAACCCTAAACCTAAATTGAAAACCTAGTTTGAAACCCTAACCCTAATGTAAAACCCTAGTTTGAAACCCTAACCTTAATGTAAAACCCTAGTTTGAAACCCCAAACCTAATTTAAAACCATAGTTTGAAACCCTAACCCTAATGTAAAACCCTACTTTGAAACCCGAACTCTAATGTAAAACCCTAGTGTGAAACCCTAACCCTAATTTTAAACCCCTGTTTTGAAACCCTAACCCTAATTTGAAACCCTAGTTTGTAACCCTAACCATAATGTAAAACCCTAGTTTGTAACCCTAACCATAATGTAAAACCCTAGTTTGAAACCCTAACCCTAATGTAAAAGCCGAGTTTGAAACCCTAACCCTAATTTGAAACCCTAACCCTAATTTAAAACCCTAGTTTGAAACCTTAACCCTAATATAAAACCCTTGTTTGAAACCCTAACCCTAATGTAAAACCCTAGTTTGAAACCCTAACCTTAATGTTAAACCCTAGTTTGAAACCCTAACCCTAATGTAAAACCCTAGTGTGAAACCCTAACCCTAATTTTAAACCCCTGTTTTGAAACCCTAACCCTAATGTAAAACCCTTGTTTGAAACCCTAACCCTAATGTAAAACCCTAGTTTGTAAACCTAATCCTAATGTAAAACCTCAAATTGAAACCCAAACCCTAATTTCAAACCCTAGTTTGAAACCCTAAACCTAATGTAAAACCCTAGTTTGAAACCCTAACCCTAATTTAAAACCCCTGTTTTGAAACCCTAACCCTAATGTAAAACCCTTGTTTGAAACCCTAACCCTAATGTAAAACCCTAGTGTGAAACCCTAACCCTAATTTTAAACCCCTGTTTTGAAACACTAACCCTAATGTAAAACCCTTTTTTGAAACCCTAACCCTAATGTAAAACCCTAGTTTGAAACCCTAACCCTAATGTAAAACCCTAGTTTGAAGCAGTAACCCTAATGTAAAACCCCTGAGTTTGAAACTCTAACCCTAATTTAAAACCCTAGTTTGAAAGCGTAACCCTAATGTAAAACCCTAGTTTGAAAGCGTAACCCTAATGTAAAACCCTAGTTTGAAGCATTAACCCTAATGTAAAACCCTAGATTGAAACCCTACCCTTAATGTTAAACCCTAGTTTGAAACCCTAATCCTAATGTAAAACCCTAGTTTGAAACCCTAACCATAATGATAAACCCTATTTTGAAACCCAAACCCTAAATTGAAAACCTAGTTTGAAACCCTAACCCTAATGTAAAACCCGAGTTTGAAACCCTAACCCTAATGATAAACCCTAGTTTGAAACCCTAAACCTAAATTGAAAACCTAGTTTGAAACCCTAACCCTAATGTAAAACCCTAGTTTGAAACCCTAACCTTAATGTAAAACCCTAGTTTGAAACCCCAAACCTAATTTGAAACCATAGTTTGAAACCCTAACCCTAATGTAAAACCCTACTTTGAAACCCGAACTCTAATGTAAAACCCTAGTGTGAAACCCTAACCCTAATTTTAAACCCCTGTTTTGAAACCCTAACCCTAATTTGAAACCCTAGTTTGTAACCCTAACCATAATGTAAAACCCTAGTTTGTAACCCTAACCATAATGTAAAACCCTAGTTTGAAACCCTAACCCTAATGTAAAAGCCGAGTTTGAAACCCTAACCCTAATTTGAAACCCTAACCCTAATTTAAAACCCTAGTTTGAAACCTTAACCCTAATATAAAACCCTTGTTTGAAACCCTAACCCTAATGTAAAACCCTAGTTTGAAACCCTAACCTTAATGTTAAACCCTAGTTTGAAACCCTAACCCTAATGTAAAACCCTAGTGTGAAACCCTAACCCTAATTTTAAACCCCTGTTTTGAAACCCTAACCCTAATGTAAAACCCTTTTTTGAAACCCTAACCCTAATGTAAAACCCTAGTTTGAAACCCTAAGCCTAATTTAAAACCCTAGTTTGAAACCCTAACCCTAATGTAAAACCCTAGTTTGAAGCAGTAACCCTAATGTAAAACCCCTGAGTTTGAAACTCTAACCCTAATTTGAAACCCTAGTTTGAAAGCGTAACCCTAATGTAAAACCCTAGTTTGAAAGCGTAACCCTAATGTAAAACCCTAGTTTGAAGCATTAACCCTAATGTAAAACCCTAGTTTGAAACCCTAACCTTAATGTTAAACCCTAGTTTGAAACCCTAATCCTAATGTAAAACCCTAGTTTGAAACCCTAACCATAATGATAAACCCTATTTTGAAACCCAAACCCTAAATTGAAAACCTAGTTTGAAACCCTAACCCTAAAGTTAAACCCTAGTTTGAAACCCTAACCCTAATGTAAAACCCTAGTGTGAAACCCTAACCTTAATGTTAAACCCTAGTTTGAAACCCTAACCCTAATGTAAAACCCTAGTGTGAAACCCTAACCCTAATTTTAAACCCCTGTTTTGAAACCCTAACCCTAATGAAAAAACCTTGTTTGAAACCTTAACCCTAATGTAAAACCCTAGTTTGAAACACTAACCTTAATGTTAAACCCTAGTTTGAAACCCTAACCCTAATGTAAAACCCTAGTGTGAAACCCTAACCCTAATTTTAAACCCCTGTTTTGAAACCCTAACCCTAATGTAAAACCCTTGTTTGAAACCCTAACCCTAATGTAAAACCCTAGTTTGAAACCCTAAGCCTAATTTAAAACCCTAGTTTGAAACCCTAACCCTAATGTAAAACCCTAGTTTGAAACCCTAACCATAATGATAAACCCTAGTTTGAAACCCTAACCCTAATTTGAAACCCTAGTTTGAAACCTTAACCCTAATATAAAACCCTTGTTTGAAACCCTAACCCTAATGTAAAACCCTAGTTTGAAACCCTAACCTTAATGTTAAACCCTAGTTTGAAACCCTAACCCTAATGTAAAACCCTAGTGTGAAACCCTAACCCTAATTTTAAACCCCTGTTTTGAAACCCTAACCCTAATGTAAAACCCTTTTTTGAAACCCTAACCCTAATGTAAAACCCTAGTTTGAAACCCTAACCCTAATGTAAAACCCTAGTTTGAAGCAGTAACCCTAATGTAAAACCCCTGAGTTTGAAACTCTAACCCTAATTTGAAACCCTAGTTTGAAAGCGTAAC
Source organism: Vanacampus margaritifer (assembly GCF_051991255.1). Classification (NCBI taxonomy): domain Eukaryota; kingdom Metazoa; phylum Chordata; class Actinopteri; order Syngnathiformes; family Syngnathidae; genus Vanacampus; species Vanacampus margaritifer. The sequence goes on from NC_135434.1 coordinate 31,993,803, forward strand.
CCTAATGTAAAACCCTAGTTTGAAAGCGTAACCCTAATGTAAAACCCTAGTTTGAAGCATTAACCCTAATGTAAAACCCTAGATTGAAACCCTAACCTTAATGTTAAACCCTAGTTTGAAACCCTAATCCTAATGTAAAACCCTAGTTTGAAACCCTAACCATAATGATAAACCCTATTTTGAAACCCAAACCCTAAATTGAAAACCTAGTTTGAAACCCTAACCCTAATGTAAAACCCGAGTTTGAAACCCTAACCCTAATGATAAACCCTAGTTTGAAACCCTAAACCTAAATTGAAAACCTAGTTTGAAACCCTAACCCTAATGTAAAACCCTAGTTTGAAACCCTAACCTTAATGTAAAACCCTAGTTTGAAACCCCAAACCTAATTTGAAACCATAGTTTGAAACCCTAACCCTAATGTAAAACCCTACTTTGAAACCCGAACTCTAATGTAAAACCCTAGTGTGAAACCCTAACCCTAATTTTAAACCCCTGTTTTGAAACCCTAACCCTAATTTGAAACCCTAGTTTGTAACCCTAATCATAATGTAAAACCCTAGTTTGTAACCCTAACCATAATGTAAAACCCTAGTTTGAAACCCTAACCCTAATGTAAAAGCCGAGTTTGAAACCCTAACCCTAATTTGAAACCCTAACCCTAATTTAAAACCCTAGTTTGAAACCTTAACCCTAATATAAAACCCTTGTTTGAAACCCTAACCCTAATGTAAAACCCTAGTTTGAAACCCTAACCTTAATGTTAAACCCTAGTTTGAAACCCTAACCCTAATGTAAAACCCTAGTGTGAAACCCTAACCCTAATTTTAAACCCCTGTTTTGAAACCCTAACCCTAATGTAAAACCCTTGTTTGAAACCCTAACCCTAATGTAAAACCCTAGTTTGTAAACCTAATCCTAATGTAAAACCTCAAATTGAAACCCAAACCCTAATTTCAAACCCTAGTTTGAAACCCTAAACCTAATGTAAAACCCTAGTTTGAAACCCTAACCCTAATTTAAAACCCCTGTTTTGAAACCCTAACCCTAATGTAAAACCCTTGTTTGAAACACTAACCCTAATGTAAACCCTAGTTTATAACCTTAACCCTAATGTAAAACTCTAGTTTGAAACCCTAACCCTAATGTTAAACCCGAGTTTGAAACCCTAACCCTAATGTAAAACCCCTGTTTTGAATCCCTAACCCTAATGTAAAACCCTTGTTTGAAACCCTTACCCTAATGTAAAACCCTATTTTGAAACCCTAGTTTGAAACCCTAACCCTAATATAAAACCCTAGTTTGAAACCCTAACCCTAATTTGAAAACCTAGTTTGAAACCTTAACCCTAATATAAAACCCTAGTTTGAAAGTCTAACCCTAATTTGAAACCCTAGTTTGAAACCCTAACCCTAATGTTAAACCCTAGTTTGAAACCCTAACCCTAATGTAAAACCCTAGTGTGAAACCCTAACCCTAATTTTAAACCCCTGTTTTGAAACCCTAACCCTAATGTAAAACCCTTGTTTGAAACCCTAACCCTAATGTAAAACCCTAGTTTGAAAACCTAAGCCTAATTTGAAACCCTTGTTTGAAACCCTAACCCTAATGTAAAACCCTAGTTTGAAACCCTAACCCTAATTTGAAACCCTAGTTTGAAACCTTAACCCTAATATAAAACCCTAGTTTGAAACCCTAACCCTAATTTGAAACCCTAGTTTGAAACCCTAAGCCTAATTTAAAACCCTAGTGTGAAACCCTAACCCTAATTTTAAACCCCTGTTTTGAAACCCTAACCCTAATGTAAAACCCTTGTTTGAAACCTTAACCCTAATGTAAAACCCTAGTTTGAAACACTAACCTTAATGTTAAACCCTAGTTTGAAACCCTAACCCTAATGTAAAACCCTAGTGTGAAACCCTAACCCTAATTTTAAACCCCTGTTTTGAAACCCTAACCCTAATGTAAAACCCTTGTTTGAAACCCTAACCCTAATGTAAAACCCTAGTTTGAAACCCTAAGCCTAATTTAAAACACTAGTTTGAAACCCTAACCGTAATGTAAAACCCTAGTTTGAAACCCTAACCATAATGACAAACCCTATTTTGAAACCCTAACCCTAAATTGAAAACCTAGTTTGAAACCCTAACCCTAATGTAAAACCCTAGTTTGAAACCCTAACCCTAATGTAAAACCCTAGTTTGAAACCCTAACCCTAATGATAAACCCTAGTTTGAAACCCTAAACCTAAATTGAAAACCTAGTTTGAAACCCTAACCCTAATGTAAAACCCTAGTTTGAAACCCTAACCCTAATGTAAAACCCTAATTTGTAACCCTTACCCTAATGTAAAACCCTAGTTTGAAACCCTAACCCTAATTTGAAACCCTAGTTTGAAACCTTAACCCTAATATAAAACCCTTGTTTGAAACCCTAACCCTAATGTAAAACCCTAGTTTGAAACCCTAAACTTAATGTTAAACCCTAGTGTGAAACCCTAACCCTAATTTTAAACCCCTGTTTTGAAACCCTAACCCTAATGTAAAACCCTTTTTTGAAACCCTAACCCTAATGTAAAACCCTAGTTTGAAACCCAAACCCTAATTTGAAACCCGAGTTTGAAACCCTAACCCTAATTTTAAACCCCTGTTTTGAATCCCTAACCCTAATGTAAAACCCTTGTTTGAAACACTTACCCTAATGTAAAACCCTATTTTGAAACCCTTACCCTAATGTAAAACCCTATTTTGAAACCCTAGTTTGAAACCCTAACCCTAATATAAAACCCTAGTTTGAAAGCCTAACCCTAATGTAAAACCCTAGTTTGAAGCAGTAACCCTAATGTAAAACCCCTGAGTTTGAAACTCTAACCCTAATTTGAAACCCTAGTTTGAAAGCGTAACCCTAATGTAAAACCCTAGTTTGAAAGCGTAACCCTAATGTAAAACCCTAGTTTGAAGCATTAACCCTAATGTAAAACCCTAGTTTGAATCCCTAACCTTAATGTTAAACCCTAGTTTGAAACCCTAACCATAATGATAAACCCTATTTTGAAACCCTAACCCTAAATTGAAAACCTAGTTTGAAACCCTAACCCTAATGTAAAACCCGAGTTTGAAACCCTAACCCTAATGATAAACCCTAGTTTGAAACCTTAAACCTAAATTGAAAACCTAGTTTGAAACCCTAACCCTAATGTAAAACCCTAGTTTGAAACCCTAACCTTAATGTAAAACCCTAGTTTGAAACCCCAAAACTAATTTGAAACCATAGTTTGAAACCCTAACCCTAATGTAAAACCCTACTTTGAAACCTGAACTCTAATGTAAAACCCTAGTGTGAAACCCTAACCCTAATTTTAAACCCCTGTTTTGAAACCCTAACCCTAATTTGAAACCCTAGTTTGTAACCCTAACCATAATGTAAAACCCTAGTTTGTAACCCTAACCATAATGTAAAACCCTAGTTTGAAACCCTAACCCTAATGTAAAAGCCTAGTTTGAAACCCTAACCCTAATTTGAAACCCTAACCCTAATTTAAAACCCCTGTTTTGAAACCCTAACCCTAATGTAAAACCATTGTTTGAAACCCTAACCCTAATGTAAAACCCTAGTTTGAAACCCTAACCCTAATGTTAAACCGTAGTTTGAAACCATAACCCTAATGTAAAACCATAGTTTGAAGCACTAACCCTAATGTAAAACCCCTGAGTTTGAAACTCTAACCCTAATTTGAAACCCTAGTTTGAAAGCGTAACCCTAATGTAAAACCCTAGTTTGAAAGCGTAACCCTAATTTAAAACCCTAGTTTGAAGCATTAACCCTAATGTAAAACCCTAGTTTGAAACCCTAACCCTAACGTTAAACCCGACTTTGTAACCCTAACCCTAATGTAAAACCATAGTTTGAAACCCTTACCTTAATGTAAAACCCTAGTTTGAAACCCTAGTTTGAAACCCTAACCCTAATATAAAACCCTAGTTTGAAGCATTAACCCTAATGTAAAACCCTAGTTTGAAACCCTAACCCTAACGTTAAACCCGACTTTGTAACCCTAACCCTAATGTAAAACCATAGTTTGAAACCCTTACCTTAATGTAAAACCCTAGTTTGAAACCCTAACCCTAATGTAAAACCTTAGTTTGAAGCACTAACCCTAATGTCAAAGCCTAGTTTGAAACCCTAACCCTAATGTAAAACCCTAGTTTGAAACCCCAAACCTAATTTGAAACCGTAGTTTGAAACCCTAACCCTAATGTAAAACCCTAGTTTGTAAACCTAATCCTAATGTAAAACCTCAAATTGAAACCCAAACCCTAATTTGAAACCCTAGTTTGAAACCCTAAACCTAATGTAAAACCCTAGTTTGAAACCCTAACCCTAATTTAAAACCCCTGTTTTGAAACCCTAACCCTAATGTAAAACCCTTGTTTGAAACCCTAACCCTAATTTGAAACCCTAGTTTAAAACCCTAACCCTAATATAAAACCCTATTTTGAAACCCTAACCCTAATTTGAAACACTAGTTTGAAACCCTAACCCTAATGTAAAACCCTAGTGTGAAACCCTAACCCTAATTTTAAACCCCTGTTTTGAATCCCTAACCCTAATGTAAAACCCTTGTTTGAAACCCTTACCCTAATGTAAAACCCTATTTTGAAACCCTAGTTTTAAACCCTAACCCTAATATAAAACCCTAGTTTGAAACCCTAACCCTAATTTGAAAACTTAGTTTGAAACCTTAACCATAATATAAAACCCTAGTTTGAAAGTCTAACCCTAATTTGAAACCCTAGTTTGAAACCCTAACCCTAATGTTAAACCCTAGTTTGAAACCCTAACCCTAATGTAAAACCCTAGTGTGAAACCCTAACCCTAATTTTAAACCCCTGTTTTGAAACCCTAACCCTAATGTAAAACCCTTGTTTGAAACCCTAACCCTAATGTAAAACCCTAGTTTGAAACCCTAAGCCTAATTTGAAACCCTTGTTTGAAACCCTAACCCTAATGTAAAACCCTAGTTTGAAACCCTAACCCTAATTTGAAACCCTAGTTTGAAACCTTAACCCTAATATAAAACCCTAGTTTGAAACCCTAACCCTAATTTGAAACCCTAGTTTGAAACCCTAACCCTAATTTAAAACCCTAGTTTGGAACCCTAACCCTAAAGTTAAACCCTAACCCTAATGTAAAACCCTAGTGTGAAACCCTAACCTTAATGTTAAACCCTAGTTTGAAACCCTAACCCTAATGTAAAACCCTAGTGTGAAACCCTAACCCTAATTTTAAAACCCTGTTTTGAAACCCTAACCCTAATGTAAAACCCTTGTTTGAAACCTTAACCCTAATGTAAAACCCTAGTTTGAAACACTAACCTTAATGTTAAACCCTAGTTTGAAACCCTAACCCTAATGTAAAACCCTAGTGTGAAACCCTAACCCTAATTTTAAACCCCTGTTTTGAAACCCTAACCCTAATGTAAAACCCTTGTTTGAAACCCTAACCCTAATGTAAAACCCTAGTTTGAAACCCTAAGCCTAATTTAAAACCCTAGTTTGAAACCCTAACCCTAATGTAAAACCCTAGTTTGAAACCCTAACCATAATGATAAACCCTATTTTGAAACCCTAACCCTAAATTGAAAACCTAGTTTGAAACCCTAACCCTAATGATAAACCCTAGTTTGAAACCCTAAACCTAAATTGAAAACCTAGTTTGAAACCCTAACCCTAATATAAAACCCTAGTTTGAAACCCTAACCTTAATGTTAAACCCTAGTTTGAAACACTAACCCTAATGTAAAACCCTAGTGTGAAACACTAACCCTAATTTGAAACCCTAGTTTGAAACCTTAACCCTAATATAAAACCCTTGTTTGAAACCCTAACCCTAATGTAAAACCCTAGTTTGAAACCCTAACCTTAATGTTAAACCCTAGTTTGAAACCCTAACCCTAATGTAAAACCCTAGTGTGAAACCCTAACCCTAATTTTAAACCCCTGTTTTGAAACCCTAACCCTAATGTAAAACCCTTTTTTGAAACCCTAACCCTAATGTAAAACCCTAGTTTGAAATCCTAAGCCTAATTTAAAACCCTAGTTTGAAACCCTAAGCCTAATGTAAAACCCTAGTTTGAAGCAGTAACCCTAATGTAAAACCCTAGTTTGAAGCAGTAACCCTAATGTAAAACCCTAGTTTGAAACCCTAACCCTAATGATAAACCCTAGTTTGAAACCCTAAACCTAAATTGAAAACCTAGTTTGAAACCCTAACTCTAATGTAAAACCCTAGTTTGAAACCCTAACCCTAATGTAAAACCCTAGTTTGAAAGCGTAACCCTAATTTAAAACCCTAGTTTGAAGCATTAACCCTAATGTAAAACCCTAGTTTGAAACCCTAACCCTAACGTTAAACCCGACTTTGTAACCCTAACCCTAATGTAAAACCATAGTTTGAAACCCTTACCTTAATGTAAAACCCTAGTTTGAAACCCTAGTTTGAAACCCTAACCCTAATATAAAACCCTAGTTTGAAGCATTAACCCTAATGTAAAACCCTAGTTTGAAACCCTAACCCTAACGTTAAACCCGACTTTGTAACCCTAACCCTAATGTAAAACCATAGTTTGAAACCCTTACCTTAATGTAAAACCCTAGTTTGAAACCCTAACCCTAATGTAAAACCTTAGTTTGAAGCACTAACCCTAATGTCAAAGCCTAGTTTGAAACCCTAACCCTAATGTAAAACCCTAGTTTGAAACCCCAAACCTAATTTGAAACCGTAGTTTGAAACCCTAACCCTAATGTAAAACCCTAGTTTGTAAACCTAATCCTAATGTAAAACCTCAAATTGAAACCCAAACCCTAATTTGAAACCCTAGTTTGAAACCCTAAACCTAATGTAAAACCCTAGTTTGAAACCCTAACCCTAATTTAAAACCCCTGTTTTGAAACCCTAACCCTAATGTAAAACCCTTGTTTGAAACCCTAACCCTAATTTGAAACCCTAGTTTAAAACCCTAACCCTAATATAAAACCCTATTTTGAAACCCTAACCCTAATTTGAAACACTAGTTTGAAACCCTAACCCTAATGTAAAACCCTAGTGTGAAACCCTAACCCTAATTTTAAACCCCTGTTTTGAATCCCTAACCCTAATGTAAAACCCTTGTTTGAAACCCTTACCCTAATGTAAAACCCTATTTTGAAACCCTAGTTTTAAACCCTAACCCTAATATAAAACCCTAGTTTGAAACCCTAACCCTAATTTGAAAACTTAGTTTGAAACCTTAACCATAATATAAAACCCTAGTTTGAAAGTCTAACCCTAATTTGAAACCCTAGTTTGAAACCCTAACCCTAATGTTAAACCCTAGTTTGAAACCCTAACCCTAATGTAAAACCCTAGTGTGAAACCCTAACCCTAATTTTAAACCCCTGTTTTGAAACCCTAACCCTAATGTAAAACCCTTGTTTGAAACCCTAACCCTAATGTAAAACCCTAGTTTGAAACCCTAAGCCTAATTTGAAACCCTTGTTTGAAACCCTAACCCTAATGTAAAACCCTAGTTTGAAACCCTAACCCTAATTTGAAACCCTAGTTTGAAACCTTAACCCTAATATAAAACCCTAGTTTGAAACCCTAACCCTAATTTGAAACCCTAGTTTGAAACCCTAACCCTAATTTAAAACCCTAGTTTGGAACCCTAACCCTAAAGTTAAACCCTAACCCTAATGTAAAACCCTAGTGTGAAACCCTAACCTTAATGTTAAACCCTAGTTTGAAACCCTAACCCTAATGTAAAACCCTAGTGTGAAACCCTAACCCTAATTTTAAAACCCTGTTTTGAAACCCTAACCCTAATGTAAAACCCTTGTTTGAAACCTTAACCCTAATGTAAAACCCTAGTTTGAAACACTAACCTTAATGTTAAACCCTAGTTTGAAACCCTAACCCTAATGTAAAACCCTAGTGTGAAACCCTAACCCTAATTTTAAACCCCTGTTTTGAAACCCTAACCCTAATGTAAAACCCTTGTTTGAAACCCTAACCCTAATGTAAAACCCTAGTTTGAAACCCTAAGCCTAATTTAAAACCCTAGTTTGAAACCCTAACCCTAATGTAAAACCCTAGTTTGAAACCCTAACCATAATGATAAACCCTATTTTGAAACCCTAACCCTAAATTGAAAACCTAGTTTGAAACCCTAACCCTAATGATAAACCCTAGTTTGAAACCCTAAACCTAAATTGAAAACCTAGTTTGAAACCCTAACCCTAATATAAAACCCTAGTTTGAAACCCTAACCTTAATGTTAAACCCTAGTTTGAAACACTAACCCTAATGTAAAACCCTAGTGTGAAACACTAACCCTAATTTGAAACCCTAGTTTGAAACCTTAACCCTAATATAAAACCCTTGTTTGAAACCCTAACCCTAATGTAAAACCCTAGTTTGAAACCCTAACCTTAATGTTAAACCCTAGTTTGAAACCCTAACCCTAATGTAAAACCCTAGTGTGAAACCCTAACCCTAATTTTAAACCCCTGTTTTGAAACCCTAACCCTAATGTAAAACCCTTTTTTGAAACCCTAACCCTAATGTAAAACCCTAGTTTGAAATCCTAAGCCTAATTTAAAACCCTAGTTTGAAACCCTAAGCCTAATGTAAAACCCTAGTTTGAAGCAGTAACCCTAATGTAAAACCCTAGTTTGAAGCAGTAACCCTAATGTAAAACCCTAGTTTGAAACCCTAACCCTAATGATAAACCCTAGTTTGAAACCCTAAACCTAAATTGAAAACCTAGTTTGAAACCCTAACTCTAATGTAAAACCCTAGTTTGAAACCCTAACCCTAATGTAAAACCCTAGTTTGAAACCCTAAACTTAATGTTAAACCCTAGTGTGAAACCCTAACCCTAATTTTAAACCCCTGTTTTGAAACCCTAACCCTAATGTAAAACCCTTTTTTGAAACCCTAACCCTAATGTAAAACCCTAGTTTGAAACCCAAACCCTAATTTGAAACCCTAACCCTAATTTTAAACCCCTGTTTTGAATCCCTAACCCTAATGTAAAACCCTTGTTTGAAACCCTTACCCTAATGTAAAACCCTATTTTGAAACCCTTACCCTAATGTAAAACCCTATTTTGAAACCCTAGTTTGAAACCCTAACCCTACTATAAAACCCTAGTTTGAAACCCTAACCCTAATGTAAAACCCTTGTTTGAAGCAGTAACCCTAATGTAAAACCCCTGAGTTTGAAACTCTAACCCTAATTTGAAACCCTAGTTTGAAAGCGTAACCCTAATGTAAAACCCTAGTTTGAAAGCGTAACCCTAATGTAAAACCCTAGTTTGAAGCATTAACCCTAATGTAAAACCCTAGTTTGAAACCCTAACCTTAATGTTAAACCCTAGTTTGAAACCCTAATCCTAATGTAAAACCCTAGTTTGAAACCCTGACCATAATGATATACCCTATTTTGAAACCCTAACCCTAAATTGAAAACCTAGTTTGAAACCCTAACCCTAATGTAAAACCCGAGTTTGAAACCCTAACCCTAATGATAAACCCTAGTTTGAAACCCTAAACCTAAATTGAAAACCTAGTTTGAAACCCTAACCCTAATGTAAAACCCTAATTTAAAACCCTAACCTTAATGTAAAACCCTAGTTTGAAACCCCAAACCTAATTTGAAACCATAGTTTGAAACCCTAACCCTAATGTAAAACCCTAGTGTGAAACCCTAACCCTAATTTTAAACCCCTGTTTTGAAACCCTAACCCTAATGTAAAACCCTTGTTTGAAACCCTAACCCTAATGTAAAACCCTAGTTTGAAACCCTAACCCTAATGTAAAAGCCTAGTTTGAAACCCTAACCCTAATTTGAAACCCTAACCCTAATTTAAAACCCCTGTTTTGAAACCCTAACCCTAATGTAAAACCCTTGTTTGAAACCCTAACCCTAATGTAAAACCCTAGTTTGAAACCCTAACCCTAATGTCAAACCGTAGTTTTGAAACCATAACCCTAATGTAAAACCATAGTTTGAAGCACTAACCCTAATGTAAAACCCTAGTTTGAAAGCGTAACCCTAATGTAAAACCCTAGTTTGAAAGCGTAACCCTAATGTAAAACCCTAGTTTGAATCATTAACCCTAATGTAAAACCCTAGTTTGAAACCCTAACCCTAACGTTAAACCCTACTTTGTAACCCTAACCCTAATGTAAAACCATAGTTTGAAACCCTTACCTTAATGTAAAACCCTAGTTTGAAACCCTAACCCTAATGTAAAACCTTAGTTTGAAGCACTAACCCTAATGTCAAAGCCTAGTTTGAAACCCTAACCCTAACGTTAAACCCTACTTTGTAACCCTAACCCTAATGTAAAACCTTAGTTTGAAGCACTAACCCTAATGTCAAAGCCTAGTTTGAAACCCTAACCCTAATGTAAAACCCTAGTTTGAAACCCCAAACGTAATTTTAAACCATAGTTTGAAACCCTAACCCTAAAGTAAAACCCTAGTTTGTAAACCTAATCCTAATGTAAAACCTCAAATTGAAACCCAAACCCTAATTTGAAACCCTAGTTTGAAACCCTAAACCTAATGTAAAACCCTAGTTTGAAACCCTAACCCTAATTTAAAACCCCTGTTTTGAAACCCTAACCCTAATGTAAAACCCTTGTTTGAAACCCTAACCCTAATTTGAAACCCTAGTTTGAAACCCTAACCCTAATATAAAACCCTATTTTGAAACCCTAATTTGAAACACTAACCCTAATGTAAAACCCTTGTTTGAAACACTAACCCTAATGTAAACCCTAGTTTATAACCTTAACCCTAATGTAAAACTCTAGTTTAAAACCCTAACCCTAATGTTAAACCCTAGTTTGAAACCCTAACCCTAATGTAAAACCCTAGTGTGAAACCCTAACCCTAATTTTAAACCCGTTTTGAAACACTAAACCTAATGTAAAACTCTTGTTTGAAACACTAACCCTAATGTAAAAACCTAGTTTGAAACCCTAAGCCTAATTTGAAACCCTAGTTTGAAACCCTAACCCTAATGTAAAACCCTAGTTTGAAACCCAAACCCTAATTTGAAACCCGAGTTTGAAACCCTAACCCTAATTTTAAACCCCTGTTTTGAATCCCTAACCCTAATGTAAAACCCTTGTTTGAAACCCTTACCCTAATGTAAAACCCTATTTTGAAACCCTAGTTTGAAACCCTAACCCTAATATAAAACCCTGGTTTGAAACCCTAACCCTAATTTGAAAACCTAGTTTGAAACCTTAACCCTAATATAAAACCCTTGTTTGAAAGTCTAACCCTAATTTGAAACCCTAGTTTGAAACCCTAACCCTAATGTTAAACCCTAGTTTGAAACCCTAACCCTAATGTAAAACCCTAGTGTGAAACCCTAACCCTAATTTTAAACCCCTGTTTTGAAACCCTAACCCTAATGTAAAACCCTTGTTTGAAACCCTAACCCTAATGTAAAACCCTAGTTTGAAACCCTAAGCCTAATTTGAAACACTTGTTTGAAACCCTAACCCTAATGTAAAACCCTAGTTTGAAACCCTAACCCTAATTTGAAACCCTAGTTTGAAACCCTAAACCTAAATTGAAAACCTAGTTTCAAACCCTAACCCTAATGTAAAACCCTAGTTTAAAACCCTAACCCTAATGTAAAACCCTAATTTGTAACCCTAACCCTAATGTAAAACCCTAGTTTGAAACCCTAACCTTAATGTAAAACCCTAGTTTGAAACCCCAAACCTAATTTGAAACCATAGTTTGAAACCCTAACCCTAATGTAAAACCCTACTTTGAAACCCTAACTCTAATGTAAAACCCTAGTGTGAAACCCTAACCCTAATTTTAATCCCCTGTTTTGAAACCCTAACCCTAATTTGAAACCCTAGTTTGTAACCCTAACCATAATGTAAAACCCTAGTTTGTAACCCTAACCATAATGTAAAACCCTAGTTTGAAACCCTAACTCTAATGTAAAAGCCTAGTTTGAAACCCTAACCATAATGTAAAACCCTAGTTTGAAACCCTAACCCTAATGTAAAACCCTAGTGTGAAACCCTAACCTTAATGTTAAACCCTAGTTTGAAACCCTAACCCTAATGTAAAACCCTAGTGTGAAACCTTAACCCTAATTTTAAACCCCTGTTTTGAAACCCTAAGCCTAATTTAAAACCCTAGTTTGAAACCCTAACCCTAATGTAAAACCCTAGTTTGAAACCCTAACCATAACGATAAACCCTATTTTGAAACCCTAACCCTAATGTAAAACCCTAGTTTGTAACATTAACCTTAATGTTAAACCCTAGTTTGAAACCCTAACCCTAATGTAAAACCCTAGTATGAAACCTTAACCCTAATTTTAAACCCCTGTTTTGAAACCCTAACCCTAATGTAAAACCCTTGTTTGAAACCTTAACCCTAATGTAAAACCCTAGTTTGAAACACTAACCTTAATGTTAAACCCTAGTTTGAAACCCTAACCCTAATGTAAAACCCTAGTGTGAAACCCTAACCCTAATTTTAAACCCCTGTTTTGAAACCCTAACCCTAATGTAAAACCCTTGTTTGAAACCCTAACCCTAATGTAAAACCCTAGTTTGAAACCCTAAGCCTAATTTAAAACCCTAGTTTGAAACCCTAACCCTAATGTAAAACCCTAGTTTGAAACCCTAACCATAACGATAAACCCTATTTTGAAACCCTAACCCTAAAATGAAAACCTAGTTTGAAACCCTAACCCTAATGTAAAACCCTAGTTTGAAACCCAAACCCTAATGATAAACCCTAGTTTGAAACCCTAAACCTAAATTGAAAACCTAGTTTCAAACCCTAACCCTAATGTAAAACCCTAGTTTGAAACCCTAACCCTAATGTAAAACCCTAATTTGTAACCCTAACCCTAATGTAAAACCCTAGTTTGAAACCCTAACCTTAATGTAAAACCCTACTTTGAAACCCTAACTCTAATGTAAAACCCTAGTGTGAAACCCTAACCCTAATTTTAATCCCCTGTTTTGAAACCCTAACCCTAATTTGAAACCCTAGTTTGTAACCCTAACCATAATGTAAAACCCTAGTTTGTAACCCTAACCATAATGTAAAACCCTAGTTTGAAACCCTAACTCTAATGTAAAAGCCTAGTTTGAAACCCTAACCCTAATTTAAAATCCCTGTTTTGAAACCCTAATCCTAATGTAAAACCCTTGTTTGAAATCCTAACCCTAATGTAAAACCCTAGTTTTAAACCCTAACCCTAATGTTAAACCGTAGTTTGAAACCATAACCCTAATTCTAAAACCATAGTTTGAAGCACTAACCCTAATGTAAAACCCCTGAGTTTGAAACTCTAACCCTAATTTGAAACCCTAGTTTGAAAGCAAAACCCTAATGTAAAACCCTAGTTTGAAGCATTAACCCTAATGTAAAACCCTAGTTTGAAACCCTAACCCTAATTTGAAACCCTAGTTTGAAACCCTAACCCTAATGTAAAACCCTAGTTTGAAACCCTAACCCTAATTTGAAACCCTACTTTGAAACCTTAACCCTAATATAAAACCCTAGTTTGAAACCCTAACCCTAATTTGAAACCCTAGTTTGAAACCCTAACCCTAATGTAAAACCCTTGTTTGAAACCCTAACCCTAATGTAAAACCCTAGTTTGTAACATTAACACTAATGTAAAACCCTAGTTTGGAACCCTAACCCTAATGTAAAACCCTAGTTTGAATCCCTAACCCTAATTAAAAAACCCTATTTTGAAACCCTAGTTTGAAACCCTAACACTAATATAAAACCCTAGTTTGAAACCCTAACCCTAATTTGAAAACCTAGTTTGAAACCCTTACCTTAATGTAAAACCCTTGTTTGAAACCCTAAAGCTAATGTAAAACCCTTGTTTGAAACCCATACCCTAATGTAAAACCCTAATTTGAAACCCTAACCCTGATGTTAAACCCTAGTTTGAAACCCTAACCCTAATGTAAAACCCTAGTTTGAAACCCTAACCCTAATTATAAACCCTAGTTTGAAACCCTAACCCTAAATTGAAACCCTAGTTTGAAACCCTAACACTAATGTAAAACCTTAGTTTGAAGCACTAACCCTAATGTAAAACCCTAGTTTGAAACCCTAACACTAATGTAAAAACCTTAGTTTGAAGCACTAAACCTAATGTAAAACCCTAGTTTGAAACCCTAACACTAATGATAAACCCTAGTTTGAAACCCTAACCCCAATTTGAAACCCTAGTTTGAAAGCCTAACATTAAGGTAAAACCCTAGTACAAAACCCTAATCCTAATTTGAAACCCTAGTTTGAAACCTTAACACTAATATGAAAGCCTAACCCTAATTTGAAACCCTAGTTTGAAACCCTAACCCTAATGTTAAAACCTAGTTTGAAACCCTAACCCTACTGTAAAACCCTAGTGTGAAACCCTAACCCTAATTTTAAACCCCTGTTTTGAAAACCTAACCCTAATGTAAAACCCTTGTTTGAAACCCTAACCCTAATGTAAAACCCTAGTTTGAAACCCTAAGCCTAATTTGAAACCCTTGTTTGAAACCCTAACCCTAATGTAAAACCCTAGTTTGAAACCCTAACCCTAATTTGAAACCCTAGTTTGAAACCTTAACCCTAATATAAAACCCTAGTTTGAAACCCTAACCCTAATTTGAAACCCTAGTTTGAAACCCTAACCCTAATATAAAACCCTTGTTTGAAACCCTAACCCTAATGTAAAACCCTAGTTTGGAACCCTAACACTAAAGTTAAACCCTAGTTTGAAACCCTAACCCTAATGTAAAACCCTAGTGTGAAACCCTAACCTTAATGTTAAACCCCAGTTTGAAACCCTAACCCTAATGTAAAACCCTAGTGTTAAACCCTAACCCTAATTTTAAAACCCTGTTTTGAAACCCTAACCCTAATGTAAAACCCTTGTTTGAAACCTTAACCCTAATGTAAAACCCTAGTTTGAAACCCTAACCTTAATGTTAAACCCTAGTTTGAAACCCTAACCCTAATGTAAAACCCTAGTGTGAAACCCTAACCCTAATTTTAAACCCCTGTTTTGAAACCCTAACCCTAATGTAAAACCCTTGTTTGAAACCCTATCCCTAATGTAAAACCCTAGTTTGAAACCCTAAGCCTAATTTAAAACCCTAGTTTGAAACCCTAGCCCTAATATAAAACCCTAGTTTGAAACCCTAACCATAATGATAAACCCTATTTTGAAACCCTAACCCTAAATTGAAAACCTAGTTTGAAACCCTAACCCTAATGTAAAACCCTAGTTTGAAACCCTAACCCTAATGATAAACCCTAGTTTGAAACCCTAAACCTTAATTGAAAACCTAGTTTGAAACCCTAACCCTAATGTAAAACCCTAGTTTGAAACCCTAACCCTAATGTAAAACCCTAATTTGTAACCCTAACCCTAATGTAAAACCCTAGTTTGAAACCCTAACCTTAATGTAAAACCCTAGTTTGAAACCCCAAACCTAATTTGAAACCATAGTTTGAAACCCTAACCCTAATGTAAAACCCTACTTTGAAACCCTAACTCTAATGTAAAATCCTAGTGTGAAACCCTAACCCTAATTTTAATCCCGTTTTGAAACCCTAGTTTGTAACCCTAACCATAATGTAAAACCCTAGTTTGTAACCCTAACCATAATGTAAAACCCTAGTTTGAAACCCTAACTCTAATGTAAAAGCCTAGTTTGAAACCCTAACCCTAATTTGAAACCCTAACCCTAATTTAAAACCCCTGTTTTGAAACCCTAACCCTAATGTAAAACCCTTGTTTGAAACCTTAACCCTAATGTAAAACCCTAGTTTTAAACCCTAACCCTAATTTAAAACCCCTGTTTTGAAACCCGAACCCTAATGTAAAACCCTTGTTTGAAACCCTAACCCTAATGTAAAACCCTAGTTTTAAACCCTAACCATAATGTTAAACCGTAGTTTGAAACCATAACCCTAATGTAAAACCATAGTTTGAAGCACTAACCCTAATGTAAAACCCCTGAGTTTGAAACTCTAACCCTAATTTGAAACCCTAGTTTGAAAGCGTAACCCTAATGTAAAACCCTAGTTTGAAAGCGTAACCCTAATGTAAAACCCTAGTTTGAAGCATTAACCCTAATGTAAAACCCTAGTTTGAAACCCTAACCCTAATTTGAAACCCTAGTTTTAAACCCTAACCCTAATGTAAAACCCTAGTTTGAAACCCTAACCCTAATTTGAAACCCTAGTTTTAAACCTTAACCCTAATATAAAACCCTAGTTTGAAACCCTAACCCTAATTTGAAACCCTAGTTTGAAACCCTAACCCTAATGTAAAACCCTTGTTTGAAACCCTAACCCTAATGTAAAACCCTAGTTTGTAACATTAACACTAATGTAAAATCCTAGTTTGGAACCCTAACCCTAATGTTAAACCCTAGTTTGAATTCCTAACCCTAATGTAAAACCCTAGTGTGAAACCCTAACCCTAATTTTAAACCCCTGTTTTGAAACCCTAACCCTAATGTAAAAACCTAGTTTGAAGCAGTAACCCTAATGTAAAACCCTAGTTTGAAACTCTAACCCTAATTTGAAACCCTAGTTTGAAACTCTAACCCTAATTTGAAACCCTAATTTGAAACCCTTATTTGAAACCCTAGTTTGAAAGCGTAACCCTAATGTAAAACCCTAGTTTGAAAGCGTAACCCTAATGTAAAACCCTAGTTTGAAGCATTAACCCTAATGTAAAACCCTAGTTTGAAACCCTAACCCTAATGTTAAACCCTAGTTTGAAACCCTAACCCTAATGTAAAACCCTAGTTTGAAACCCTAACCCTAATGATAAACCCTAAATTGAAACCCTAACCCTAATTTGAAACCCTAGTTTGAAACCCTAACCCTAATGATAAACCCTAGTTTGAAACCCTAACCCTAAATTGAAACCCTAGTTTGAAACCCTAACCCTAATGTAAAACCCTAGTTTGAAACCCTAACCCTAATGTAAAACCCTAATTTGTAACCCTAAACCTAATGTAAAACCCTAGTTTGAAACCCTAACGCTAATGTAAAACCTTAGTTTGAAACCCTAACCCTAATGTAAAACCCTAGTTTGAAACCCTAACCCTAATGATAAACCCTAAATTGAAACCCTAACCCTAATTTGAAACCCTAGTTTGAAACCCTAACCCTAATGATAAACCCTAGTTTGAAACCCTAACCCTAAATTGAAACCCTAGTTTGAAACCCTAACCCTAATGTAAAACCCTAGTTTGAAACCCTAACCCTAATGTAAAACCCTAATTTGTAACCCTAAACCTAATGTAAAACCCTAGTTTGAAACCCTAACGCTAATGTAAAACCTTAGTTTGAAACCCTAACCTGAATGTAAAACCCTACTTTGAAACCCTAACTCTAATGTAAAACCCTAGTGTGAAACCCTAACCCTAATTTTAATCCCCTGTTTTGAAACCCTAACCCTAATTTGAAACCCTAGTTTGTAACCCTAACCATAATGTAAAACCCTAGTTTGTAACCCTAACCATAATGTAAAACCCTAGTTTGAAACCCTAACTCTAATGTAAAAGCCTAGTTTGAAACCCTAACCCTAATTTAAAATCCCTGTTTTGAAACCCTAATCCTAATGTAAAACCCTTGTTTGAAATCCTAACCCTAATGTAAAACCCTAGTTTTAAACCCTAACCCTAATGTTAAACCGTAGTTTGAAACCATAACCCTAATTCTAAAACCATAGTTTGAAGCACTAACCCTAATGTAAAACCCCTGAGTTTGAAACTCTAACCCTAATTTGAAACCCTAGTTTGAAAGCAAAACCCTAATGTAAAACCCTAGTTTGAAGCATTAACCCTAATGTAAAACCCTAGTTTGAAACCCTAACCCTAATTTGAAACCCTAGTTTGAAACCCTAACCCTAATGTAAAACCCTAGTTTGAAACCCTAACCCTAATTTGAAACCCTACTTTGAAACCTTAACCCTAATATAAAACCCTAGTTTGAAACCTTAACGCTAATTTGAAACCCTAGTTTGAAACCCTAACCCTAATGTAAAACCCTTGTTTGAAACCCTAACCCTAATGTAAAACCCTAGTTTGTAACATTAACACTAATGTAAAACCCTAGTTTGGAACCCTAACCCTAATGTAAAACCCTAGTTTGAATCCCTAACCCTAATTAAAAAACCCTATTTTGAAACCCTAGTTTGAAACCCTAACACTAATATAAAACCCTAGTTTGAAACCCTAACCCTAATTTGAAAACCTAGTTTGAAACCCTTACCTTAATGTAAAACCCTTGTTTGAAACCCTAAAGCTAATGTAAAACCCTTGTTTGAAACCCATACCCTAATGTAAAACCCTAATTTGAAACCCTAACCCTGATGTTAAACCCTAGTTTGAAACCCTAACCCTAATGTAAAACCCTAGTTTGAAACCCTAACCCTAATTATAAACCCTAGTTTGAAACCCTAACCCTAAATTGAAACCCTAGTTTGAAACCCTAACCCTAATGTAAAACCCTAGTTTGAAACCCTAACCCTAATGTAAAACCCTAGTTTGAAACCCTAACCTTAATGTAAAACCCTAGTTTGAAACCCTAACACTAATGTAAAACCTTAGTTTGAAGCACTAACCCTAATGTAAAACCCTAGTTTGAAACCCTAACACTAATGTAAAAACCTTAGTTTGAAGCACTAAACCTAATGTAAAACCCTAGTTTGAAACCCTAACACTAATGATAAACCCTAGTTTGAAACCCTAACCCCAATTTGAAACCCTAGTTTGAAAGCCTAACATTAAGGTAAAACCCTAGTACAAAACCCTAATCCTAATTTGAAACCCTAGTTTGAAACCTTAACACTAATATGAAAGCCTAACCCTAATTTGAAACCCTAGTTTGAAACCCTAACCCTAATGTTAAAACCTAGTTTGAAACCCTAACCCTACTGTAAAACCCTAGTGTGAAACCCTAACCCTAATTTTAAACCCCTGTTTTGAAAACCTAACCCTAATGTAAAACCCTTGTTTGAAACCCTAACCCTAATGTAAAACCCTAGTTTGAAACCCTAAGCCTAATTTGAAACCCTTGTTTGAAACCCTAACCCTAATGTAAAACCCTAGTTTGAAACCCTAACCCTAATTTGAAACCCTAGTTTGAAACCTTAACCCTAATATAAAACCCTAGTTTGAAACCCTAACCCTAATTTGAAACCCTAGTTTGAAACCCTAACCCTAATATAAAACCCTTGTTTGAAACCCTAACCCTAATGTAAAACCCTAGTTTGGAACCCTAACACTAAAGTTAAACCCTAGTTTGAAACCCTAACCCTAATGTAAAACCCTAGTGTGAAACCCTAACCTTAATGTTAAACCCCAGTTTGAAACCCTAACCCTAATGTAAAACCCTAGTGTTAAACCCTAACCCTAATTTTAAACCCCTGTTTTGAAACCCTAACCCTAATGTAAAACCCTTGTTTGAAACCTTAACCCTAATGTAAAACCCTAGTTTGAAACCCTAACCTTAATGTTAAACCCTAGTTTGAAACCCTAACCCTAATGTAAAACCCTAGTGTGAAACCCTAACCCTAATTTTAAACCCCTGTTTTGAAACCCTAACCCTAATGTAAAACCCTTGTTTGAAACCCTATCCCTAATGTAAAACCCTAGTTTGAAACCCTAAGCCTAATTTAAAACCCTAGTTTGAAACCCTAGCCCTAATATAAAACCCTAGTTTGAAACCCTAACCATAATGATAAACCCTATTTTGAAACCCTAACCCTAAATTGAAAACCTAGTTTGAAACCCTAACCCTAATGTAAAACCCTAGTTTGAAACCCTAACCCTAATGATAAACCCTAGTTTGAAACCCTAAACCTTAATTGAAAACCTAGTTTGAAACCCTAACCCTAATGTAAAACCCTAGTTTGAAACCCTAACCCTAATGTAAAACCCTAATTTGTAACCCTAACCCTAATGTAAAACCCTAGTTTGAAACCCTAACCTTAATGTAAAACCCTAGTTTGAAACCCCAAACCTAATTTGAAACCATAGTTTGAAACCCTAACCCTAATGTAAAACCCTACTTTGAAACCCTAACTCTAATGTAAAATCCTAGTGTGAAACCCTAACCCTAATTTTAATCCCGTTTTGAAACCCTAGTTTGTAACCCTAACCATAATGTAAAACCCTAGTTTGTAACCCTAACCATAATGTAAAACCCTAGTTTGAAACCCTAACTCTAATGTAAAAGCCTAGTTTGAAACCCTAACCCTAATTTGAAACCCTAACCCTAATTTAAAACCCCTGTTTTGAAACCCTAACCCTAATGTAAAACCCTTGTTTGAAACCTTAACCCTAATGTAAAACCCTAGTTTTAAACCCTAACCCTAATTTAAAACCCCTGTTTTGAAACCCGAACCCTAATGTAAAACCCTTGTTTGAAACCCTAACCCTAATGTAAAACCCTAGTTTTAAACCCTAACCATAATGTTAAACCGTAGTTTGAAACCATAACCCTAATGTAAAACCATAGTTTGAAGCACTAACCCTAATGTAAAACCCCTGAGTTTGAAACTCTAACCCTAATTTGAAACCCTAGTTTGAAAGCGTAACCCTAATGTAAAACCCTAGTTTGAAAGCGTAACCCTAATGTAAAACCCTAGTTTGAAGCATTAACCCTAATGTAAAACCCTAGTTTGAAACCCTAACCCTAATTTGAAACCCTAGTTTTAAACCCTAACCCTAATGTAAAACCCTAGTTTGAAACCCTAACCCTAATTTGAAACCCTAGTTTTAAACCTTAACCCTAATATAAAACCCTAGTTTGAAACCCTAACCCTAATTTGAAACCCTAGTTTGAAACCCTAACCCTAATGTAAAACCCTTGTTTGAAACCCTAACCCTAATGTAAAACCCTAGTTTGTAACATTAACACTAATGTAAAATCCTAGTTTGGAACCCTAACCCTAATGTTAAACCCTAGTTTGAATTCCTAACCCTAATGTAAAACCCTAGTGTGAAACCCTAACCCTAATTTTAAACCCCTGTTTTGAAACCCTAACCCTAATGTAAAAACCTAGTTTGAAGCAGTAACCCTAATGTAAAACCCTAGTTTGAAACTCTAACCCTAATTTGAAACCCTAGTTTGAAACTCTAACCCTAATTTGAAACCCTAATTTGAAACCCTTATTTGAAACCCTAGTTTGAAAGCGTAACCCTAATGTAAAACCCTAGTTTGAAAGCGTAACCCTAATGTAAAACCCTAGTTTGAAGCATTAACCCTAATGTAAAACCCTAGTTTGAAACCCTAACCCTAATGTTAAACCCTAGTTTGAAACCCTAACCCTAATGTAAAACCCTAGTTTGAAACCCTAACCCTAATGATAAACCCTAAATTGAAACCCTAACCCTAATTTGAAACCCTAGTTTGAAACCCTAACCCTAATGATAAACCCTAGTTTGAAACCCTAACCCTAAATTGAAACCCTAGTTTGAAACCCTAACCCTAATGTAAAACCCTAGTTTGAAACCCTAACCCTAATGTAAAACCCTAATTTGTAACCCTAAACCTAATGTAAAACCCTAGTTTGAAACCCTAACGCTAATGTAAAACCTTAGTTTGAAACCCTAACCCTAATGTAAAACCCTAGTTTGAAACCCTAACCCTAATGATAAACCCTAAATTGAAACCCTAACCCTAATTTGAAACCCTAGTTTGAAACCCTAACCCTAATGATAAACCCTAGTTTGAAACCCTAACCCTAAATTGAAACCCTAGTTTGAAACCCTAACCCTAATGTAAAACCCTAGTTTGAAACCCTAACCCTAATGTAAAACCCTAATTTGTAACCCTAAACCTAATGTAAAACCCTAGTTTGAAACCCTAACGCTAATGTAAAACCTTAGTTTGAAACACTAACCCTAATGTAAAACCCTAGTTTGAAACCCTAACCCTAATTTGAAACCCTAGTTTGAAACCCTAACCCTAATGTAAAACCCTAGTTTGAAACCCTAACCCTAATTTGAAACCCTAGTTTGAAACCTTAACCCTAATATAAAACCCTAATTTGAAAATCTAACCCTAATTTGAAACCCTAGTTTGAAACCCTAACCCTAATGTAAAACCCTTGTTTGAAACCCTAACCCTAATGTAAAACCCTAGTTTGTAACATTAACACTAATGTAAAACCCTAGTTTGAAACCCCAAACCTAATTTGAAACCATAGTTTGATACCCTAACCCTAATGTAAAACCCTACTTTGAAACCCTAACTCTAATAAAAAACCCTAGTGTGAAACCCTAACCCTAATTTTAATCCCGTTTTGAAACCCTAACCCTAATTTGAAACCCTAGTTTGTAACCCTAACCATAATGTAAAACCCTAGTTTGAAACCCTAACCCTAATTTGAAACCCTAGTTTGAAACCCTAACCCTAATGTAAAACCCTTGTTTGAAACCCTAACCCTAATGTAAAACCCTAGTTTGGAACCCTAACCCTAATGTTAAACCCTAGTTTGAAACCCTAACCCTAATGTAAAACCCTAGTGTGAAACCGTAACCCTAATTTTAAACCCCTGTTTTGAAACCCTAACCCTAATGTAAAACCCTAGTTTGAAGCAGTAACCCTAATGTAAAACCCTAGTTTGAAACCCTAACCTTAATGTTAAACCCTTGTTTGAAACCCTAACCCTAATGTAAAACCCTAGTGTGAAACCCTAACCCTAATTTTAAACCCCTGTTTTGAAACCCTAACCCTAATGTAAAACCCTTGTTTGAAACCCTAACCCTAATGTAAAACCCTAGTTTGAAACCCTAAGCCTAATTTAAAACCCTAGTTTGAAACCCTAACCCTAATGTAAAACCCTAGTTTGAAACCCTAACCATAATGATAAACCCTATTTTGAAACCCTAACCCTAAATTGAAAACCTAGTTTGAAACCCTAACCCTAATGTAAAACCCTAGTTTGAAACCCTAACCCTAATGTAAAACCCTAGTTTGAAACCCTAACCTTAATGTTAAACCCTAGTTTGAAACCCTAACCCTAATGTAAAACCCTAGTGTGTAACCCTAACCCTAATTTTAAACCCCTGTTTTGAAACCCTAACCCTAATGTAAAACCCTTGTTTGAAACCCTAACCCTAATGTAAAACCCTAGTTTGAAACCCTAAGCCTAATTTAAAACCCTAGTTTGAAACCCTAACCCTAATGTAAAACCCTAGTTTGAAACCCTAACCATAATGATAAACCCTATTTTGAAACCCTAACCCTAAATTGAAAACCTAGTTTGAAAGCGTAACCCTAATGTAAAACCCTAGTTTGAAAGCGTAACCCTAATGTAAAACCCTAGTTTGAAGCATTAACCCTAATGTAAAACCCTAGTTTGAAACCCTAACCCTAATGTTAAACCCTAGTTTGAAACCCTAACCCTTATGTAAAACCCTAGTTTGAAACCCTAACCCTAATGATAAACCCTAAATTGAAACCCTAACCCTAATTTGAAACCCTAGTTTGAAACCCTAACCCTAATGATAAACCCTAGTTTGAAACCCTAACCCTAAATTGAAACCCTAGTTTGAAACCCTAACCCTAATGTAAAACCCTAGTTTGAAACCCTAACCCTAATGTAAAACCCTAATTTGTAACCCTAAACCTAATGTAAAACCCTAGTTTGAAACCCTAACGCTAATGTAAAACCTTAGTTTGAAACCCTAACCCTAATGTAAAACCCTAGTTTGAAACCCTAACCCTAATGATAAACCCTAAATTGAAACCCTAACCCTAATTTGAAACCCTAGTTTGAAACCCTAACCCTAATGATAAACCCTAGTTTGAAACCCTAACCCTAAATTGAAACCCTAGTTTGAAACCCTAACCCTAATGTAAAACCCTAGTTTGAAACCCTAACCCTAATGTAAAACCCTAATTTGTAACCCTAAACCTAATGTAAAACCCTAGTTTGAAACCCTAACGCTAATGTAAAACCTTAGTTTGAAACACTAACCCTAATGTAAAACCCTAGTTTGAAACCCTAACCCTAATTTGAAACCCTAGTTTGAAACCCTAACCCTAATTTGAAACCCTAGTTTGAAACCTTAACCCTAATGTAAAACCCTAATTTGAAAATCTTACCCTAATTTGAAACCCTAGTTTGAAACCCTAACCCTAATGTAAAACCCTTGTTTGAAACCCTAACCCTAATGTAAAACCCTAGTTTGTAACATTAACACTAATGTAAAACCCTAGTTTGAAACCCCAAACCTAATTTGAAACCATAGTTTGATACCCTAACCCTAATGTAAAACCCTACTTTGAAACCCTAACTCTAATGTAAAACCCTAGTGTGAAACCCAAACCCTAATTTTAATCCCGTTTTGAAACCCTAACCCTAATTTGAAACCCTAGTTTGTAACCCTAACCATAATGTAAAACCCTAGTTTGAAACCCTAACCCTAATTTGAAACCCTAGTTTGAAACCTTAACCCTAATATAAAATCCTAGTTTGAAACCCTAACCCTAATTTGAAACCCTAGTTTGAAACCCTAACCCTAATGTAAAACCCTTGTTTGAAACCCTAACCCTAATGTAAAACCCTAGTTTGTAACATTAACACTAATGTAAAACCCTAGTTTGGAACCCTAACCCTAATGTTAAACCCTAGTTTGAAACCCTAACCCTAATGTAAAACCCTAGTGTGAAACCCTAACCCTAATTTTAAACCCCTGTTTTGAAACCCTAACCCTAATGTAAAACCCTAGTTTGAAGCAGTAGCCCTAATGTAAAACCCTAGTTTGAAACTCTAACCCTAATTTGAAACCCTTGTTTGAAACCCTAACCCTAATGTAAAACCCTAGTTTGAAACCCTAACCCTAATTTGAAACCCTAGTTTGAAACCTTAACCCTAATATAAAACCCTAGTTTGAAACCCTAACCCTAATTTGAAACCCTAGTTTGAAACCCTAACCCTAATGTAAAACCCTTGTTTGAAACCCTAACCCTAATGTAAAACCCTAGTTTGGAACCCTAACACTAAAGTTAAACCCTAGTTTGAAACCCTAACCCTAATGTAAAACCCTAGTGTGAAACCCTAACCTTAATGTTAAACCCCAGTTTGAAACCCTAACCCTAATGTAAAACCCTAGTGTTAAACCCTAACCCTAATTTTAAACCCCTGTTTTGAAACCCTAACCCTAATGTAAAACCCTTGTTTGAAACCTTAACCCTAATGTAAAACCCTAGTTTGAAACCCTAACCTTAATGTTAAACCCTAGTTTGAAACCCTAACCCTAATGTAAAACCCTAGTGTGAAACCCTAACCCTAATTTTAAACCCCTGTTTTGAAACCCTAACCCTAATGTAAAACCCTTGTTTGAAACCCTAACCCTAATGTAAAACCCTAGTTTGAAACCCTAAGCCTAATTTAAAACCCTAGTTTGAAACCCTAACCCTAATGTAAAACCCTAGTTTGAAACCCTAACCATAATGATAAACCCTATTTTGAAACCCTAACCCTAAATTGAAAACCTAGTTTGAAACCCTAACCCTAATGTAAAACCCTAGTTTGAAACCCTAACCCTAATGATAAACCCTAGTTTGAAACCCTAACCTTAATGTAAAACCCTAGTTTGAAACCCCAAACCTAATTTGAAACCATAGTTTGAAACCCTAACCCTAATGTAAAACCCTACTTTGAAACCCTAACTCTAATGTAAAACCCTAGTGTGAAACCCTAACCCTAATTTTAATCCCGTTTTGAAACCCTAACCCTAATTTGAAACCCTAGTTTGTAACCCTAACCATAATGTAAAACCCTAATTTGTAACCCTAACCTTAATGTAAAACCCTAGTTTGAAACCCCAAACCTAATTTGAAACCATAGTTTGAAACCCTAACCCTAATGTAAAACCCTACTTTGAAACCCTAACTCTAATGTAAAACCCTAGTGTGAAACCCTAACCCTAATTTTAATCCCGTTTTGAAACCCTAACCCTAATTTGAAACCCTAGTTTGTAACCCTAACCATAATGTAAAACCCTAGTTTGAAACCCTAACTCTAATGTAAAAGCCTAGTTTGAAACCCTAACCCTAATTTGAAACCCTAACCCTAATTTAAAACCCCTGTTTTGAAACCCTAACCCTAATTTGAAACCCTAGTTTTAAACCTTAACCCTAATATAAAACCCTAGTTTGAAACCCTAACCCTAATTTGAAACCCTAGTTTGAAACCCTAACCCTAATGTAAAACCCTTGTTTGAAACCCTAACCCTAATGTAAAACCCTAGTTTGTAACATTAACACTAATGTAAAACCCTAGTTTGGAACCCTAACCCTAATGTTAAACCCTAGTTTGAATTCCTAACCCTAATGTAAAACCCTTGTGTGAAACCCTAACCCTAATTTTAAACCCGTTTTGAAACCCTAACCCTAATGTAAAAACCTAGTTTGAAGCAGTAACCCTAATGTAAAACCCTAGTTTGAAACTCTAACCCTAATTTGAAACCCTAGTTTGAAACTCTAACCCTAATTTGAAACCCTAATTTGAAACCCTTATTTGAAACCCTAGTTTGAAAGTGTAACCCTAATGTAAAACCCTAGTTTGAAAGCGTAACCCTAATGTAAAACCCTAGTTTGAAGCATTAACCCTAATGTAAAACCCTAGTTTGAAACCCTAACCCTAATGTTAAACCCTAGTTTGAAACCCTAACCCTAATGTAAAACCCTAGTTTGAAACCCTAACCCTAATGATAAACCCTAGATTGAAACCCTAACCCTAATTTGAAACCCTAGTTTGAAACCCTAACCCTAATGATAAACCCTAGTTTGAAACCCTAACCCTAAATTGAAACCCTAGTTTGAAACCCTAACCCTAATGTAAAACCCTAGTTTGAAACCCTAACCCTAATGTAAAACCCTAATTTGTAACCCTAAACCTAATGTAAAACCCTAGTTTGAAACCCTAACGCTAATGTAAAACCTTAGTTTGAAACCCTAACCCTAATGTAAAACCCTAGTTTGAAACCCTAACCCTAATGATAAACCCTAAATTGAAACCCTAACCCTAATTTGAAACCCTAGTTTGAAACCCTAACCCTAATGATAAACCCTAGTTTGAAACCCTAACCCTAAATTGAAACCCTAGTTTGAAACCCTAACCCTAATGTAAAACCCTAATTTGTAACCCTAAACCTAATGTAAAACCCTAGTTTGAAACCCTAACGCTAATGTAAAACCTTAGTTTGAAACACTAACCCTAATGTAAAACCCTAGTTTGAAACCCTAACCCTCATTTGAAACCCTAGTTTGAAACCCTAACCCTAATGTAAAACCCTAGTTTGAAACCCTAACCCTAATTTGAAACCCTAGTTTGAAACCTTAACCCTAATATAAAACCCTAGTTTGAAAATCTAACCCTAATTTGAAACCCTAGTTTGAAACCCTAACCCTAATGTAAAACCCTTGTTTGAAACCCTAACCCTAATATAAAACCCTAGTTTGTAACATTAACACTAATGTAAAACCCTAGTTTGAAACCCCAAACCTAATTTGAAACCATAGTTTGATACCCTAACCCTAATGTAAAACCCTACTTTGAAACCCTAACTCTAATGTAAAACCCTAGTGTGAAACCCTAACCCTAATTTTAATCCCGTTTTGAAACCCTAACCCTAATTTGAAACCCTAGTTTGTAACCCTAACCATAATGTAAAACCCTAGTTTGAAACCCTAACCCTAATTTGAAACCCTAGTTTGAAACCTTAACCCTAATATAAAACCCTAGTTTGAAACCCTAACCCTAATTTGAAACCCTAGTTTGAAACCCTAACCCTAATGTAAAACCCTTGTTTGAAACCCTAACCCTAATGTAAAACCCTAGTTTGTAACATTAACACTAATGTAAAACCCTAGTTTGGAACCCTAACCCTAATGTTAAACCCTAGTTTGAAACCCTAACCCTAATGTAAAACCCTAGTGTGAAACCCTAACCCTAATTTTAAACCCCTGTTTTGAAACCCTAACCCTAATGTAAAACCCTAGTTTGAAGCAGTAACCCTAATGTAAAACCCTAGTTTGAAACTCTAACCCTAATTTGAAACCCTAGTTTGAAACTCTAACCCTAATTTGAAACCCTAATTTGAAACCCTTATTTGAAACACTAGTTTGAAACCCTAACCCTAATGTAAAACCCTAGTTTGAAAGCGTAAACCTAATGTAAAACCCTAGTTTGAAGCATTAACCCTAATGTAAAACCCTAGTTTGAAACCCTAACCCTAATGTTAAACCCTAGTTTGAAACCCTAACCCTAATGTAAAACCCTAGTTTGAAACCCTAACCCTAATGATAAACCCTAAATTGAAACCCTAACCCTAATTTGAAACCCTAGTTTGAAACCCTAACCCTAATGATAAACCCTAGTTTGAAACCCTAACCCTAATGTAAAACCCTAATTTGTAACCCTAACCCTAATGTAAAACCCTAGTTTGAAACCCTAACCTTAAAGTAAAACCCTAGTTTGAAACCCTAACGCTAATGTAAAACCTTAGTTTGAAGCTCTAACCCTAATGTAAAACCCTAGTTTGAAACCCTAACCCTAATTTGAAACCCTAGTTTGAAACCCTAACCCTAATGTAAAACCCTAGTTTGTAACATTAACACTAATGTAAAACCCTAGTTTGAAACCCCAACCCTAATTTGAAACCCTAGTTCGAAACCTTAACCCTAATATAAAACCCTAGTTTGAAAATCTAACCCTAATTTGAAACCCTAGTTTGAAACCCTAACCCTAATGTAAAACCCTTGTTTGAAACCCTAACCCTAATTTGAAACCCTAGTTTGAAACCCTAACCCTAATGTAAAACCCTAGTTTGAAACCCTAACCCTAATTTGAAACCCTAGTTTTAAACCTTAACCCTAATATAAAACCCTAGTTTGAAACCCTAACCCTAATTTGAAACCCTAGTTTGAAACCCTAACCCTAATGTAAAACCCTTGTTTGAAACCCTAACCCTAATGTAAAACCCTAGTTTGTAACATTAACACTAATGTAAAACCCTAGTTTGGAACCCTAACCCTAATGTTAAACCCTAGTTTGAATTCCTAACCCTAATGTAAAACCCTAGTGTGAAACCCTAACCCTAATTTTAAACCCCTGTTTTGAAACCCTAACCCTAATGTAAAAACCTAGTTTGAAGCAGTAACCCTAATGTAAAACCCTAGTTTGAAACTCTAACCCTAATTTGAAACCCTAGTTTGAAACTCTAACCCTAATTTGAAACCCTAATTTGAAACCCTTATTTGAAACCCTAGTTTGAAAGCGTAACCCTAATGTAAAACCCTAGTTTGAAAGTGTAACCCTAATGTAAAACCCTAGTTTGAAGCATTAACCCTAATGTAAAACCCTAGTTTGAAACCCTAACCCTAATGTTAAACCCTAGTTTGAAACCCTAACCCTAATGTAAAACCCTAGTTTGAAACCCTAACCCTAATGATAAACCCTAAATTGAAACCCTAACCCTAATTTGAAACCCTAGTTTGAAACCCTAACCCTAATGATAAACCCTAGTTTGAAACCCTAACCCTAAATTGAAACCCTAGTTTGAAACCCTAACCCTAATGTAAAACCCTAGTTTGAAACCCTAACCCTAATGTAAAACCCTAATTTGTAACCCTAACCCTAATGTAAAACCCTAGTTTGAAACCCTAACCTTAAAGTAAAACCCTAGTTTGAAACCCTAACGCTAATGTAAAACCTTAGTTTGAAGCACTAACCCTAATGTAAAACCCTAGTTTGAAACCCTAACCCTAATTTGAAACCCTAGTTTGAAACCTTAACCCTAATATAAAACCCTAGTTTGAAACCCTAACCCTAATTTGAAACCCTAGTTTGAAACCCTAACCCTAATGTAAAACCCTTGTTTGAAACCCTAACCCTAATGTAAAACCCTAGTTTGTAACATTAACACTAATGTAAAACCCTAGTTTGGAACCCTAACCCTAATGTTAAACCCTAGTTTGAATTCCTAACCCTAATGTAAAACCCTAGTATGAAACCCTAACCCTAATTTTAAACCCCTGTTTTGAAACCCTAACCCTAATGTAAAAACCTAGTTTGAAGCAGTAACCCTAATGTAAAACCCTAGTTTGAAACTCTAACCCTAATTTGAAACCCTAGTTTGAAACTCTAACCCTAATTTGAAACCCTAATTTGAAACCCTTATTTGAAACCCTAGTTTGAAAGCGTAACCCTAATGTAAAACCCTAGTTTGAAAGCGTAACCCTAATGTAAAACCCTAGTTTGAAGCATTAACCCTAATGTAAAACCCTAGTTTGAAACCCTAACCCTAATGTTAAACCCTAGTTTGAAACCCTAACCCTAATGTAAAACCCTAGTTTGAAACCCTAACCCTAATGATAAACCCTTAATTGAAACCCTAACCCTAATTTGAAACCCTAGTTTGAAACCCTAACCCTAATGATAAACCCTAGTTTGAAACCCTAACCCTAAATTGAAACCCTAGTTTGAAACCCTAACCCTAATGTAAAACCCTAGTTTGAAACCCTAACCCTAATGTAAAACCCTAATTTGTAACCCTAACCCTAATGTAAAACCCTAGTTTGAAACCCTAACCTTAAAGTAAAACCCTAGTTTGAAACCCTAACGCTAATGTAAAACCTTAGTTTGAAGCACTAACCCTAATGTAAAACCCTAGTTTGAAAGCCTAACCCTAATTTGAAACCCTAGTTTGAAACCCTAACCCTAATGTAAAACCCTAGTTTGAAACCCTAACCCTAATTTGAAACCCTAGTTTGAAACCCTAACCCTAATGTAAAACCTTAGTTTGAAGCACTAACCCTAATGTAAAACCCTAGTTTGAAACCCTAACCCTAATGTAAAACCCTAGTTTGAAACCCTAACCCTAATTTGAAACCCTAGTTTGAAACCTTAACCCTAATATAAAACCCTAGTTTGAAAATCTAACCCTAATTTGAAACCCTAGTTTGAAACCCTAACCCTAATGTAAAACCCTTGTTTGAAACCCTAACCCTAATGTAAAACCCTAGTTTGTAACATTAACACTAATGTAAAACCCTAGTTTGAAACCCCAAACCTAATTTGAAACCATAGTTTGAAACCCTAACCCTAATGTAAAACCCTACTTTGAAACCCTAACTCTAATGTAAAACCCTAGTGTGAAACCCTAACCCTAATTTTAATCCCGTTTTGAAACCCTAACCCTAATTTGAAACCCTAGTTTGTAACCCTAACCATAATGTAAAACCCTAGTTTGAAACCCTAACCCTAATTTGAAACCCTAGTTTGAAACCTTAACCCTAATAAAAAACCCTAGTTTGAAACCCTAACCCTAATTTGAAACCCTAGTTTGAAACCCTAACCCTAATGTAAAACCCTTGTTTGAAACCCTAACCCTAATGTAAAACCCTAGTTTGTAACATTAACACTAATGTAAAACCCTAGTTTGGAACCCTAACCATAATGATAAACCCTATTTTGAAACCCTAACCCTAAATTGAAAACCTAGTTTGAAACCCTAACCCTAATGTAAAACCCTAGTTTGAAACCCTAACCCTAATGATAAACCCTAGTTTGAAACCCTAACCTTAATGTAAAACCCTAGTTTGAAACCCCAAACCTAATTTGAAACCATAGTTTGAAACCCTAACCCTAATGTAAAACCCTACTTTGAAACCCTAACTCTAATGTAAAACCCTAGTGTGAAACCCTAACCCTAATTTTAATCCCGTTTTGAAACCCTAACCCTAATTTGAAACCCTAGTTTGTAACCCTAACCATAATGTAAAACCCTAATTTGTAACCCTAACCTTAATGTAAAACCCTAGTTTGAAACCCCAAACCTAATTTGAAACCATAGTTTGAAACCCTAACCCTAATGTAAAACCCTACTTTGAAACCCTAACTCTAATGTAAAACCCTAGTGTGAAACCCTAACCCTAATTTTAATCCCGTTTTGAAACCCTAACCCTAATTTGAAACCCTAGTTTGTAACCCTAACCATAATGTAAAACCCTAGTTTGTAACCCTAACCATAATGTAAAACCCTAGTTTGAAACCCTAACTCTAATGTAAAAGCCTAGTTTGAAACCCTAACCCTAATTTGAAACCCTAACCCTAATTTAAAACCCCTGTTTTGAAACCCTAACCCTAATTTGAAACCCTAGTTTTAAACCTTAACCCTAATATAAAACCCTAGTTTGAAACCCTAACCCTAATTTGAAACCCTAGTTTGAAACCCTAACCCTAATGTAAAACCCTTGTTTGAAACCCTAACCCTAATGTAAAACCCTAGTTTGTAACATTAACACTAATGTAAAACCCTAGTTTGGAACCCTAACCCTAATGTTAAACCCTAGTTTGAATTCCTAACCCTAATGTAAAACCCTTGTGTGAAACCCTAACCCTAATTTTAAACCCGTTTTGAAACCATAACCCTAATGTAAAAACCTAGTTTGAAGCAGTAACCCTAATGTAAAACCCTAGTTTGAAACTCTAACCCTAATTTGAAACCCTAGTTTGAAACTCTAACCCTAATTTGAAACCCTAATTTGAAACCCTTATTTGAAACCCTAGTTTGAAAGTGTAACCCTAATGTAAAACCCTAGTTTGAAAGCGTAACCCTAATGTAAAACCCTAGTTTGAAGCATTAACCCTAATGTAAAACCCTAGTTTGAAACCCTAACCCTAATGTTAAACCCTAGTTTGAAACCCTAACCCTAATGTAAAACCCTAGTTTGAAACCCTAACCCTAATGATAAACCCTAGATTGAAACCCTAACCCTAATTTGAAACCCTAGTTTGAAACCCTAACCCTAATGATAAACCCTAGTTTGAAACCCTAACCCTAAATTGAAACCCTAGTTTGAAACCCTAACCCTAATGTAAAACCCTAGTTTGAAACCCTAACCCTAATGTAAAACCCTAATTTGTAACCCTAAACCTAATGTAAAACCCTAGTTTGAAACCCTAACGCTAATGTAAAACCTTAGTTTGAAACACTAACCCTAATGTAAAACCCTAGTTTGAAACCCTAACCCTAATTTGAAACCCTAGTTTGAAACCCTAACCCTAATGTAAAACCCTAGTTTGAAACCCTAACCCTAATTTGAAACCCTAGTTTGAAACCTTAACCCTAATATAAAACCCTAGTTTGAAAATCTAACCCAAATTTGAAACCCTAGTTTGAAACCCTAACCCTAATGTAAAACCCTTGTTTGAAACCCTAACCCTAATGTAAAACCCTAGTTTGTAACATTAACACTAATGTAAAACCCTAGTTTGGAACCCTAACCCTAATGTTAAACCCTAGTTTGAAACCCTAACCCTAATGTAAAACCCTAGTGTGAAACCCTAACCCTAATTTTAAACCCCTGTTTTGAAACCCTAACCCTAATGTAAAACCCTAGTTTGAAGCAGTAACCCTAATGTAAAACCCTAGTTTGAAACTCTAACCCTAATTTGAAACCCTAGTTTGAAACTCTAACCCTAATTTGAAACCCTAATTTGAAACCCTTATTTGAAACACTAGTTTGAAACCCTAACCCTAATGTAAAACCCTAGTTTGAAAGCGTAAACCTAATGTAAAACCCTAGTTTGAAGCATTAACCCTAATGTAAAACCCTAGTTTGAAACCCTAACCCTAATGTTAAACCCTAGTTTGAAACCCTAACCCTAATGTAAAACCCTAGTTTGAAACCCTAACCCTAATGATAAACCCTTAATTGAAACCCTAACCCTAATTTGAAACCCTAGTTTGAAACCCTAACCCTAATGATAAACCCTAGTTTGAAACCCTAACCCTAATGTAAAACCCTAGTTTGAAACCCTAACCCTAA
This sequence comes from Vanacampus margaritifer, assembly GCF_051991255.1. Classification (NCBI taxonomy): domain Eukaryota; kingdom Metazoa; phylum Chordata; class Actinopteri; order Syngnathiformes; family Syngnathidae; genus Vanacampus; species Vanacampus margaritifer. Next base: position 32,027,729 of record NC_135434.1, read on the forward strand.
TTTGAAACCCTAGTTTGAAACCCTAACCCTAATGTAAAACATTAGTTTGAAGCACTAACCCTAATGTAAAACCCTAGTTTGAAACCCTAACCCTAATGTAAAACCCTAGTTTGAAACCCTAACCCTAATTTGAAACCCTAGTTTGAAACCTTAACCCTAATATAAAACCCTAGTTTGAAAATCTAACCCTAATTTGAAACCCTAGTTTGAAACCCTAACCCTAATGTAAAACCCTTGTTTGAAACCCTAACCCTAATGTAAAACCCTAGTTTGTAACATTAACACTAATGTAAAACCCTAGTTTGAAACCCCAAACCTAATTTGAAACCATAGTTTGAAACCCTAACCCTAATGTAAAACCCTACTTTGAAACCCTAACTCTAATGTAAAACCCTAGTGTGAAACCCTAACCCTAATTTTATACCGTTTTGAAACCCTAACCCTAATTTGAAACCCTAGTTTGTAACCCTAACCATAATGTAAAACCCTAGTTTGAAACCCTAACCCTAATTTGAAACCCTAGTTTGAAACCTTAACCCTAATAAAAAACCCTAGTTTGAAACCCTAACCCTAATTTGAAACCCTAGTTTGAAACCCTAACCCTAATGTAAAACCCTTGTTTGAAACCCTAACCCTAATGTAAAACCCTAGTTTGTAACATTAACACTAATGTAAAACCCTAGTTTGGAACCCTAACCATAATGTTAAACCCTAGTTTGAAACCCTAACCCTAATGTAAAACCCTAGTGTGAAACCCTAACCCTAATTTTAAACCCCTGTTTTGAAACCCTAACCCTAATGTAAAACCCTAGTTTGAAGCAGTAACCCTAATGTAAAACCCTAGTTTGAAACTCTAACCCTAATTTGAAACCCTAGTTTGAAACTCTAACCCTAATTTGAAACCCTAATTTGAAACCCTTATTTGAAACCCTAGTTTGAAACCCTAACCCTAATGTAAAACCCTAGTTTGAAAGCGTAACCCTAATGTAAAACCCTAGTTTAAAGCATTAACCCTAATGTAAAACCCTAGTTTGAAACCCTAACCCTAATGTTAAACCCTAGTTTGAAACCCTAACCCTAATGTAAAACCCTAGTTTGAAACCCTAACCCTAATGATAAACCCTTAATTGAAACCCTAACCCTAATTTGAAACCCTAGTTTGAAACCCTAACCCTAATGATAAACCCTAGTTTGAAACCCTAACCCTAAATTGAAACCCTAGTTTGAAACCCTAACCCTAATGATAAACCCTAATTTGAAACCCTAGTTTGAAACCCTAACCCTAATGATAAACCATAGTTTGAAACCCTAACCCTAATGTAAAACCCTAATTTGTAACCCTAACCCTAATGTAAAACCCTAGTTTGAATCCCTAACCTTAAAGTAAAACCCTAGTTTGAAACCCTAACGCTAATGTAAAACCTTAGTTTGAAGCACTAACCCTAATGTAAAACCCTAGTTTGAAACCCTAACCCTAATTTGAAACCCTAGTTTGAAACCCTAACCCTAATGTAAAACCCTAGTTTGAAACCCCAACCCTAATTTGAAACCCTAGTTTGAAACCTTAACCCTAATATAAAACCCTAGTTTGAAAATCTAACCCTAATTTGAAACCCTAACCCTAATGTAAAACCCTTGTTTGAAACCCTAACCCTAATGTAAAACCCTAGTTTGAAACCCTAACCCTAATTTGAAACCCTAGTTTGAAACCTTAACCCTAATATAAAACCCTAGTTTGAAAATCTAACCCTAATTTGAAACCATAGTTTGAAACCCTAACCCTAATGTAAAACCCTACTTTGAAACCCTAACTCTAATGTAAAACCCTAGTGTGAAACCCTAACCCTAATTTTATACCGTTTTGAAACCCTAACCCTAATTTGAAACCCTAGTTTGTAACCCTAACCATAATGTAAAACCCTAGTTTGAAACCCTAACCCTAATTTGAAACCCTAGTTTGAAACCTTAACCCTAATAAAAAACCCTAGTTTGAAACCCTAACCCTAATTTGAAACCCTAGTTTGAAACCCTAACCCTAATGTAAAACCCTTGTTTGAAACCCTAACCCTAATGTAAAACCCTAGTTTGTAACATTAACACTAATGTAAAACCCTAGTTTGGAACCCTAACCATAATGTTAAACCCTAGTTTGAAACCCTAACCCTAATGTAAAACCCTAGTGTGAAACCCTAACCCTAATTTTAAACCCCTGTTTTGAAACCCTAACCCTAATGTAAAACCCTAGTTTGAAGCAGTAACCCTAATGTAAAACCCTAGTTTGAAACTCTAACCCTAATTTGAAACCCTAGTTTGAAACTCTAACCCTAATTTGAAACCCTAATTTGAAACCCTTATTTGAAACCCTAGTTTGAAACCCTAACCCTAATGTAAAACCCTAGTTTGAAAGCGTAACCCTAATGTAAAACCCTAGTTTAAAGCATTAACCCTAATGTAAAACCCTAGTTTGAAACCCTAACCCTAATGTTAAACCCTAGTTTGAAACCCTAACCCTAATGTAAAACCCTAGTTTGAAACCCTAACCCTAATGATAAACCCTAATTTGAAACCCTAGTTTGAAACCCTAACCCTAATGATAAACCATAGTTTGAAACCCCAACCCTAATGTAAAACCCTAATTTGTAACCCTAACCCTAATGTAAAACCCTAGTTTGAATCCCTAACCTTAAAGTAAAACCCTAGTTTGAAACCCTAACGCTAATGTAAAACCTTAGTTTGAAGCACTAACCCTAATGTAAAACCCTAGTTTGAAACCCTAACCCTAATTTGAAACCCTAGTTTGAAACCCTAACCCTAATGTAAAACCCTAGTTTGAAACCCCAACCCTAATTTGAAACCCTAGTTTGAAACCTTAACCCTAATATAAAACCCTAGTTTGAAAATCTAACCCTAATTTGAAACCCTAACCCTAATGTAAAACCCTTGTTTGAAACCCTAACCCTAATGTAAAACCCTAGTTTGTAACATTAACACTAATGTAAAACCCTAGTTTGGAACCCTAACCCTAATGTTAAACCCTAGTTTGAAACACTAACCCTAATGTAAAACCCTAGTGTGAAACCCTAACCCTAATTTTAAACCCCTGTTTTGAAATCCTAACCCTAATGTAAAACCCTAGTTTGAAGCAGTAACCCTTATGTAAAACCCTAGTTTGAAACTCTAACCCTAATTTGAAACCCTAGTTTGAAACTCTAACCCTAATTTGAAACCCTAATTTGAAACCTTTATTTGAATCCCTAGTTTGAAACCCTAACCCTAATGTAAAACCCTAGTTTGAAAGCGTAACCCTAATGTAAAACCCTAGTTTGAAGCATTAACCCTAATGTAAAACCCTAGTTTGAAACCCTAACCCTAATTTGAAACCCTAGTTTGAAACCCTAACCCTAATGTAAAACCCTAGTTTGAAACCCCAACCCTAATTTGAAACCCTAGTTTGAAACCTTAACCCTAATATAAAACCCTAGTTTGAAAATCTAACCCTAATTTGAAACCCTAGTTTGAAACCCTAACCCTAATGTAAAACCCTTGTTTGAAACCCTAACCCTAATGTAAAACCCTAGTTTGTAACATTAACACTAATGTAAAACCCTAGTTTGGAACCCTAACCCTAATGTTAAACCCTAGTTTGAAACACTAACCCTAATGTAAAACCCTAGTGTGAAACCCTAACCCTAATTTTAAACCCCTGTTTTGAAATCCTAACCCTAATGTAAAACCCTAGTTTGAAGCAGTAACCCTTATGTAAAACCCTAGTTTGAAACTCTAACCCTAATTTGAAACCCTAGTTTGAAACTCTAACCCTAATTTGAAACCCTAATTTTAAACCTTTATTTGAATCCCTAGTTTTAAACCCTAACCCTAATGTAAAACCCTAGTTTGAAAGCGTAACCCTAATGTAAAACCCTAGTTTGAAGCATTAACCCTAAAGTAAAACCCTAGTTTGAAACCCTAACCCTAATGTTAAACCCTAGTTTGAAACCCTAACCCCAATGTAAAACCCTAGTTTGAAACCCTAACCCTAATGATAAACCCTAAAATGAAACCCTAACCCTAATTTGAAACCCTAGTTTGAAAGTGTAACCCTAATGTAAAACCCTATTTTTAAACCCTAACCCTAATGATAAACCCTAGTTTGAAAACCTAACCCTAAATTGAAAACCTAGTTTGAAACCCTAACCCTAATGTAAATCCCTAGTTTGAAACCCTAACCCTAATGTAAAATCCAAATTTGTAACCCTAACCCTAATGTAAAACCCTAGTTTGAAACCCTAAGCCTAATTTAAAACCCTAGTTTGAAACCCTAACCCTAATGTAAAACCCTAGTTTGAAACCCTAACCATAATGATAAACCCTATTTTGAAACACTAACCCTAAGTTGAAAACCTAGTTTGAAACCCTAACCCTAATGTAAAACCCTAGTTTGAAACCCTAACCCTAATGATAAACCCTAGTTTGAAACCCTAAACCTAAATTGAAAACCTAGTTTCAAACCCTAACCCTAATGTAAAACCCTAGTTTGAAACCCTAACCCTAATGTAAAACCCTAATTTGTAACCCTAACCCTAATGTAAAACCCTAGTTTGAAACCCCAAACCTAATTTAAAACCATAGTTTGAAACCCTAACCCTAATGTAAAACCCTAGTTTGAAACCCTAACCCTAATGTAAAACCCTAGTGTGAAACCCTAACCCTAATATTAAACCCCTGTTTTGAAACCCTAACCCTAATGTAAAACCCTTGTTTGTAACCCTAACCATAATGTAAAACCCTAGTTTGTAACCCTAACCATAATGTAAAACCCTAGTTTGAAACCCTAACTCTAATGTAAAAGCCTAGTTTGAAACCCTAACCCTAATTTGAAACCCTAACCCTAATTTAAAACCCCTGTTTTGAAACCCTAATCCTAATGTAAAACCCTTGTTTGAAACCCTAACCCTAATGTAAAACCCTAGTTTAAAACCCTAACCCTAATGTTAAACCGTAGTTTGAAACCATAACCCTAATGTAAAACCATAGTTTGAAGCACTAACCCTAATGTAAAACCCCTGAGTTTGAAACTCTAACCCTAATTTGAAACCCTAGTTTGAAAGCGTAACCCTAATGTAAAATCCTAGTTTGAAAGCGTAACCCTAATGTAAAACCCTAGTTTGAAGCATTAACCCTAATGTTAAACCCTAGTTTGAAACCCTAACCCTAATTTGAAACCCTAGTTTGAAACCCTAACCCTAATGTAAAACCCTAGTTTGTAACATTAACACTAATGTAAAACCCTAGTTTGGAACCCTAACCCTAATGTTAAACCCTAGTTTGAAACCCTAACCCTAATGTAAAACCCTAGTGTGAAACCCTAACCCTAATTTTAAACCCCTGTTTTGAAACCCCAACCCTAATGTAAAACCCTAGTTTGAATCCCTAACCCTAATGTAAAACCCTTGTTTGAAACCCTTACCCTAATGTAAAACCCTATTTTGAAACCCTAGTTTGAAACCCTAACCCTAATATAAAACCCTAGTTTGAAACCCTAACCCTAATTTGAAAACCTAGTTTGAAACCCTTACCTTAATGTAAAACCCTTGTTTGAAACCCTAAAGCTAATGTAAAACCCTTGTTTGAAACCCTTACCCTAATGTAAAACCCTAATTTGAAACCCTAACCCTGATGTTAAACCCTAGTTTGAAACCCTAACCCTAATGTAAAACCCTAGTTTGAAACCCTAACCCTAATGATAAACCCTAGTTTGAAACCCTAACCCTAAATTGAAACCCTAGTTTGAAACCCTATTCCTAATGTAAAACCCTAGTTTGAAGTAGTAACCCTAATGTAAAACCCTAGTTTGAAACTCTAACCCTAATTTGAAACCCTAGTTTGAAACTCTAACCCTAATTTGAAACCCTAATTTGAAACCCTTATTTGAAACCCTAGTTTGAAAGCGTAACCCTAATGTAAAACCCTAGTTTGAAAGCGTAACCCTAATGTAAAACCCTAGTTTGAAGCATTAACCCTAATGTAAAACCCTAGTTTGAAACCCTAACCCTAATGTTAAACCCTAGTTTGAAACCCTAACCCTAATGTAAAACCCTAGTTTGAGACCCTAACCCTAATGATAAACCCTAAATTGAAACCCTAACCCTAATTTGAAACCCTAGTTTGAAACCATAACCCTAATGATAAACCCTAGTTTGAAACCCTAACCCTAAATTGAAACCCTAGTTTGAAACCCTAACCCTAATGTAAAACCCTAGTTTGAAACCCTAACCCTAATGTAAAACCCTAATTTGTAACCCTAACCCTAATGTAAAACCCTAGTTTGAAACCCTAACCTTAAAGTAAAACCCTAGTTTGAAACCCTAACGCTAATGTAAAACCTTAGTTTGAAGCACTAACCCTAATGTAAAACCCTAGTTTGAAACCGTAACCCTAATTTGAAACCCTAGTTTGAAACCCTAACCCTAATGTAAAACCCTAGTTTGAAACCCTAACCCTAATTTGAAACCCTAGTTTGAAACCTTAACCCTAATATAAAACCCTAGTTTGAAAATCTAACCCTAATTTGAAACCCTAGTTTGAAACCCTAACCCTAATGTAAAACCCTTGTTTGAAACCCTAACCCTAATGTAAAACCCTAGTTTGTAACATTAACACTAATGTAAAACCCTAGTTTGAAACCCCAAACCTAATTTGAAACCATAGTTTGAAACCCTAACCCTAATGTAAAACCCTACTTTGAAACCCTAACCCTAATTTGAAACCCTAGTTTGTAACCCTAACCCTAATTTGAAACCCTAGTTTGAAACCCTAACCCTAATGTAAAACCCTTGTTTGAAACCCTAACCCTAATGTAAAACCCTAGTTTGTAACATTAACACTAATGTAAAACCCTAGTTTGGAACCCTAACCCTAATGTTAAACCCTAGTTTGAAACCCTAACCCTAATGTAAAACCCTAGTGTGAAACCCTAACCCTAATTTTAAACCCCTGTTTTGAAACCCTAACCCTAATGTAAAACCCTAGTTTGAAGCAGTAACCCTAATGTAAAACCCTAGTTTGAAACTCTAACCCTAATTTGAAACCCTAGTTTGAAACTCTAACCCTAATTTGAAACCCTAATTTGAAACCCTTATTTGAAACCCTAGTTTGAAACCCTAACCCTAATGTAAAACCCTAGTTTGAAAGCGTAACCCTAATGTAAAACCCTAGTTTAAAGCATTAACCCTAATGTAAAACCCTAGTTTGAAACCCTAACCCTAATGTTAAACCCTAGTTTGAAACCCTAACCCTAATGTAAAACCCTAGTTTGAAACCCTAACCCTAATGATAAACCCTAATTTGAAACCCTAGTTTGAAACCCTAACCCTAATGATAAACCATAGTTTGAAACCCTAACCCTAATGTAAAACCCTAATTTGTAACCCTAACCCTAATGTAAAACCCTAGTTTGAATCCCTAACCTTAAAGTAAAACCCTAGTTTGAAACCCTAACGCTAATGTAAAACCTTAGTTTGAAGCACTAACCCTAATGTAAAACCCTAGTTTGAAACCCTAACCCTAATTTGAAACCCTAGTTTGAAACCCTAACCCTAATGTAAAACCCTAGTTTGAAACCCCAACCCTAATTTGAAACCCTAGTTTGAAACCTTAACCCTAATATAAAACCCTAGTTTGAAAATCTAACCCTAATTTGAAACCCTAACCCTAATGTAAAACCCTTGTTTGAAACCCTAACCCTAATGTAAAACCCTAGTTTGTAACATTAACACTAATGTAAAACCCTAGTTTGGAACCCTAACCCTAATGTTAAACCCTAATTTGAAACACTAACCCTAATGTAAAACCCTAGTGTGAAACCCTAACCCTAATTTTAAACCCCTGTTTTGAAATCCTAACCCTAATGTAAAACCCTAGTTTGAAGCAGTAACCCTTATGTAAAACCCTAGTTTGAAACTCTAACCCTAATTTGAAACCCTAGTTTGAAACTCTAACCCTAATTTGAAACCCTAATTTGAAACCTTTATTTGAATCCCTAGTTTGAAACCCTAACCCTAATGTAAAACCCTAATTTGAAAGCGTAACCCTAATGTAAAACCCTAGTTTGAAGCATTAACCCTAATGTAAAACCCTAGTTTGAAACCCTAACCCTAATTTGAAACCCTAGTTTGAAACCCTAACCCTAATGTAAAACCCTAGTTTGAAACCCCAACCCTAATTTGAAACCCTAGTTTGAAACCTTAACCCTAATATAAAACCCTAGTTTGAAAATCTAACCCTAATTTGAAACCCTAGTTTGAAACCCTAACCCTAATGTAAAACCCTTGTTTGAAACCCTAACCCTAATGTAAAACCCTAGTTTGTAACATTAACACTAATGTAAAACCCTAGTTTGGAACCCTAACCCTAATGTTAAACCCTAGTTTGAAACACTAACCCTAATGTAAAACCCTAGTGTGAAACCCTAACCCTAATTTTAAACCCCTGTTTTGAAATCCTAACCCTAATGTAAAACCCTAGTTTGAAGCAGTAACCCTTATGTAAAACCCTAGTTTGAAACTCTAACCCTAATTTGAAACCCTAGTTTGAAACTCTAACCCTAATTTGAAACCCTAATTTGAAACCTTTATTTGAATCCCTAGTTTGAAACCCTAACCCTAATGTAAAACCCTAGTTTGAAAGCGTAACCCTAATGTAAAACCCTAGTTTGAAGCATTAACCCTAAAGTAAAACCCTAGTTTGAAACCCTAACCCTAATGTTAAACCCTAGTTTGAAACCCTAACCCCAATGTAAAACCCTAGTTTGAAACCCTAACCCTAATGATAAACCCTAAAATGAAACCCTAACCCTAATTTGAAACCCTAGTTTGAAAGTGTAACCCTAATGTAAAACCCTATTTTTAAACCCTAACCCTAATGATAAACCCTAGTTTGAAAACCTAACCCTAAATTGAAAACCTAGTTTGAAACCCTAACCCTAATGTAAATCCCTAGTTTGAAACCCTAACCCTAATGTAAAATCCAAATTTGTAACCCTAACCCTAATGTAAAACCCTAGTTTGAAACCCTAAGCCTAATTTAAAACCCTAGTTTGAAACCCTAACCCTAATGTAAAACCCTAGTTTGAAACCCTAACCATAATGATAAACCCTATTTTGAAACACTAACCCTAAATTGAAAACCTAGTTTGAAACCCTAACCCTAATGTAAAACCCTAGTTTGAAACCCTAACCCTAATGATAAACCCTAGTTTGAAACCCTAAACCTAAATTGAAAACCTAGTTTCAAACCCTAACCCTAATGTAAAACCCTAGTTTGAAACCCTAACCCTAATGTAAAACCCTAATTTGTAACCCTAACCCTAATGTAAAACCCTAGTTTGAAACCCCAAACCTAATTTAAAACCATAGTTTGAAACCCTAACCCTAATGTAAAACCCTAGTTTGAAACCCTAACCCTAATGTAAAACCCTAGTGTGAAACCCTAACCCTAATATTAAACCCCTGTTTTGAAACCCTAACCCTAATGTAAAACCCTTGTTTGTAACCCTAACCATAATGTAAAACCCTAGTTTGTAACCCTAACCATAATGTAAAACCCTAGTTTGAAACCCTAACTCTAATGTAAAAGCCTAGTTTGAAACCCTAACCCTAATTTGAAACCCTAACCCTAATTTAAAACCCCTGTTTTGAAACCCTAATCCTAATGTAAAACCCTTGTTTGAAACCCTAACCCTAATGTAAAACCCTAGTTTAAAACCCTAACCCTAATGTTAAACCGTAGTTTGAAACCATAACCCTAATGTAAAACCATAGTTTGAAGCACTAACCCTAATGTAAAACCCCTGAGTTTGAAACTCTAACCCTAATTTGAAACCCTAGTTTGAAAGCGTAACCCTAATGTAAAATCCTAGTTTGAAAGCGTAACCCTAATGTAAAACCCTAGTTTGAAGCATTAACCCTAATGTTAAACCCTAGTTTGAAACCCTAACCCTAATTTGAAACCCTAGTTTGAAACCCTAACCCTAATGTAAAACCCTAGTTTGAAACCCTAACCCTAATTTGAAACCCTAGTTTGAAACCTTAACCCTAATATAAAACCCTAGTTTGAAACCCTAACCCTAATTTGAAACCCTAGTTTGAAACCCTAACCCTAATGTAAAACCCTAGTTTGTAACATTAACACTAATGTAAAACCCTAGTTTGGAACCCTAACCCTAATGTTAAACCCTAGTTTGAAACCCTAACCCTAATGTAAAACCCTAGTGTGAAACCCTAACCCTAATTTTAAACCCCTGTTTTGAAACCCCAACCCTAATGTAAAACCCTAGTTTGAATCCCTAACCCTAATGTAAAACCCTTGTTTGAAACCCTTACCCTAATGTAAAACCCTATTTTGAAACCCTAGTTTGAAACCCTAACCCTAATATAAAACCCTAGTTTGAAACCCTAACCCTAATTTGAAAACCTAGTTTGAAACCCTTACCTTAATGTAAAACCCTTGTTTGAAACCCTAAAGCTAATGTAAAACCCTTGTTTGAAACCCTTACCCTAATGTAAAACCCTAATTTGAAACCCTAACCCTGATGTTAAACCCTAGTTTGAAACCCTAACCCTAATGTAAAACCCTAGTTTGAAACCCTAACCCTAATGATAAACCCTAGTTTGAAACCCTAACCCTAAATTGAAACCCTAGTTTGAAACCCTATTCCTAATGTAAAACCCTAGTTTGAAGTAGTAACCCTAATGTAAAACCCTAGTTTGAAACTCTAACCCTAATTTGAAACCCTAGTTTGAAACTCTAACCCTAATTTGAAACCCTAATTTGAAACCCTTATTTGAAACCCTAGTTTGAAAGCGTAACCCTAATGTAAAACCCTAGTTTGAAAGCGTAACCCTAATGTAAAACCCTAGTTTGAAGCATTAACCCTAATGTAAAACCCTAGTTTGAAACCCTAACCCTAATGTTAAACCCTAGTTTGAAACCCTAACCCTAATGTAAAACCCTAGTTTGAAACCCTAACCCTAATGATAAACCCTAAATTGAAACCCTAACCCTAATTTGAAACCCTAGTTTGAAACCCTAACCCTAATGATAAACCCTAGTTTGAAACCCTAACCCTAAATTGAAACCCTAGTTTGAAACCCTAACCCTAATGTAAAACCCTAGTTTGAAACCCTAACCCTAATGTAAAACCCTAATTTGTAACCCTAACCCTAATGTAAAACCCTAGTTTGAAACCCTAACCTTAAAGTAAAACCCTAGTTTGAAACCCTAACGCTAATGTAAAACCTTAGTTTGAAGCACTAACCCTAATGTAAAACCCAAGTTTGAAACCCTAACCCTAATTTGAAACCCTAGTTTGAAACCCTAACCCTAATGTAAAACCCTAGTTTGAAACCCTAACCCTAATTTGAAACCCTAGTTTGAAACCTTAACCCTAATATAAAACCCTAGTTTGAAAATCTAACCCTAATTTGAAACCCTAGTTTGAAACCCTAACCCTAATGTAAAACCCTTGTTTGAAACCCTAACCCTAATGTAAAACCCTAGTTTGTAACATTAACACTAATGTAAAACCCTAGTTTGAAACCCCAAACCTAATTTGAAACCATAGTTTGAAACCCTAACCCTAATGTAAAACCCTACTTTGAAACCCTAACCCTAATTTGAAACCCTAGTTTGTAACCCTAACCCTAATTTGAAACCCTAGTTTGAAACCCTAACCCTAATTTAAAACCCTTGTTTGAAACCCTAACCCTAATGTAAAACCCTAGTTTGTAACATTAACACTAATGTAAAACCCTAGTTTGGAACCCTAACCCTAATGTTAAACCCTAGTTTGAAACCCTAACCCTAATGTAAAACCCTAGTGTGAAACCATAACCCTAATTTTAAACCCCTGTTTTGAAACCCTAACCTTAATGTAAAACCCTAGTTTGAAGCAGTAACCCTAATGTAAAACCCTAGTTTGAAACTCTAACCCTAATTTGAAACCCTAGTTTGAAACTCTAACCCTAATTTGAAACCCTAATTTGAAACCCTTATTTGAAACCCTAGTTTGAAACCCTAACCCTAATGTAAAACCCTAGTTTGAAAGCGTAACCCTAATGTAAAACCCTAGTTTGAAGCATTAACCCTAATGTAAAACCCTAGTTTGAAACCCTAACCCTAATGTTAAACCCTAGTTTGAAACCCTAACCCTAATGTAAAACCCTAGTTTGAAACCCTAACCCTAATGATAAACCCTAAATTGAAACCCTAACCCTAATTTGAAACCCTAGTTTGAAACCCTAACCCTAATATAAAACCCTAGTTTGAAAGCGTAACCCTAATGTAAAACCCTAGTTTGAAGCATTAACCCTAATGTAAAATCATAGTTTGAAACCCTAACCATAATTTGAAACCCTAGTTTGAAACCCTAACCCTAATGTAAAACCCTAGTTTGAAACCCTAACCCTAATTTGAAACCCTAGTTTGAAACCCTAACCCTAATGTAAAACCCTTGTTTGAAACCCTAACCCTAATGTAAAACCCTAGTTTGTAACATTAACACTAATGTAAAACCCTAGTTTGGAACCCTAACCCTAATGTTAAACCCTAGTTTGAATTCCTAACCCTAATGTAAAACCCTAGTGTGAAACCCTAACCCTAATTTTAAACCCCTGTTTTGAAACCCTAACCCTAATGTAAAACCCTAGTTTGAAGTAGTAACCCTAATGTAAAACCCTAGTTTGAAACTCTAACCCTAATTTGAAACCCTAATTTGAAACCCTTATTTGAAACCCTAGTTTGAAAGCGTAACCCTAATGTAAAACCCTAGTTTGAAAGCGTAACCCTAATGTAAAACCCTAGTTTGAAGCATTAACCCTAATGTAAAACCCTAGTTTGAAACCCTAACCCTAATGTTAAACCCTAGTTTGAAACCTTAACCCTAATGTAAAACCCTAGTTTGAAACCCTAACCATAATGTAAAACCGTAGTTTGAAACCCTAACTCTAATGTAAAAGCCTAGTTTGAAACCCTAACCCTAATTTGAAACCCTAACCCTAATTTAAAACCCCTGTTTTGAAACCCTAATCCTAATGTAAAACCCTTGTTTGAAACCCTAACCCTAATGTAAAACCCTAGTTTTAAACCCTAACCCTAATGTTAAACCGTAGTTTGAAACCATAACCCTAATGTAAAACCATAGTTTGAAGCATTAACCCTAATGTAAAACCCCTGAGTTTGAAACTCTAACCCTAATTTGAAACCCTAGTTTGAAAGCGTAACCCTAATGTAAAATCCTAGTTTGAAACCCTAACCCTAATTTGAAACCCTAGTTTGAAACCCTAACCCTAATGTAAAATCCTAGTTTGAAACCCTAACCCTAATTTGAAACCCTAGTTTGAAACCTTAACCCTAATATAAAACCCTAGTTTGAAACCCTAACCCTAATTTGAAACCCTAGTTTGAAACCCTAACCCTAATGTAAAACCCTAGTTTGTAACATTAACACTAATGTAAAACCCTAGTTTGGAACCCTAACCCTAATGTTAAACCCTAGTTTGAAACCCTAACCCTAATGTAAAACCCTAGTGTGAAACCCTAACCCTAATTTTAAACCCCTGTTTTGAAACCCCAACCCTAATGTAAAACCCTAGTTTGAATCCCTAACCCTAATGTAAAACCCTTGTTTGAAACCCTTACCCTAATGTAAAACCCTATTTTGAAACCCTAGTTTGAAACCCTAACCCTAATATAAAACCCTAGTTTGAAACCCTAACCCTAATTTGAAAACCTAGTTTGAAACCCTTACCTTAATGTAAAACCCTTGTTTGAAACCCTATAGCTAATGTAAAACCCTTGTTTGAAACCCTTACCCTAATGTAAAACCCTAATTTGAAACCCTACCCCTGATGTTAAACCCTAGTTTGAAACCCTAACCCTAATGTAAAACCCTAGTTTGAAACCCTAACCCTAATGATAAACCCTAGTTTGAAACCCTAGCCCTAAATTGAAAGCCTAGTTTGAAACCCTAACCCTAATGTAAAACCCTAGTTTGAAGTAGTAACCCTAATTTGAAACCCTAGTTTGAAACTCTAACCCTAATTTGAAACCCTAATTTGAAACCCTTATTTGAAACCCTAGTTTGAAAGCGTAACCCTAATGTAAAACCCTAGTTTGAAAGCGTAACCCTAATGTAAAACCCTAGTTTGAAGCATTAACCCTAATGTAAAACCCTAGTTTGAAACCCTAACCCTAATGTTAAACCCTAGTTTGAAACCCTAACCCTAATGTAAAACCCTTGTTTGAAACCCTAACCCTAATGTAAAACCCTAGTTTGTAACATTAACACTAATGTAAAACCCTAGTTTGAAACCCCAAACCTAATGTAAAACCCTAGTTTGAAACTCTAACCCTAATTTGAAACCCTAGTTTGAAACTCTAACCCTAATTTGAAACCCTAATTTGAAACCCTTATTTGAAACCCTAGTTTGAAAGCGTAACCCTAATGTAAAACCCTAGTTTGAAACCCTAACCCTAATTTGAAACCCTAGTTTGAAACCTTAACCCTAATATAAAACCCTAGTTTGAAAACCTAACCCTAATTTGAAACCCTAGTTTGAAACCCTAACCCTAATGTAAAACCCTTGTTTGAAACCCTAACCCTAATGTAAAACCCTAGTTTGTAACATTAACACTAATGTAAAACCCTAGTTTGAAACCCCAAACCTAATTTGAAACCATACTTTGAAACCCTAACCCTAATGTAAAACCCTACTTTGAAACCCTAACTCTAATGTAAAACCCTAGTGTGAAACCCTAACCCTAATTTTAATCCCGTTTTGAAACCCTAACCCTAATTTGAAACCCTAGTTTGTAACCCTAACCATAATGTAAAACCCTAGTTTGAAACCCTAACCCTAATTTGAAACCCTAGTTTGAAACCTTAACCCTAATATAAAACCCTAGTTTGAAACCCTAACCCTAATTTGAAACCCTAGTTTGAAACCCTAACCCTAATGTAAAACCCTTGTTTGAAACCCTAACCCTAATGTAAAACCCTAGTTTTGTAACATCAACACTAATGTAAAACACTAGTTTGGAACCCTAACCCTAATGTTAAACCCTAGTTTGAAACCCTAACCCTAATGTAAAACCCTAGTGTGAAACCCTAACCCTAATTTTAAACCCCTGTTTTGAAACCCTAACCCTAATGTAAAACCCTAGTTTGAAGCAGTAACCCTAATGTAAAACCCTAGTTTGAAACTCTAACCCTAATTTGAAACCCTAGTTTGAAACTCTAACCCTAACTTGAAACCCTAATTTGAAACCCTAATTTGAAACCCTAATTTGAAACCCTTATTTGAAACCCTAGTTTGAAACCCTAACCCTAATGTAAAACCCTAGTTTGAAAGCGTAACCCTAATGTAAAACCCTAGTTTGAAGCATTAACCCTAATGTAAAACCCTAGTTTGAAACCCTAACCCTAATGTTAAACCCTAGTTTGAAACCCTAACCCTAATGTAAAACCCTAGTTTGAAACCCTAACCCTAATGATAAACCCTAAATTGAAACCCTAACCCTAATTTGAAACCCTAGTTTGAAACCCTAACCCTAATGTAAAACCCTAGTTTGAAACCCTAACCCTAATGTAAAACCCTAGTTTGAAGCATTAACCCTAATGTAAAACCCTAGTTTGAAACCCTAACCCTAATTTGAAACCCTAGTTTGAAACCCTAACCCTAATGTAAAACCCTAGTTTGAAACCCTAACCCTAATTTGAAACCCTAGTTTTAAACCTTAACCCTAATATAAAACCCTAGTTTGAAACCCTAACCCTAATTTGAAACCCTAGTTTGAAACCCTAACCCTAATGTAAAACCCTTGTTTGAAACCCTAACCCTAATGTAAAACCCTAGTTTGTAACATTAACACTAATGTAAAACCCTAGTTTGGAACCCTAACCCTAATGTTAAACCCTAGTTTGAATTCCTAACCCTAATGTAAAACCCTAGTGTGAAACCCTAACCCTAATTTTAAACCCCTGTTTTGAAACCCTAACCCTAATGTAAAACCCTAGTTTGAAGTAGTAACCCTAATGTAAAACCCTAGTTTGAAACTCTAACCCTAATTTGAAACCCTAGTTTGAAACTCTAACCCTAATTTGAAACCCTAATTTGAAACCCTTATTTGAAACCCTAGTTTGAAAGCGTAACCCTAATGTAAAACCCTAGTTTGAAAGCGTAACCCTAATGTAAAACCCTAGTTTGAAGCATTAACCCTAATGTAAAACCCTAGTTTGAAACCCTAACCCTAATGATAAACCCTAAATTGAAACCCTAACCCTAATTTGAAAACCTAGTTTGAAACCCTAACCCTAATGATAAACCCTAGTTTGAAACCCTAACCCTAATGTAAAACCCTAATTTGTAACCCTAACCCTAATGTAAAACCCTAGTTTGAATCCCTAACCTTAAAGTAAAACCCTAGTTTGAAACCCTAACGCTAATGTAAAACCTTAGTTTGAAGCACTAACCCTAATGAAAAACCCTAGTTTGAAACCTTAACCCTAATATAAAACCCTAGTTTGAAACCCTAACCCTAATTTGAAACCCTAGTTTGAAACCCTAACCCTAATGTAAAACCCTTGTTTGAAACCCTAACCCTAATGTAAAACCCTAGTTTGTAACATTAACACTAATGTAAAACCCTAGTTTGGAACCCTAACCCTAATGTTAAACCCTAGTTTGAAACCCTAACCCTAATGTAAAACCCTAGTGTGAAACCCTAACCCTAATTTTAAACCCCTGTTTTGAAATCCTAACCCTAATGTAAAACCCTAGTTTGAAGCAGTAACCCTTATGTAAAACCCTAGTTTGAAACTCTAACCCTAATTTGAAACCCTAGTTTGAAACTCTAACCCTAATTTGAAACCCTAATTTGAAACCCTTATTTGAATCCCTAGTTTAAAACCCTAACCCTAATGTAAAACCCTAGTTTGAAAGCGTAACCCTAATGTAAAACCCTAGTTTGAAGCATTAACCCTAATGTAAAACCCTAGTTTGAAACCCTAACCCTAATGTTAAACCCTAGTTTGAAACCCTAACCCTAATGTAAAACCCTAGTTTGAAACCCTAACCCTAATGATAAACCCTAAAATGAAACCCTAACCCTAATTTGAAACCCTAGTTTGAAAGCGTAACCCTAATGTAAAACCCTATTTTTAAACCCTAACCCTAATGATAAACCCTAGTTTGAAACCCTAACCCTAAATTGAAAACTTAGTTTGAAACCCTAACCCTAATGTAAATCCCTAGTTTGAAACCCTAACCCTAATGTAAAATCCTAATTTGTAACCCTAACCCTAATGTAAAACCCTAGTTTGAAACCCTAACCCTAATTTGAAACCCTAGTTTGAAACCCTAACCCTAATGTAAAACCCTAGTTTGAAACCCTAACCCTAATTTGAAACCCTAGTTTGAAACCTTAACCCTAATATAAAACCCTAGTTTGAAACCCTAACCCTAATTTGAAACCCTAGTTTGAAACCCTAACCCTAATGTAAAACCCTAGTTTGAATCCCTAACCCTAATGTAAAACCCTTGTTTGAAACCCTTACCCTAATGTAAAACCCTATTTTGAAACCCTAGTTTGAAACACTAACCCTAATATAAAACCCTAGTTTGAAACCCTAACCCTAATTTGAAAACCTAGTTTGAAACCCTTACCTTAATGTAAAACCCTTGTTTGAAACCCTAAAGCTAATGTAAAACCCTTGTTTGAAACCCTTACCCTAATGTAAAACCCTAATTTCAAACCCTAACCCTGATGTTAAACCCTAGTTTGAAACCCTAACCCTAATGTAAAACCCTAGTTTGAAACCCTAACCCTAATGATAAACCCTAGTTTGAAACCCTAACCCTAAATTGAAACCCTAGTTTGAAACCCTAACCCTAATGTAAAACCCTAGTTTGAAGTAGTAACCCTAATGTAAAACCCTAGTTTGAAACTCTAACCCTAATTTGAAACCCTAGTTTGAAACTCTAACCCTAATTTGAAACCCTAATTTGAAACCCTTATTTGAAACCCTAGTTTGAAAGCGTAACCCTAATGTAAAACCCTAGTTTGAAAGCGTAACCCTAATGTAAAACACTAGTTTGAAGCATTAACCCTAATGTAAAACCCTAGTTTGAAACCCTAACCCTAATGTTAAACCCTAGTTTGAAACCCTAACCCTAATGTAAAACCCTAGTTTGAAACCCTAACCCTAATGATAAACCCTAAATTGAAACCCTAACCCTAATTTGAAACCCTAGTTTGAAACCCTAACCCTAATGATAAACCCTAGTTTGAAACCCTAACCCTAAATTGAAACCCTAGTTTGAAACCCTAACCCTAATGTAAAACCCTAGTTTGAAACCCTAACCCTAATGTAAAACCCTAATTTGTAACCCTAACCCTAATGTAAAACCCTAGTTTGAAACCCTAACCTTAAAGTAAAACCCTAGTTTGAAACCCTAACGCTAATGTAAAACCTTAGTTTGAAGCACTAACCCTAATGTAAAACCCTAGTTTGAAACCCTAACCCTAATTTGAAACCCTAGTTTGAAACCCTAACCCTAATGTAAAACCCTAGTTTGAAACCCTAACCCTTATTTGAAACCCTAGTTTGAAACCTTAACCCTAATATAAAACCCTAGTTTGAAAATCTAACCCTAATTTGAAACCCTAGTTTGAAACCCTAACCCTAATGTAAAACCCTTGTTTGAAACCCTAACCCTAATGTAAAACCCTAGTTTGTAACATTAACACTAATGTAAAACCCTAGTTTGAAACCCCAAACCTAATTTGAAACCATAGTTTGAAACCCTAACCCTAATGTAAAACCCTACTTTGAAACCCTAACTCTAATGTAAAACCCTAGTGTGAAACCATAACCCTAATTTTAATCCCGTTTTTTAACCCTAACCCTAATTTGAAACCCTAGTTTGTAACCCTAACCATAATGTAAAACCCTAGTTTGAAACCCTAACCCTAATTTGAAACCCTAGTTTGAAACCTTAACCCTAATATAAAACCCTAGTTTGAAACCCTAACCCTAATTTGAAACCCTAGTTTGAAACCCTAACCCTAATGTAAAACCCTTGTTTGAAACCCTAACCCTAATGTAAAACCCTAGTTTGTAACATTAACACTAATGTAAAACCCTAGTTTGGAACCCTAACCCTAATGTTAAACCCTAGTTTGAAACCCTAACCCTAATGTAAAACCCTAGTGTGAAACCCTAACCCTAATTTTAAACCCCTGTTTTGAAACCCTAACCCTAATGTAAAACCCTAGTTTGAAGCAGTAACCCTAATGTAAAACCCTAGTTTGAAACTCTAACCCTAATTTGAAACCCTAGTTTGAAACTCTAACCCTAATTTGAAACCCTAATTTGAAACCCTTATTTGAAACCCTAGTTTGAAACCCTAACCCTAATGTAAAACCCTAGTTTGAAAGCGTCACCCTAATGTAAAACCCTAGTTTGAAGCATTAACCCTAATGTAAAACCCTAGTTTGAAACCCTAACCCTAATGTTAAAACCTAGTTTGAAACCCTAACCCTAATGTAAAACCCTAGTTTGAAACCCTAACCCTAATGATAAACCCTAAATTGAAACCCTAACCCTAATTTGAAACCCTAGTTTGAAACCCTAACCCTAATGTAAAACCCTAGTTTGAAAGCGTAACCCTAATGTAAAACCCTAGTTTGAAGCATTAACCCTAATGTAAAACCCTAGTTTGAAACCCTAACCCTAATTTGAAACCCTAGTTTGAAACCCTAACCCTAATGTAAAACCCTAGTTTGAAACCCTAACCCTAATTTGAAACCCTAGGTTTAAACCTTAACCCTAATATAAAACCCTAGTTTGAAACACTAACCCTAATTTGAAACCCTAGTTTGAAACCCTAACCCTAATGTAAAACCCTTGTTTGAAACCCTAACCCTAATGTAAAACCCTAGTTTGTAACATTAACACTAATGTAAAACCCTAGTTTGGAACCCTAACCCTAATGTTAAACCCTAGTTTGAATTCCTAACCCTAATGTAAAACCCTAGTTTGAAACCCTAACCCTAATTTTAAACCCCTGTTTTGAAACCCTAACCCTAATGTAAAACCCTAGTTTGAAGTAGTAACCCTAATGTAAAACCCTAGTTTGAAACTCTAACCCTAATTTGAAACCCTAGTTTGAAATTCTAACCCTAATTTGAAACCCTAATTTGAAACCCTTATTTGAAACCCTAGTTTGAAAGCGTAACCCTAATGTAAAACCCTAGTTTGAAAGCGTAACCCTAATGTAAAACCCTAGTTTGAAGCATTAACCCTAATGTAAAACCCTAGTTTGAAACCCTAACCCTAATGTTAAACCCTAGTTTGAAACCCTAACCCTAATGTAAAACCCTAGTTTGAAACCCTAACCCTAATGATAAACCCTAAATTGAAACCCTAACCCTAATTTGAAACCCTAGTTTGAAACCCTAACCCTAATGATAAACCCTAGTTTGAAACCCTAACCCTAAATTGAAACCCTAGTTTGAAACCCTAACCCTAATGTAAAACCCTAGTTTGAAACCCTAACCCTAATGTAAAACCCTAATTTGTAACCCTAACCCTAATGTAAAACCCTAGTTTGAAACCCTAACCTTAAAGTAAAACCCTAGTTTGAAACCCTAACGCTAATGTAAAACCTTAGTTTGAAGCACTAACCCTAATGTAAAACCCTAGTTTGAAACCCTAACCCTAATTTGAAACCCTAGTTTGAAACCCTAACCCTAATGTAAAACCCTAGTTTGAAACCCTAACCCTTATTTGAAACCCTAGTTTGAAACCTTAACCCTAATATAAAACCCTAGTTTGAAAATCTAACCCTAATTTGAAACCCTAGTTTGAAACCCTAACCCTAATGTAAAACCCTTGTTTGAAACCCTAACCCTAATGTAAAACCCTAGTTTGTAACATTAACACTAATGTAAAACCCTAGTTTGAAACCCCAAACCTAATTTGAAACCATAGTTTGAAACCCTAACCCTAATGTAAAACCCTACTTTGAAACCCTAACTCTAATGTAAAACCCTAGTGTGAAACCATAACCCTAATTTTAATCCCGTTTTTTAACCCTAACCCTAATTTGAAACCCTAGTTTGTAACCCTAACCATAATGTAAAACCCTAGTTTGAAACCCTAACCCTAATTTGAAACCCTAGTTTGAAACCTTAACCCTAATATAAAACCCTAGTTTGAAACCCTAACCCTAATTTGAAACCCTAGTTTGAAACCCTAAACCCTAATGTAAAACCCTTGTTTGAAACCCTAACCCTAATGTAAAACCCTAGTTTGTAACATTAACACTAATGTAAAACCCTAGTTTGGAACCCTAACCCTAATGTTAAACCCTAGTTTGAAACCCTAACCCTAATGTAAAACCCTAGTGTGAAACCCTAACCCTAATTTTAAACCCCTGTTTTGAAACCCTAACCCTAATGTAAAACCCTACTTTGAAGCAGTAACCCTAATGTAAAACCCTAGTTTGAAACTCTAACCCTAATTTGAAACCCTAGTTTGAAACTCTAACCCTAATTTGAAACCCTAATTTGAAACCCTTATTTGAAACCCTAGTTTGAAAGCGTCACCCTAATGTAAAACCCTAGTTTGAAAGCGTCACCCTAATGTAAAACCCTAGTTTGAAGCATTAACCCTAATGTAAAACCCTAGTTTGAAACCCTAACCCTAATGTTAAAACCTAGTTTGAAACCCTAACCCTAATGTAAAACCCTAGTTTGAAACCCTAACCCTAATGATAAACCCTAAATTGAAACCCTAACCCTAATTTGAAACCCTAGTTTGAAACCCTAACCCTAATGTAAAACCCTAGTTTGAAAGCGTAACCCTAATGTAAAACCCTAGTTTGAAGCATTAACCCTAATGTAAAACCCTAGTTTGAAACCCTAACCCTAATTTGAAACCCTAGTTTGAAACCCTAACCCTAATGTAAAACCCTAGTTTGAAACCCTAACCCTAATTTGAAACCCTAGGTTTAAACCTTAACCCTAATATAAAACCCTAGTTTGAAACACTAACCCTAATTTGAAACCCTAGTTTGAAACCCTAACCCTAATGTAAAACCCTTGTTTGAAACCCTAACCCTAATGTAAAACCCTAGTTTGTAACATTAACACTAATGTAAAACCCTAGTTTGGAACCCTAACCCTAATGTTAAACCCTAGTTTGAATTCCTAACCCTAATGTAAAACCCTAGTTTGAAACCCTAACCCTAATTTTAAACCCCTGTTTTGAAACCCTAACCCTAATGTAAAACCCTAGTTTGAAGTAGTAACCCTAATGTAAAACCCTAGTTTGAAACTCTAACCCTAATTTGAAACCCTAGTTTGAAATTCTAACCCTAATTTGAAACCCTAATTTGAAACCCTTATTTGAAACCCTAGTTTGAAAGTGTAACCCTAATGTAAAACCCTAGTTTGAAAGCGTAACCCTAATGTAAAACCCTAGTTTGAAGCATTAACCCTAATGTAAAACCCTAGTTTGAAACCCTAACCCTAATGTTAAACCCTAGTTTGAAACCCTAACCCTAATGTAAAACCCTAGTTTGAAACCCTAACCCTAATGATAAACCCTAAATTGAAACCCTAACCCTAATTTGAAACCCTAGTTTGTATCCCTAACCCTAATGATAAACCCTAGTTTGAAACCCTAACCCTAAATTGAAACCCTAGTTTGAAACCCTAACCCTAATGTAAAACCCTAGTTTGAAACCCTAACCCTAATGTAAAACCCTAATTTGTAACCCTAACCCTAATGTAAAACCCTAGTTTGAAACCCTAACCTTAAAGTAAAACCCTAGTTTGAAACCCTAACGCTAATCTAAAACCTTAGTTTGAAGCACTAACCCTAATGTAAAACCCTAGTTTGAAACCCTAACCCTAATTTGAAACCCTAGTTTGAAACCCTAACCCTAATGTAAAACCCTAGTTTGAAACCCTAACCCTAATTTGAAACCCTAGTTTGAAACCTTAACCCTAATATAAAACCCTAGTTTGAAAATCTAACCCTAATTTGAAACCCTAGTTTGAAACCCTTACCCTAATGTAAAACCCTTGTTTGAAACCCTAACCCTAATGTAAAATCCTAGTTTGTAACATTAACACTAATGTAAAACCCTAGTTTGAAACCCCAAACCTAATTTGAAACCATAGTTTGAAACCCTAACCCTAATGTAAAACCCTACTTTGAAACCCTAACTCTAATGTAAAACCCTAGTGTGAAACCCTAACCCTAATTTTAATCCCGTTTTGAAACCCTAACCCTAATTTGAAACCCTAGTTTGTAACCCTAACCATAATGTAAAACCCTAGTTTGAAACCCTAACCCTAATTTGAAACCCTAGTTTGAAACCTTAACCCTAATATAAAACCCTAGTTTGAAACCCTAACCCTAATTTGAAACCCTAGTTTGAAACCCTAACCCTAATGTAAAACCCTTGTTTGAAACCCTAACCCTAATGTAAAACCCTAGTTTGTAACATTAACACTAATGTAAAACCCTAGTTTGGAACCCTAACCCTAATGTTAAACCCTAGTTTGAAACCCTAACCCTAATGTAAAACCCTAGTGTGAAACCCTAACCCTAATTTTAAACCCCTGTTTTGAAACCCTAACCCTAATGTAAAACCCTAGTTTGAAGCAGTAACCCTAATGTAAAACCCTAGTTTGAAACTCTAACCCTAATTTGAAACCCTAGTTTGAAACTCTAACCCTAATTTGAAACCCTAATTTGAAACCCTTATTTGATACCCTAGTTTGAAACCCTAACCCTAATGTAAAACCCTAGTTTGAAGCATTAACCCTAATGTAAAACCCTAGTTTGAAACCCTAACCCTAATGTTAAACCCTAGTTTGAAACCCTAACCCTAATGTAAAACCCTAGTTTGAAACCCTAACCCTAATGATAAACCCTAAATTGAAACCCTAACCCTAATTTGAAACCCTAGTTTGAAACCCTAACCCTAATGATAAACCCTAGTTTGAAACCCTAACCCTAATGTAAAACCCTAATTTGTAACCCTAACCCTAATGTAAAACCCTAGTTTGAATCCCTAACCTTAAAGTAAAACCCTAGTTTGAAACCCTAACGCTAATGTAAAACCTTAGTTTGAAGCACTAACCCTAATGTAAAACCCTAGTTTGAAACCCTAACCCTAATTTGAAACCCTAGTTTGAAACCCTAACCCTAATGTAAAACCCTAGTTTGAAACCCCAACCCTAATTTGAAACCCTAGTTTGAAACCTTAACCCTAATATAAAACCCTAGTTTGAAAATCTAACCCTAATTTGAAACCCTAGTTTGAAACCCTAACCCTAATGTAAAACCCTTTTTTTAAACCCTAACCCTAATGTAAAACCCTAGTTTGTAACATTAACACTAATGTAAAACCCTAGTTTGGAACCCTAACCCTAATGTTAAACCCTAGTTTGAAAACCTAACCCTAATGTAAAACCCTAGTGTGAAACCCTAACCCTAATTTTAAACCCCTGTTTTGAAATCCTAACCCTAATGTAAAACCCTAGTTTGAAGCAGTAACCCTTATGTGAAACCCTAGTTTGAAACTCTAACCCTAATTTGAAACCCTAATTTGAAACCCTAATATAAAACCGTAGTTTGAAAATCTAACCCTAATTTGAAACCCTAGTTTGAAACCCTAACCCTAATGTAAAACCCTTTTTTTAAACCCTAACCCTAATGTAAAACCCTAGTTTGTAACATTAACACTAATGTAAAACCCTAGTTTGGAACCCTAACCCTAATGTTAAACCCTAGTTTGACACCCTAACCCTAATGTAAAATCCTAATTTGTAACCCTAACCCTAATGTAAAACCCTAGTTTGAAACCCTAAGCCTAATTTAAAACCCTAGTTTGAAACCCTAACCCTAATGTAAAACCCTAGTTTGAAACCCTAACCCTAATGTAAAACCCTAATTTGTAACCCTAACCCTAATGTAAAACCCTAGTTTGAAACCCTAACCTTAATGTAAAACCCTAGTTTGAAACCCCAAACCTAATTTAAAACCATAGTTTGAAACCCTAACCCTAATGTAAAACCCTACTTTGAAACCCTAACTCTAATGTAAAACCCTAGTGTGAAACCCTAACCCTAATTTTAATCCCCTGTTTTGAAACCCTAACCCTAATTTGAAACCCTAGTTTGTAACCCTAACCATAATGTAAAACCCTAGTTTGTAACCCTAACCATAATGTAAAACCCTAGTTTGAAACCCTAACCCTAATGTTAAACCGTAGTTTGAAACCATAACCCTAATGTAAAACCATAGTTTGAAGCACTAACCCTAATGTAAAACCCCTGAGTTTGAAACTCTAACCCTAATTTGAAACCCTAGTTTGAAAGCGTAACCCTAATGTAAAATCCTAGTTTGAAAGCGTAACCCTAATGTAAAACCCTAGTTTGAAGCATTAACCCTAATGTAAAACCCTAGTTTGAAACCCTAACCCTAATTTGAAACCCTAGTTTGAAACCCTAACCCTAATGTAAAACCCTAGTTTGAAACCCTAACCCTAATTTGAAACCCTAGTTTGAAACCTTAACCCTAATAAAAAAACCCTAGTTTGAAACCCTAACCCTAATTTGAAACCCTAGTTTGAAACCCTAACCCTAATGTAAAACCCTAGTTTGTAACATTAACACTAATGTAAAACCCTAGTTTGGAACCCTAACCCTAATGTTAAACCCTAGTTTGAAACCCTAACCCTAATGTAAAACCCTAGTGTGAAACCCTAACCCTAATTTTAAACCCCTGTTTTGAAACCCCAACCCTAATGTAAAACCCTAGTTTGAATCCCTAACCCTAATGTAAAACCCTTGTTTGAAACCCTTACCCTAATGTAAAACCCTATTTTGAAACCCTAGTTTGAAACCCTAACCCTAATAAAAAACCCTAGTTTGAAACCCTAACCTTAATGTAAAACCCTAGTTTGAAACCCTAACACTAATGTAAAACCTTAGTTTGAAGCACTAACCCTAATGTAAAACCCTAGTTTGAAACCCTAACACTAATGTAAAAACCTTAGTTTGAAGCACTAAACCTAATGTAAAACCCTAGTTTGAAACCCTAACACTAATGATAAACCCTAGTTTGAAACCCTAACCCTAATTTGAAACCCTAGTTTGAAACCCTAACATTAAGGTAAAACCCTAGTACAAAACCCTAACCCTAATTTGAAACCCTAGTTTGAAACCTTAACCCTAATATGAAAGCCTAACCCTAATTTGAAACTCTAGTTTGAAACCCTAACCCTAATGTTAAACCCTTGTTTGAAACCCTAACCCTAATTTGAAACCCTAGTTTGAAACCCTAACATTAAGGTAAAACCCTAGTACAAAACCCTAACCCTAATTTGAAACCCTAGTTTGAAACCTTAACCCTAATATGAAAGCCTAACCCTAATTTGAAACCCTAGTTTGAAACGCTAACCCTAATGTAAAACCCTTGTTTGAAACCCTAACCCTAATGTAAAACCCTAGTTTGAAACCCTAAGCCTAATTTGAAACCCTTGTTTGAAACCCTAACCCTAATGTAAAACCCTAGTTTGAAACCCTAACCCTAATTTGAAACCCTAGTTTGAAACCTTAACCCTAATATAAAACCCTAGTTTGAAACCCTAACCCTAATTTGAAACCCTAGTTTGAAACCCTAACCCTAATGTAAAACCCTTTTTTGAAACCCTAACCCTAATGTAAAACCCTAGTTTGGAACCCTAACCCTAAAGTTAAACCCTAGTTTGAAACCCTAACCCTAATGTAAAACCCTAGTGTGAAACCCTAACCTTAATGTTAAACCCTAGTTTGAAACCCTAACCCTAATGTAAAACCCTAGTGTGAAACCCTAACCCTAATTTTAAACCCCTGTTTTGAAACCCTAACCCTAATGTAAAACCCTTGTTTGAAAGCCTAACCCTAATGTAAAACCCTAGTTTGAAACCCTAAGCCTAATTTAAAACCCTAGTTTGAAACCCTAACCCTAATGTAAAACCCTAGTTTGAAACCCTAACCATAATGATAAACCCTATTTTGAAACCCTAACCCTAAATTGAAAACCTAGTTTGAAACCCTAACCCTAATGTAAAACCCTAGTTTGAAACCCTAACCCTAATGTAAAACCCTAATTTGTAACCCTAACCCTAATGTAAAACCCTTGTTTGAAACCCTAACCTTAATGTAAAACCCTAGTTTGAAACCCCAAACCTAATTTGAAACCATAGTTTGAAACCCTAACCCAAATGTTTAACCCTACTTTGAAACCCTAACTCTAATGTAAAACCCTAGTGTGAAACCCTAACCCTAATTTTAATCCCGTTTTGAAACCCTAACCCTAATTTGAAACCCTAGTTTGTAACCCTAACCATAATGTAAAACCCTAGTTTGTAACCCTAACCATAATGTAAAACCCTAGTTTGAAACCCTAACTCTAATGTAAAAGCCTAGTTTGAAACCCTAACCCTAATTTGAAACCCTAACCCTAATTTAAAACCCCTGTTTTGAAACCCTAACCCTAATGTAAAACCCTTGTTTGAAACCCTAACCCTAATGTAAAACCCTAGTTTTAAACCCTAACCCTAATGTTAAACCGTAGTTTGAAACCATAACCCTAATGTAAAACCATAGTTTGAAGCACTAACCCTAATGTAAAACCCCTGAGTTTGAAACTCTAACCCTAATTTGAAACCCTAGTTTGAAAGCGTAACCCTAATGTAAAACCCTAGTTTGAATGCGTAACCCTAATGTAAAACCCTAGTTTGAAGCATTAACCCTAATGTAAAACCCTAGTTTGAAACCCTAACCCTAATTTGAAACCCTAGTTTGAAACCCTAACCCTAATGTAAAACCCTAGTTTGAAACCCTAACCCTAATTTGAAACCCTAGTTTTAAACCTTAACCCTAATATAAAACCCTAGTTTGAAACCCTAACCCTAATTTGAAACCCTAGTTTGAAACCCTAACCCTAATGTAAAACCCTTGTTTGAAACCCTAACCCTAATGTAAAACCCTAGTTTGTAACATTAACACTAATGTAAAACCCTAGTTTGGAACCCTAACCCTAATGTTAAACCCTAGTTTGAAACCCTAACCCTAATGTAAAACCCTAGTGTGAAACCCTAACCCTAATTTTAAACCCCTGTTTTGAAACCCTAACCCTAATGTAAAACCCTAGTTTGAAGCAGTAACCCTAATGTAAAACCCTAGTTTGAAACTCTAACCCTAATTTGAAACCCTAATTTGAAACCCTAATTTGAAACCCTAATTTGAAACCCTTATTTGAAACCCTAGTTTGAAACCCTAACCCTAATGTAAAACCCTAGTTTGAAAGCGTAACCCTAATGTAAAACCCTAGTTTGAAGCATTAACCCTAATGTAAAACCCTAGTTTGAAACCCTAACCCTAATGTTAAACCCTAGTTTGAAACCTTAACCCTAATGTAAAACCCTAGTTTGAAACCCTAACCCTAATGATAAACCCTAAATTGAAACCCTAACCCTAATTTGAAACCCTAGTTTGAAACCTTAACCCTAATGATAAACCCTAGTTTGAAACCCTAACCCTAAATTGAAACCCTAGTTTGAAACCCTAACCCTAATGTAAAACCCTAGTTTGAAACCCTAACCCTAATGTAAAACCCTAATTTGTAACCCTAACCCTAATGTAAAACCCTAGTTTGAAACCCTAACCTTAAAGTAAAACCCTAGTTTGAAACCCTAACGCTAATGTAAAACCTTAGTTTGAAGCACTAACGCTAATGTAAAACCCTAGTTTGAAACCCTAACCCTAATTTGAAACCCTAGTTTGAAACCCTAACCCTAATGTAAAACCCTAGTTTGAAACCCTAACCCTAATTTGAAACCCTAGTTTGAAACCTTAACCCTAATATAAAACCCTAGTTTGAAAATCTAACCCTAATTTGAAACCCTAGTTTGAAACCCTAACCCTAATGTAAAACCCTTGTTTGAAACCCTAACCCTAATTTGAAACCCTAGTTTGAAACCTTAACCCTAATATAAAACCCTAGTTTGAAACCCTAACCCTAATTTGAAACCCTAGTTTGAAACCCTAACCCTAATGTAAAACCCTTGTTTGAAACCCTAACCCTAATGTAAAACCCTAGTTTGTAACATTAACACTAATGTAAAACCCTAGTTTGGAACCCTAACCCTAATGTTAAACCCTAGTTTGAAACACTAACCCTAATGTAAAACCCTAGTGTGAAACCCTAACCCTAATTTTAAACCCCTGTTTTGAATCCCTAACCCTAATGTAAAACCCTAGTTTGAAGCAGTAACCCTAATGTAAAACCCTAGTTTGAAACTCTAACCCTAATTTGAAACCCTAGTTTGAAACTCTAACCCTAATTTGAAACCCTAATTTGAAACCCTTATTTGAAACCCTAGTTTGAAACCCTAACCCAAATGTAAAACCCTAGTTTGAAAGCGTAACCCTAATGTAAAACCCTAGTTTGAAGCATTAACCCTAATGTAAAACCCTAGTTTGAAACCCTAACCCTAATGTTAAACCCTAGTTTGAAACCCTAACCCTAATGTAAAACCCTAGTTTGAAACCCTAACCCTAATGATAAACCCTAAATTGAAACCCTAACCCTAATTTGAAACCCTAGTTTGAAACCCTAACCCTAATGATAAACCCTAGTTTGAAACCCTAACCCTAAATTGAAACCCTAGTTTGAAACCCTAACCCTAATGTAAAACCCTAGTTTGAAACCCTAACCCTAATGTAAAACCCTAATTTGTAACCCTAACCCTAATGTAAAACCCTAGTTTGAAACCCTAACCTTAAAGTAAAACCCTAGTTTGAAACCCTAACGCTAATGTAAAACCTTAGTTTGAAGCACTAACCCTAATGTAAAACCCTAGTTTGAAACCCTAACCCTAATTTGAAACCCTAGTTTGAAAACCTAACCCTAATGTAAAACCCTAGTTTGAAACCCTAACCCTAATTTGAAACCCTAGTTTGAAACCTTAACCCTAATATAAAACCCTAGTTTGAAAATCTAACCCTAATTTGAAACCCTAGTTTGAAACCCTAACCCTAATGTAAAACCCTTGTTTGAAACCCTAACCCTAATGTAAAACCCTAGTTTGTAACATTAACACTAATGTAAAACCCTAGTTTGAAACCCCAAACCTAATTTGAAACCATAGTTTGAAACCCTAACCCTAATGTAAAACCCTTCTTTGAAACCCTAACTCTAATGTAAAACCCTAGTGTGAAACCCTAACCCTAATTTTAATCCCGTTTTGAAACCCTAACCCTAATTTGAAACCCTAGTTTGTAACCCTAACCATAATGTAAAACCCTAGTTTGAAACCCTAACCCTAATTTGAAACCCTAGTTTGAAACCTTAACCCTAATATAAAACCCTAGTTTGAAACCCTAACCCTAATTTGAAACCCTAGTTTGAAACCCTAACCCTAATGTACAACCCTTGTTTGAAACCCTAGGCCTAATGTAAAACCCTAGTTTGTAACATTAACACTAATGTAAAACCCTAGTTTGGAACCCTAACCCTAATGTTAAACCCTAGTTTGAAACCCTAACCCTAATGTAAAACCCTAGTTTGAAGCAGTAACCCTAATGTAAAACCCTAGTTTGAAACTCTAACCCTAATTTGAAACCCTAGTTTGAAACTCTAACCCTAATTTGAAACCCTAATTTGAAACCCTTATTTGAAACCCTAGTTTGAAACCCTAACCCTAATGTAAAACCCTAGTTTGAAAGCGTCACCCTATTGTAAAACCCTAGATTGAAGCATTAACCCTAATGTAAAACCCTAGTTTGAAACCCTAACCCTAATGTTAAACCCTAGTTTGAAACCCTAACCCTAATGTAAAACCCTAGTTTGAAACCCTAACCCTAATGTTAAACCCTAGTTTGAAACCCTAACCATAATGTAAAACCCTAGTTTGAAACCCTAACTCTAATGTAAAAGCCTAGTTTGAAAACCTAACCCTAATTTGAAACCCTAACCCTAATTTAAAACCCCTGTTTTGAAACCCTAACCCTAATGTAAAACCCTTGTTTGAAACCCTAACCCTAATGTAAAACCCTAGTTTTAAACCCTAACCCTAATGTTAAACCGTAGTTTGAAACCATAACCCTAATGTAAAACCATAGTTTGAAGCACTAACCCTAATGTAAAACCCCTGAGTTTGAAACTCTAACCCTAATTTGAAACCCTAGTTTGAAAGCGTAACCCTAATGTAAAACCCTAGTTTGAATGCGTAACCCTAATGTAAAACCCTAGTTTGAAGCATTAACCCTAATGTAAAACCCTAGTTTGAAACCCTAACCCTTATGTAAAACCCTAGTTTGAAGTAGTAACCCTAATGTAAAACCCTAGTTTGAAACTCTAACCCTAATTTGAAACCCTAGTTTGAAACTCTAACCCTAATTTGAAACCCTAATTTGAAACCCTTATTTGAAACCCTAGTTTGAAAGCGTAACCCTAATGTAAAACCCTAGTTTGAAAGCGTAACCCTAATGTAAAACCCTAGTTTGAAGCATTAACCCTAATGTAAAACCCTAGTTTGAAACCCTAACCCTAATGATAAACCCTAAATTGAAACCCTAACCCTAATTTGAAAACCTAGTTTGAAACCCTAACCCTAATGATAAACCCTAGTTTGAAACCCTAACCCTAATGTAAAACCCTAATTTGTAACCCTAACCCTAATGTAAAACCCTAGTTTGAATCCCTAACCTTAAAGTAAAACCCTAGTTTGAAACCCTAACGCTAATGTAAAACCTTAGTTTGAAGCACTAACCCTAATGTAAAACCCTAGTTTGAAACCTTAACCCTAATATAAAACCCTAGTTTGAAACCCTAACCCTAATTTGAAACCCTAGTTTGAAACCCTAACCCTAATGTAAAACCCTTGTTTGAAACCCTAACCCTAATGTAAAACCCTAGTTTGTAACATTAACACTAATGTAAAACCCTAGTTTGGAACCCTAACCCTAATGTTAAACCCTAGTTTGAAACCCTAACCCTAATGTAAAACCCTAGTGTGAAACCCTAACCCTAATTTTAAACCCCTGTTTTGAAATCCTAACCCTAATGTAAAACCCTAGTTTGAAGCAGTAACCCTTATGTAAAACCCTAGTTTGAAACTCTAACCCTAATTTGAAACCCTAGTTTGAAACTCTAACCCTAATTTGAAACCCTAATTTGAAACCCTTATTTGAATCCCTAGTTTAAAACCCTAACCCTAATGTAAAACCCTAGTTTGAAAGCGTAACCCTAATGTAAAACCCTAGTTTGAAGCATTAACCCTAATGTAAAACCCTAGTTTGAAACCCTAACCCTAATGTTAAACCCTAGTTTGAAACCCTAACCCTAATGTAAAACCCTAGTTTGAAACCCTAACCCTAATGATAAACCCTAAAATGAAACCCTAACCCTAATTTGAAACCCTAGTTTGAAAGCGTAACCCTAATGTAAAACCCTATTTTTAAATCCTAACCCTAATGATAAACCCTAGTTTGAAACCCTAACCCTAAATTGAAAACTTAGTTTGAAACCCTAACCCTAATGTAAATCCCTAGTTTGAAACCCTAACCCTAATGTAAAATCCTAATTTGTAACCCTAACCCTAATGTAAAACCCTAGTTTGAAACCCTAACCCTAATTTGAAACCCTAGTTTGAAACCCTAACCCTAATGTAAAACCCTAGTTTGAAACCCTAACCCTAATTTGAAACCCTAGTTTGAAACCTTAACCCTAATATAAAACCCTAGTTTGAAACCCTAACCCTAATTTGAAACCCTAGTTTGAAACCCTAACCCTAATGTAAAACCCTAGTTTGTAACATTAACACTAATGTATAACCCTAGTTTGGAACCCTAACCCTAATGTTAAACCCTAGTTTGAAACCCTAACCCTAATGTAAAACCCTAGTGTGAAACCCTAACCCTAATTTTAAACCCCCGTTTGAAACCCTAACCCTAATGATAAACCCTAGTTTGAAACCCTAACCCTAAATTGAAACCCTAGTTTGAAACCCTAACCCTAATGTAAAACCCTAGTTTGAATCCCTAACCCTAATGTAAAACCCTTGTTTGAAACCCTTACCCTAATGTAAAACCCTATTTTGAAACCCTAGTTTGAAACCCTAACCCTAATATGAAACCCTAGTTTGAAACCCTAACCCTAATGTACAACCCTTGTTTGAAACCCTAACCCTAATGTAAAACCCTAGTTTGTAACATTAACACTAATGTAAAACCCTAGTTTGGAACCCTAACCCTAATGTTAAACCCTAGTTTGAAACCCTAACCCTAATGTAAAACCCTAGTTTGAAGCAGTAACCCTAATGTAAAACCCTAGTTTGAAACTCTAACCCTAATTTGAAACCCTAGTTTGAAACTCTAACCCTAATTTGAAACCCTAATTTGAAACCCTTATTTGAAACCCTAGTTTGAAACCCTAACCCTAATGTAAAACCCTAGTTTGAAAGCCTAACCCTAATGTAAAACCCTAGATTGAAGCATTAACCCTAATGTAAAACCCTAGTTTGAAACCCTAACCCTAATGTTAAACCCTAGTTTGAAACCCTAACCCTAATGTAAAACCCTAGTTTGAAACCCTAACCCTAATGTTAAACCCTAGTTTGAAACCCTAACCATAATGTAAAACCCTAGTTTGAAACCCTAACTCTAATGTAAAAGCCTAGTTTGAAACCCTAACCCTAATTTGAAACCCTAACCCTAATTTAAAACCCCTGTTTTGAAACCCTAACCCTAATGTAAAACCCTTGTTTGAAACCCTAACCCTAATGTAAAACCCTAGTTTTAAACCCTAACCCTAATGTTAAACCGTAGTTTGAAACCATAACCCTAATGTAAAACCATAGTTTGAAGCACTAACCCTAATGTAAAACCCCTGAGTTTGAAACTCTAACCCTAATTTGAAACCCTAGTTTGAAAGCGTAACCCTAATGTAAAACCCTAGTTTGAATGCGTAACCCTAATGTAAAACCCTAATTTGAAGCATTAACCCTAATGTAAAACCCTAGTTTGAAACCCTAACCCTTATGTAAAATCCTAGTTTGAAGTAGTAACCCTAATGTAAAACCCTAGTTTGAAACTCTAACCCTAATTTGAAACCCTAGTTTGAAACTCTAACCCTAATTTGAAACCCTAATTTGAAACCCTTATTTGAAACCCTAGTTTGAAAGCGTAACCCTAATGTAAAACCCTAGTTTGAAAGCGTAACCCTAATGTAAAACCCTAGTTTGAAGCATTAACCCTAATGTAAAACCCTAGTTTGAAACCCTAACCCTAATGATAAACCCTAAATTGAAACCCTAACCCTAATTTGAAAACCTAGTTTGAAACCCTAACCCTAATGATAAACCCTAGTTTGAAACCCTAACCCTAATGTAAAACCCTAATTTGTAACCCTAACCCTAATGTAAAACCCTAGTTTGAATCCCTAACCTTAAAGTAAAACCCTAGTTTGAAACCCTAACGCTAATGTAAAACCTTAGTTTGAAGCACTAACCCTAATGTAAAACCCTAGTTTGAAACCTTAACCCTAATATAAAACCCTAGTTTGAAACCCTAACCCTAATTTGAAACCCTAGTTTGAAACCCTAACCCTAATGTAAAACCCTTGTTTGAAACCCTAACCCTAATGTAAAACCCTAGTTTGTAACATTAACACTAATGTAAAACCCTAGTTTGGAACCCTAACCCTAATGTTAAACCCTAGTTTGAAACCCTAACCCTAATGTAAAACCCTAGTGTGAAACCCTAACCCTAATTTTAAACCCCTGTTTTGAAATCCTAACCCTAATGTAAAACCCTAGTTTGAAACTCTAACCCTAATTTGAAACCCTAGTTTGAAACTCTAACCCTAATTTGAAACCCTAATTTGAAACCCTTATTTGAAACCCTAGTTTGAAAGCGTAACCCTAATGTAAAACCCTAGTTTGAAAGCGTAACCCTAATGTAAAACCCTAGTTTGAAGCATTAACCCTAATGTAAAACCCTAGTTTGAAACCCTAACCCTAATGATAAACCCTAAATTGAAACCCTAACCCTAATTTGAAAACCTAGTTTGAAACCCTAACCCTAATGATAAACCCTAGTTTGAAACCCTAACCCTAATGTAAAACCCTAATTTGTAACCCTAACCCTAATGTAAAACCCTAGTTTGAATCCCTAACCTTAAAGTAAAACCCTAGTTTGAAACCCTAACGCTAATGTAAAACCTTAGTTTGAAGCACTAACCCTAATGTAAAACCCTAGTTTGAAACCTTAACCCTAATATAAAACCCTAGTTTGAAACCCTAACCCTAATTTGAAACCCTAGTTTGAAACCCTAACCCTAATGTAAAACCCTTGTTTGAAACCCTAACCCTAATGTAAAACCCTAGTTTGTAACATTAACACTAATGTAAAACCCTAGTTTGGAACCCTAACCCTAATGTTAAACCCTAGTTTGAAACCCTAACCCTAATGTAAAACCCTAGTGTGAAACCCTAACCCTAATTTTAAACCCCTGTTTTGAAATCCTAACCCTAATGTAAAACCCTAGTTTGAAGCAGTAACCCTTATGTAAAACCCTAGTTTGAAACTCTAACCCTAATTTGAAACCCTAGTTTGAAACTCTAACCCTAATTTGAAACCCTAATTTGAAACCCTTATTTGAATCCCTAGTTTAAAACCCTAACCCTAATGTAAAACCCTAGTTTGAAAGCGTAACCCTAATGTAAAACCCTAGTTTGAAGCATTAACCCTAATGTAAAACCCTAGTTTGAAACCCTAACCCTAATGTTAAACCCTAGTTTGAAACCCTAACCCTAATGTAAAACCCTAGTTTGAAACCCTAACCCTAATGATAAACCCTAAAATGAAACCCTAACCCTAATTTGAAACCCTAGTTTGAAAGCGTAACCCTAATGTAAAACCCTATTTTTAAATCCTAACCCTAATGATAAACCCTAGTTTGAAACCCTAACCCTAAATTGAAAACTTAGTTTGAAACCCTAACCCTAATGTAAATCCCTAGTTTGAAACCCTAACCCTAATGTAAAATCCTAATTTGTAACCCTAACCCTAATGTAAAACCCTAGTTTGAAACCCTAACCCTAATTTGAAACCCTAGTTTGAAACCCTAACCCTAATGTAAAACCCTAGTTTGAAACCCTAACCCTAATTTGAAACCCTAGTTTGAAACCTTAACCCTAATATAAAACCCTAGTTTGAAACCCTAACCCTAATTTGAAACCCTAGTTTGAAACCCTAACCCTAATGTAAAACCCTAGTTTGTAACATTAACACTAATGTATAACCCTAGTTTGGAACCCTAACCCTAATGTTAAACCCTAGTTTGAAACCCTAACCCTAATGTAAAACCCTAGTGTGAAACCCTAACCCTAATTTTAAACCCCCGTTTGAAACCCTAACCCTAATGATAAACCCTAGTTTGAAACCCTAACCCTAAATTGAAACCCTAGTTTGAAACCCTAACCCTAATGTAAAACCCTAGTTTGAATCCCTAACCCTAATGTAAAACCCTTGTTTGAAACCCTTACCCTAATGTAAAACCCTATTTTGAAACCCTAGTTTGAAACCCTAACCCTAATATGAAACCCTAGTTTGAAACCCTAACCCTAATGTACAACCCTTGTTTGAAACCCTAACCCTAATGTAAAACCCTAGTTTGTAACATTAACACTAATGTAAAACCCTAGTTTGGAACCCTAACCCTAATGTTAAACCCTAGTTTGAAACCCTAACCCTAATGTAAAACCCTAGTTTGAAGCAGTAACCCTAATGTAAAACCCTAGTTTGAAACTCTAACCCTAATTTGAAACCCTAGTTTGAAACTCTAACCCTAATTTGAAACCCTAATTTGAAACCCTTATTTGAAACCCTAGTTTGAAACCCTAACCCTAATGTAAAACCCTAGTTTGAAAGCCTAACCCTAATGTAAAACCCTAGATTGAAGCATTAACCCTAATGTAAAACCCTAGTTTGAAACCCTAACCCTAATGTTAAACCCTAGTTTGAAACCCTAACCCTAATGTAAAACCCTAGTTTGAAACCCTAACCCTAATGTTAAACCCTAGTTTGAAACCCTAACCATAATGTAAAACCCTAGTTTGAAACCCTAACTCTAATGTAAAAGCCTAGTTTGAAACCCTAACCCTAATTTGAAACCCTAACCCTAATTTAAAACCCCTGTTTTGAAACCCTAACCCTAATGTAAAACCCTTGTTTGAAACCCTAACCCTAATGTAAAACCCTAGTTTTAAACCCTAACCCTAATGTTAAACCGTAGTTTGAAACCATAACCCTAATGTAAAACCATAGTTTGAAGCACTAACCCTAATGTAAAACCCCTGAGTTTGAAACTCTAACCCTAATTTGAAACCCTAGTTTGAAAGCGTAACCCTAATGTAAAACCCTAGTTTGAATGCGTAACCCTAATGTAAAACCCTAATTTGAAGCATTAACCCTAATGTAAAACCCTAGTTTGAAACCCTAACCCTTATGTAAAATCCTAGTTTGAAGTAGTAACCCTAATGTAAAACCCTAGTTTGAAACTCTAACCCTAATTTGAAACCCTAGTTTGAAACTCTAACCCTAATTTGAAACCCTAATTTGAAACCCTTATTTGAAACCCTAGTTTGAAAGCGTAACCCTAATGTAAAACCCTAGTTTGAAAGCGTAACCCTAATGTAAAACCCTAGTTTGAAGCATTAACCCTAATGTAAAACCCTAGTTTGAAACCCTAACCCTAATGATAAACCCTAAATTGAAACCCTAACCCTAATTTGAAAACCTAGTTTGAAACCCTAACCCTAATGATAAACCCTAGTTTGAAACCCTAACCCTAATGTAAAACCCTAATTTGTAACCCTAACCCTAATGTAAAACCCTAGTTTGAATCCCTAACCTTAAAGTAAAACCCTAGTTTGAAACCCTAACGCTAATGTAAAACCTTAGTTTGAAGCACTAACCCTAATGTAAAACCCTAGTTTGAAACCTTAACCCTAATATAAAACCCTAGTTTGAAACCCTAACCCTAATTTGAAACCCTAGTTTGAAACCCTAACCCTAATGTAAAACCCTTGTTTGAAACCCTAACCCTAATGTAAAACCCTAGTTTGTAACATTAACACTAATGTAAAACCCTAGTTTGGAACCCTAACCCTAATGTTAAACCCTAGTTTGAAACCCTAACCCTAATGTAAAACCCTAGTGTGAAACCCTAACCCTAATTTTAAACCCCTGTTTTGAAATCCTAACCCTAATGTAAAACCCTAGTTTGAAACTCTAACCCTAATTTGAAACCCTAGTTTGAAACTCTAACCCTAATTTGAAACCCTAATTTGAAACCCTTATTTGAATCCCTAGTTTAAAACCCTAACCCTAATGTAAAACCCTAGTTTGAAAGCGTAACCCTAATGTAAAACCCTAGTTTGAAACCCTAACCCTAATGTTAAACCCTAGTTTGAAACCCTAACCCTAATGTAAAACCCTAGTTTGAAACCCTAACCCTAATGATAAACCCTAAAATGAAACCCTAACCCTAATTTGAAACCCTAGTTTGAAAGCGTAACCCTAATGTAAAACCCTATTTTTAAACCCTAACCCTAATGATAAACCCTAGTTTGAAACCCTAACCCTAAATTGAAAACTTAGTTTGAAACCCTAACCCTAATGTAAATCCCTAGTTTGAAACCCTAACCCTAATGTAAAATCCTAATTTGTAACCCTAACCCTAATATAAAACCCTAGTTTGAAACCCTAACCCTAATTTGAAACCCTAGTTTGAAACCCTAACCCTAATGTAAAACCCTAGTTTGAAACCCTAACCCTAATTTGAAACCCTAGTTTGAAACCTTAACCCTAATATAAAACCCTAGTTTGAAACCCTAACCCTAATTTGAAACCCTAGTTTGAAACCCTAACCCTAATGTAAAACCCTAGTTTGTAACATTAACACTAATGTAAAACCCTAGTTTGGAACCCTAACCCTAATGTTAAACCCTAGTTTGAAACCCTAACCCTAATGTAAAACCCTAGTGTGAAACCCTAACCCTAATTTTAAACCCCCGTTTGAAACCCTAACCCTAATGATAAACCCTAGTTTGAAACCCTAACCCTAAATTGAAACCCTAGTTTGAAACCCTAACCCTAATGTAAAACCCTAGTTTGAATCCCTAACCCTAATGTAAAACCCTTGTTTGAAACCCTTACCCTAATGTAAAACCCTATTTTGAAACCTTAGTTTGAAACCCTAACCCTAATATAAAACCCTAGTTTGAAACCCTAACCCTAATTTGAAAACCTAGTTTGAAACCCTTACCTTAATGTAAAACCCTTGTTTGAAACCCTAAAGCTAATGTAAAACCCTTGTTTGAAACCCTTACCCTAATGTAAAACCCTAATTTGAAACCCTAACCCTGATGTTAAACCCTAGTTTGAAACCCTAACCCTAATGTAAAACCCTAGTTTGAAACCCTAACCCTAATGATAAACCCTAGTTTGAAACCCTAACCCTAAATTGAAACCCTAGTTTGAAACCCTAACCCTAATGTAAAACCCTAGTTTGAAACCCTAACCCTAATGTAAAACCCTAGTTTGAAACTCTAACCCTAATTTGAAACCCTAGTTTGAAACTCTAACCCTAATTTGAAACCCTAATTTGAAACCCTTATTTGAAACCCTAGTTTGAAAGCGTAACCCTAATGTAAAACCCTAGTTTGAAAGCGTAACCCTAATGTAAAACCCTAGTTTGAAGCATTAACCCTAATGTAAAACCCTAGTTTGAAACTCTAACCCTAATTTGAAACCCTAGTTTGAAACTCTAACCCTAATTTGAAACCCTAATTTGAAACCCTTATTTGAAACCCTAGTTTGAAAGCGTAACCCTAATGTAAAACCCTAGTTTGAAAGCGTAACCCTAATGTAAAACCCTAGTTTGAAGCATTAACCCTAATGTAAAACCCTAGTTTGAAACCCTAACCCTAATGATAAACCCTAAATTGAAACCCTAACCCTAATTTGAAAACCTAGTTTGAAACCCTAACCCTAATGATAAACCCTAGTTTGAAACCCTAACCCTAATGTAAAACCCTAATTTGTAACCCTAACCCTAATGTAAAACCCTAGTTTGAATCCCTAACCTTAAAGTAAAACCCTAGTTTGAAACCCTAACGCTAATGTAAAACCTTAGTTTGAAGCACTAACCCTAATGTAAAACCCTAGTTTGAAACCTTAACCCTAATATAAAACCCTAGTTTGAAACCCTAACCCTAATTTGAAACCCTAGTTTGAAACCCTAACCCTAATGTAAAACCCTTGTTTGAAACCCTAACCCTAATGTAAAACCCTAGTTTGTAACATTAACACTAATGTAAAACCCTAGTTTGGAACCCTAACCCTAATGTTAAACCCTAGTTTGAAACCCTAACCCTAATGTAAAACCCTAGTGTGAAACCCTAACCCTAATTTTAAACCCCTGTTTTGAAATCCTAACCCTAATGTAAAACCCTAGTTTGAAGCAGTAACCCTTATGTAAAACCCTAGTTTGAAACTCTAACCCTAATTTGAAACCCTAGTTTGAAACTCTAACCCTAATTTGAAACCCTAATTTGAAACCCTTATTTGAATCCCTAGTTTAAAACCCTAACCCTAATGTAAAACCCTAGTTTGAAAGCGTAACCCTAATGTAAAACCCTAGTTTGAAGCATTAACCCTAATGTAAAACCCTAGTTTGAAACCCTAACCCTAATGTTAAACCCTAGTTTGAAACCCTAACCCTAATGTAAAACCCTAGTTTGAAACCCTAACCCTAATGATAAACCCTAAAATGAAACCCTAACCCTAATTTGAAACCCTAGTTTGAAAGCGTAACCCTAATGTAAAACCCTATTTTTAAATCCTAACCCTAATGATAAACCCTAGTTTGAAACCCTAACCCTAAATTGAAAACTTAGTTTGAAACCCTAACCCTAATGTAAATCCCTAGTTTGAAACCCTAACCCTAATGTAAAATCCTAATTTGTAACCCTAACCCTAATGTAAAACCCTAGTTTGAAACCCTAACCCTAATTTGAAACCCTAGTTTGAAACCCTAACCCTAATGTAAAACCCTAGTTTGAAACCCTAACCCTAATTTGAAACCCTAGTTTGAAACCTTAACCCTAATATAAAACCCTAGTTTGAAACCCTAACCCTAATTTGAAACCCTAGTTTGAAACCCTAACCCTAATGTAAAACCCTAGTTTGTAACATTAACACTAATGTATAACCCTAGTTTGGAACCCTAACCCTAATGTTAAACCCTAGTTTGAAACCCTAACCCTAATGTAAAACCCTAGTGTGAAACCCTAACCCTAATTTTAAACCCCCGTTTGAAACCCTAACCCTAATGATAAACCCTAGTTTGAAACCCTAACCCTAAATTGAAACCCTAGTTTGAAACCCTAACCCTAATGTAAAACCCTAGTTTGAATCCCTAACCCTAATGTAAAACCCTTGTTTGAAACCCTTACCCTAATGTAAAACCCTATTTTGAAACCCTAGTTTGAAACCCTAACCCTAATATGAAACCCTAGTTTGAAACCCTAACCCTAATGTACAACCCTTGTTTGAAACCCTAACCCTAATGTAAAACCCTAGTTTGTAACATTAACACTAATGTAAAACCCTAGTTTGGAACCCTAACCCTAATGTTAAACCCTAGTTTGAAACCCTAACCCTAATGTAAAACCCTAGTTTGAAGCAGTAACCCTAATGTAAAACCCTAGTTTGAAACTCTAACCCTAATTTGAAACCCTAGTTTGAAACTCTAACCCTAATTTGAAACCCTAATTTGAAACCCTTATTTGAAACCCTAGTTTGAAACCCTAACCCTAATGTAAAACCCTAGTTTGAAAGCCTAACCCTAATGTAAAACCCTAGATTGAAGCATTAACCCTAATGTAAAACCCTAGTTTGAAACCCTAACCCTAATGTTAAACCCTAGTTTGAAACCCTAACCCTAATGTAAAACCCTAGTTTGAAACCCTAACCCTAATGTTAAACCCTAGTTTGAAACCCTAACCATAATGTAAAACCCTAGTTTGAAACCCTAACTCTAATGTAAAAGCCTAGTTTGAAACCCTAACCCTAATTTGAAACCCTAACCCTAATTTAAAACCCCTGTTTTGAAACCCTAACCCTAATGTAAAACCCTTGTTTGAAACCCTAACCCTAATGTAAAACCCTAGTTTTAAACCCTAACCCTAATGTTAAACCGTAGTTTGAAACCATAACCCTAATGTAAAACCATAGTTTGAAGCACTAACCCTAATGTAAAACCCCTGAGTTTGAAACTCTAACCCTAATTTGAAACCCTAGTTTGAAAGCGTAACCCTAATGTAAAACCCTAGTTTGAATGCGTAACCCTAATGTAAAACCCTAATTTGAAGCATTAACCCTAATGTAAAACCCTAGTTTGAAACCCTAACCCTTATGTAAAATCCTAGTTTGAAGTAGTAACCCTAATGTAAAACCCTAGTTTGAAACTCTAACCCTAATTTGAAACCCTAGTTTGAAACTCTAACCCTAATTTGAAACCCTAATTTGAAACCCTTATTTGAAACCCTAGTTTGAAAGCGTAACCCTAATGTAAAACCCTAGTTTGAAAGCGTAACCCTAATGTAAAACCCTAGTTTGAAGCATTAACCCTAATGTAAAACCCTAGTTTGAAACCCTAACCCTAATGATAAACCCTAAATTGAAACCCTAACCCTAATTTGAAAACCTAGTTTGAAACCCTAACCCTAATGATAAACCCTAGTTTGAAACCCTAACCCTAATGTAAAACCCTAATTTGTAACCCTAACCCTAATGTAAAACCCTAGTTTGAATCCCTAACCTTAAAGTAAAACCCTAGTTTGAAACCCTAACGCTAATGTAAAACCTTAGTTTGAAGCACTAACCCTAATGTAAAACCCTAGTTTGAAACCTTAACCCTAATATAAAACCCTAGTTTGAAACCCTAACCCTAATTTGAAACCCTAGTTTGAAACCCTAACCCTAATGTAAAACCCTTGTTTGAAACCCTAACCCTAATGTAAAACCCTAGTTTGTAACATTAACACTAATGTAAAACCCTAGTTTGGAACCCTAACCCTAATGTTAAACCCTAGTTTGAAACCCTAACCCTAATGTAAAACCCTAGTGTGAAACCCTAACCCTAATTTTAAACCCCTGTTTTGAAATCCTAACCCTAATGTAAAACCCTAGTTTGAAACTCTAACCCTAATTTGAAACCCTAGTTTGAAACTCTAACCCTAATTTGAAACCCTAATTTGAAACCCTTATTTGAATCCCTAGTTTAAAACCCTAACCCTAATGTAAAACCCTAGTTTGAAAGCGTAACCCTAATGTAAAACCCTAGTTTGAAACCCTAACCCTAATGTTAAACCCTAGTTTGAAACCCTAACCCTAATGTAAAACCCTAGTTTGAAACCCTAACCCTAATGATAAACCCTAAAATGAAACCCTAACCCTAATTTGAAACCCTAGTTTGAAAGCGTAACCCTAATGTAAAACCCTATTTTTAAACCCTAACCCTAATGATAAACCCTAGTTTGAAACCCTAACCCTAAATTGAAAACTTAGTTTGAAACCCTAACCCTAATGTAAATCCCTAGTTTGAAACCCTAACCCTAATGTAAAATCCTAATTTGTAACCCTAACCCTAATATAAAACCCTAGTTTGAAACCCTAACCCTAATTTGAAACCCTAGTTTGAAACCCTAACCCTAATGTAAAACCCTAGTTTGAAACCCTAACCCTAATTTGAAACCCTAGTTTGAAACCTTAACCCTAATATAAAACCCTAGTTTGAAACCCTAACCCTAATTTGAAACCCTAGTTTGAAACCCTAACCCTAATGTAAAACCCTAGTTTGTAACATTAACACTAATGTAAAACCCTAGTTTGGAACCCTAACCCTAATGTTAAACCCTAGTTTGAAACCCTAACCCTAATGTAAAACCCTAGTGTGAAACCCTAACCCTAA
The DNA here is from genome assembly GCF_051991255.1 of Vanacampus margaritifer. Lineage (NCBI taxonomy): Eukaryota > Metazoa > Chordata > Actinopteri > Syngnathiformes > Syngnathidae > Vanacampus > Vanacampus margaritifer. The sequence goes on from NC_135434.1 coordinate 32,071,896, forward strand.
TTTTAAACCCCCGTTTGAAACCCTAACCCTAATGATAAACCCTAGTTTGAAACCCTAACCCTAAATTGAAACCCTAGTTTGAAACCCTAACCCTAATGTAAAACCCTAGTTTGAATCCCTAACCCTAATGTAAAACCCTTGTTTGAAACCCTTACCCTAATGTAAAACCCTATTTTGAAACCTTAGTTTGAAACCCTAACCCTAATATAAAACCCTAGTTTGAAACCCTAACCCTAATTTGAAAACCTAGTTTGAAACCCTTACCTTAATGTAAAACCCTTGTTTGAAACCCTAAAGCTAATGTAAAACCCTTGTTTGAAACCCTTACCCTAATGTAAAACCCTAATTTGAAACCCTAACCCTGATGTTAAACCCTAGTTTGAAACCCTAACCCTAATGTAAAACCCTAGTTTGAAACCCTAACCCTAATGATAAACCCTAGTTTGAAACCCTAACCCTAAATTGAAACCCTAGTTTGAAACCCTAACCCTAATGTAAAACCCTAGTTTGAAACCCTAACCCTAATGTAAAACCCTAGTTTGAAACTCTAACCCTAATTTGAAACCCTAGTTTGAAACTCTAACCCTAATTTGAAACCCTAATTTGAAACCCTTATTTGAAACCCTAGTTTGAAAGCGTAACCCTAATGTAAAACCCTAGTTTGAAAGCGTAACCCTAATGTAAAACACTAGTTTGAAGCATTAACCCTAATGTAAAACCCTAGTTTGAAACCCTAACCCTAATGTTAAACCCTAGTTTGAAACCCTAACCCTAATGTAAAACCCTAGTTTGAAACCCTAACCCTAATGATAAACCCTAAATTGAAACCCTAACCCTAATTTGAAACCCTAGTTTGAAACCCTAACCCTAATGATAAACCCTAGTTTGAAACCCTAACCCTAAATTGAAACCCTAGTTTGAAACCCTAACCCTAATGTAAAACCCTAGTTTGAAACCCTAACCCTAATGTAAAACCCTAATTTGTAACCCTAACCCTAATGTAAAACCCTAGTTTGAAACCCTAACCTTAAAGTAAAACCCTAGTTTGAAACCCTAACGCTAATGTAAAACCTTAGTTTGAAGCACTAACCCTAATGTAAAACCCTAGTTTGAAACCCTAACCCTAATTTGAAACCCTAGTTTGAAACCCTAACCCTAATGTAAAACCCTAGTTTGAAACCCTAACCCTTATTTGAAACCCTAGTTTGAAACCTTAACCCTAATATAAAACCCTAGTTTGAAAATCTAACCCTAATTTGAAACCCTAGTTTGAAACCCTAACTCTAATGTAAAACCCTTGTTTGAAACCCTAACCCTAATGTAAATCCCTAGTTTGTAACATTAACACTAATGTAAAAGCCTAGTTTGAAACCCCAAACCTAATTTGAAACCATAGTTTGAAACCCTAACCCTAATGTAAAACCCTACTTTGAAACCCTAACTCTAATGTAAAACCCTAGTGTGAAACTCTAACCCTAATTTTAATCCCGTTTTTTAACCCTAACCCTAGTTTGAAACCCTAGTTTGTAACCCTAACCATAATGTAAAACCCTAGTTTGAAACCCTAACCCTAATTTGAAACCCTAGTTTGAAACCTTAACCCTAATATAAAACCCTAGTTTGAAACCCTAACCCTAATTTGAAACCCTAGTTTGAAACCCTAACCCTAATGTAAAACCCTTGTTTGAAACCCTAACCCTAATGTAAAACCCTAGTTTGTAACATTAACACTAATGTAAAACCCTAGTTTGGAACCCTAACCCTAATGTTAAACCCTAGTTTGAAACCCTAACCCTAATGTAAAACCCTAGTGTGAAACCCTAACCCTAATTTTAACCCCTGTTTTGAAACCCTAACCCTAATGTAAAACCCTAGTTTGAAGCAGTAACCCTAATGTAAAACCCTAGTTTGAAACTCTAACCCTAATTTGAAACCCTAGTTTGAAACTCTAACCCTAATTTGAAACCCTAATTTGAAACCCTTATTTGAAACCCTAGTTTGAAACCCTAACCCTAATGTAAAACCCTAGTTTGAAAGCGTCACCCTAATGTAAAACCCTAGTTTGAAGCAGTAACCCTAATGTAAAACCCTAGTTTGAAACCCTAACCCTAATGTTAAAACCTAGTTTGAAACCCTAACCCTAATGTAAAACCCTAGTTTGAAACCCTAACCCTAATGATAAACCCTAAATTGAAACCCTAACCCTAATTTGAAACCCTAGTTTGAAACCCTAACCCTAATGTAAAACCCTAGTTTGAAAGCGTAACCCTAATGTAAAACCCTAGTTTGAAGCATTAACCCTAATGTTAAACCCTAGTTTGAAACCCTAACCCTAATTTGAAACCCTAGTTTGAAACCCTAACCCTAATGTAAAACCCTAGTTTGAAACCCTAACCCTAATTTGAAACCCTAGGTTTAAACCTTAACCCTAATATAAAACCCTAGTTTGAAACACTAACCCTAATTTGAAACCCTAGTTTGAAACCCTAACCCTAATGTAAAACCCTTGTTTGAAACCCTAACCCTAATGTAAAACCCTAGTTTGTAACATTAACACTAATGTAAAACCCTAGTTTGGAACCCTAACCCTAATGTTAAACCCTAGTTTGAATTCCTAACCCTAATGTAAAACCCTAGTGTGAAACCCTAACCCTAATTTTAAACCCCTGTTTTGAAACCCTAACCCTAATGTAAAACCCTAGTTTGAAGTAGTAACCCTAATGTAAAACCCTAGTTTGAAACTCTAACCCTAATTTGAAACCCTAGTTTGAAACTCTAACCCTAATTTGAAACCCTAATTTGAAACCCTTATTTGAAACCCTAGTTTGAAAGCGTAACCCTAATGTAAAACCCTAGTTTGAAAGCGTAACCCTAATGTAAAACCCTAGTTTGAAGCATTAACCCTAATGTAAAACCCTAGTTTGAAACCCTAACCCTAATGTTAAACCCTAGTTTGAAACCCTAACCCTAATGTAAAACCCTAGTTTGAAACCCTAACCCTAATGATAAACCCTAAATTGAAACCCTAACCCTAATTTGAAACCCTAGTTTGTATCCCTAACCCTAATGATAAACCCTAGTTTGAAACCCTAACCCTAAATTGAAACCCTAGTTTGAAACCCTAACCCTAATGTAAAACCCTAGTTTGAAACCCTAACCCTAATGTAAAACCCTAATTTGTAACCCTAACCCTAATGTAAAACCCTAGTTTGAAAGCCTAACCTTAAAGTAAAACCCTAGTTTGAAACCCTAACGCTAATCTAAAACCTTAGTTTGAAGCACTAACCCTAATGTAAAACCCTAGTTTGAAACCCTAACCCTAATTTGAAACCCTAGTTTGAAACCCTAACCCTAATGTAAAACCCTAGTTTGAAACCCTAACCCTAATTTGAAACCCTAGTTTGAAACCTTAACCCTAATATAAAACCCTAGTTTGAAAATCTAACCCTAATTTGAAACCCTAGTTTGAAACCCTTACCCTAATGTAAAACCCTTGTTTGAAACCCTAACCCTAATGTAAAATCCTAGTTTGTAACATTAACACTAATGTAAAACCCTAGTTTGAAACCCCAAACCTAATTTGAAACCATAGTTTGAAACCCTAACCCTAATGTAAAACCCTACTTTGAAACCCTAACTCTAATGTAAAACCCTAGTGTGAAACCCTAACCCTAATTTTAATCCCGTTTTGAAACCCTAACCCTAATTTGAAACCCTAGTTTGTAACCCTATCCATAATGTAAAACCCTAGTTTGAAACCCTAACCCTAATTTGAAACCCTAGTTTGAAACCTTAACCCTAATATAAAACCCTAGTTTGAAACCCTAACCCTAATTTGAAACCCTAGTTTGAAACCCTAACCCTAATGTAAAACCCTTGTTTGAAACCCTAACCCTAATGTAAAACCCTAGTTTGTAACATTAACACTAATGTAAAACCCTAGTTTGGAACCCTAACCCTAATGTTAAACCCTAGTTTGAAACCCTAACCCTAATGTAAAACCCTAGTGTGAAATCCTAACCCTAATTTTAAACCCCTGTTTTGAAACCCTAACCCTAATGTAAAACCCTAGTTTGAAGCAGTAACCCTAATGTAAAACCCTAGTTTGAAACTCTAACCCTAATTTGAAACCCTAGTTTGAAACTCTAACCCTAATTTGAAACCCTAATTTGAAACCCTTATTTGAAACCCTAGTTTGAAACCCTAACCCTAATGTAAAACCCTAGTTTGAAAGCGTCACCCTAATGTAAAACCCTAGTTTGAAGCAGTAACCCTAATGTAAAACCCTAGTTTGAAACCCTAACCCTAATGTTAAAACCTAGTTTGAAACCCTAACCCTAATGTAAAACCCTAGTTTGAAACCCTAACCCTAATGATAAACCCTAAATTGAAACCCTAACCCTAATTTGAAACCCTAGTTTGAAACCCTAACCCTAATGTAAAACCCTAGTTTGAAAGCGTAACCCTAATGTAAAACCCTAGTTTGAAGCATTAACCCTAATGTTAAACCCTAGTTTGAAACCCTAACCCTAATTTGAAACCCTAGTTTGAAACCCTAACCCTAATGTAAAACCCTAGTTTGAAACCCTAACCCTAATTTGAAACCCTAGGTTTAAACCTTAACCCTAATATAAAACCCTAGTTTGAAACACTAACCCTAATTTGAAACCCTAGTTTGAAACCCTAACCCTAATGTAAAACCCTTGTTTGAAACCCTAACCCTAATGTAAAACCCTAGTTTGTAACATTAACACTAATGTAAAACCCTAGTTTGGAACCCTAACCCTAATGTTAAACCCTAGTTTGAATTCCTAACCCTAATGTAAAACCCTAGTGTGAAACCCTAACCCTAATTTTAAACCCCTGTTTTGAAACCCTAACCCTAATGTAAAACCCTAGTTTGAAGTAGTAACCCTAATGTAAAACCCTAGTTTGAAACTCTAACCCTAATTTGAAACCCTAGTTTGAAACTCTAACCCTAATTTGAAACCCTAATTTGAAACCCTTATTTGAAACCCTAGTTTGAAAGCGTAACCCTAATGTAAAACCCTAGTTTGAAAGCGTAACCCTAATGTAAAACCCTAGTTTGAAGCATTAACCCTAATGTAAAACCCTAGTTTGAAACCCTAACCCTAATGTTAAACCCTAGTTTGAAACCCTAACCCTAATGTAAAACCCTAGTTTGAAACCCTAACCCTAATGATAAACCCTAAATTGAAACCCTAACCCTAATTTGAAACCCTAGTTTGTATCCCTAACCCTAATGATAAACCCTAGTTTGAAACCCTAACCCTAAATTGAAACCCTAGTTTGAAACCCTAACCCTAATGTAAAACCCTAGTTTGAAACCCTAACCCTAATATAAAACCCTAATTTGTAACCCTAACCCTAATGTAAAACCCTAGTTTGAAACCCTAACCTTAAAGTAAAACCCTAGTTTGAAACCCTAACGCTAATCTAAAACCTTAGTTTGAAGCACTAACCCTAATGTAAAACCCTAGTTTGAAACCCTAACCCTAATTTGAAACCCTAGTTTGAAACCCTAACCCTAATGTAAAACCCTAGTTTGAAACCCTAACCCTAATTTGAAACCCTAGTTTGAAACCTTAACCCTAATATAAAACCCTAGTTTGAAAATCTAACCCTAATTTGAAACCCTAGTTTGTAACCCTAACCATAATGTAAAACCCTAGTTTGAAACCCTAACCCTAATTTGAAACCCTAGTTTGAAACCTTAACCCTAATATAAAACCCTAGTTTGAAACCCTAACCCTAATTTGAAACCCTAGTTTGAAACCCTAACCCTAATGTAAAACCCTTGTTTGAAACCCTAACCCTAATGTAAAACCCTAGTTTGTAACATTAACACTAATGTAAAACCCTAGTTTGGAACCCTAACCCTAATGTTAAACCCTAGTTTGAAACCCTAACCCTAATGTAAAACCCTAGTGTGAAATCCTAACCCTAATTTTAAACCCCTGTTTTGAAACCCTAACCCTAATGTAAAACCCTAGTTTGAAGCAGTAACCCTAATGTAAAACCCTAGTTTGAAACTCTAACCCTAATTTGAAACCCTAGTTTGAAACTCTAACCCTAATTTGAAACCCTAATTTGAAACCCTTATTTGAAACCCTAGTTTGAAACCCTAACCCTAATGTAAAACCCTAGTTTGAAGCATTAACCCTAATGTAAAACCCTAGTTTGAAACCCTAACCCTAATGTAAAACCCTAGTTTGAAGCATTAACCCTAATGTAAAACCCTAGTTTGAAACCCTAACCCTAATGTTAAACCCTAGTTTGAAACCCTAACCCTAATGTAAAACCCTAGTTTGAAACCCTAACCCTAATGATAAACCCTAAATTGAAACCCTAACCCTAATTTGAAACCCTAGTTTGAAACCCTAACCCTAATGATAAACCCTAGTTTGAAACCCTAACCCTAATGTAAAACCCTAATTTGTAACCCTAACCCTAATGTAAAACCCTAGTTTGAATCCCTAACCTTAAAGTCAAACCCTAGTTTGAAACCCTAACGCTAATGTAAAACCGTAGTTTGAAGCACTAACCCTAATGTAAAACCCAGGTTTGAAACCCTAACCCTAATTTGAAACCCTAGTTTGAAACCCTAACCCTAATGTAAAACCCTAGTTTGAAACCCCAACCCTAATTTGAAACCCTAGTTTGAAACCTTAACCCTAATATAAAACCCTAGTTTGAAAATCTAACCCTAATTTGAAACCCTAGTTTGAAACCCTAACCCTAATGTAAAACCCTTTTTTTAAACCCTAACCCTAATGTAAAACCCTAGTTTGTAACATTAACACTAATGTAAAACCCTAGTTTGGAACCCTAACCCTAATGTTAAACCCTAGTTTGAAACCCTAACCCTAATGTAAAACCCTAGTGTGAAACCCTAACCCTAATTTTAAACCCCTGTTTTGAAATCCTAACCCTAATGTAAAACCCTAGTTTGAAGCAGTAACCCTTATGTAAAACCCTAGTTTGAAACTCTAACCCTAATTTGAAACCCTAGTTTGAAACTCTAACCCTAATTTGAAACCCTAATTTGAAACCCTAATATAAAACCCTAGTTTGAAAATCTAACCCTAATTTGAAACCCTAACCCTAATGTAAAACCCTTTTTTTAAACCCTAACCCTAATGTAAAACCCTAGTTTGTAACATTAACACTAATGTAAAACCCTAGTTTGGAACCCTAACCCTAATGTTAAACCCTAGTTTGAAACCCTAACCATAATGATAAACCCTATTTTGAAACCCTAACCCTAAATTGAAAACCTAGTTTGAAACCCTAACCCTAATGATAAACCCTAGTTTGAAACCCTAAACCTAAATTGAAAACCTAGTTTCAAACCCTAACCCTAATGTAAAACCCTAGTTTGAAACCCTAACCCTAATGTAAAACCCTAATTTGTAACCCTAACCCTAATGTAAAACCCTAGTTTGAAACCCTAACCTTAATGTAAAACCCTAGTTTGAAACCCCAAACCTAATTTAAAACCATAGTTTGAAACCCTAACCCTAATGTAAAACCCTACTTTGAAACCCTAACTCTAATGTAAAACCCTAGTGTGAAACCCTAACCCTAATTTTAATCCCCTGTTTTGAAACCCTAACCCTAATTTGAAACCCTAGTTTGTAACCCTAACCATAATGTAAAACCCTAGTTTGTAACCCTAACCATAATGTAAAACCCTAGTTTGAAACCCTAACCCTAATGTTAAACCGTAGTTTGAAACCATAACCCTAATGTAAAACCATAGTTTGAAGCACTAACCCTAATGTAAAACCCCTGAGTTTGAAACTCTAACCCTAATTTGAAACCCTAGTTTGAAAGCGTAACCCTAATGTAAAATCCTAGTTTGAAAGCGTAACTCTAATGTAAAACCCTAGTTTGAAGCATTAACCCTAATGTAAAACCCTAGTTTGAAACCCTAACCCTAATTTGAAACCCTAGTTTGAAACCCTAACCCTAATGTAAAACCCTAGTTTGAAACCCTAACCCTAATTTGAAACCCTAGTTTGAAACCTTAACCCTAATAAAAAAACCCTAGTTTGAAACCCTAACCCTAATTTGAAACCCTAGTTTGAAACCCTAACCCTAATGTAAAACCCTAGTTTGTAACATTAACACTAATGTAAAACCCTAGTTTGGAACCCTAACCCTAATGTTAAACCCTAGTTTGAAACCCTAACCCTAATGTAAAACCCTAGTGTGAAACCCTAACCCTAATTTTAAACCCCTGTTTTGAAACCCCAACCCTAATGTAAAAACCCTAGTTTGAATCCCTAACCCTAATGTAAAACCCTTGTTTGAAACCCTTACCCTAATGTAAAACCCTATTTTGAAACCCTAGTTTGAAACCCTAACCCTAATATAAAACCCTAGTTTGAAACCCTAACCTTAATGTAAAACCCTAGTTTGAAACCCTAACACTAATGTAAAACCTTAGTTTGAAGCACTAACCCTAATGTAAAACCCTAGTTTGAAACCCTAACACTAATGTAAAAACCTTAGTTTGAAGCACTAAACCTAATGTAAAACCCTAGTTTGAAACCCTAACACTAATGATAAACCCTAGTTTGAAACCCTAACCCTAATTTGAAACCCTAGTTTGAAACCCTAACCCTAATTTGAAACCCTAGTTTGAAACCCTAACATTAAGGTAAAACCCTAGTACAAAACCCTAACCCTAATTTGAAACCCTAGTTTGAAACCTTAACCCTAATATGAAAGCCTAACCCTAATTTGAAACCCTAGTTTGAAACCCTAACCCTAATGTTAAACCCTAGTTTGAAACCCTAACCCTAATGTAAAACCCTAGTGTGAAACCCTAACCCTAATTTTAAACCCCTGTTTTGAAACCCTAACCCTAATGTAAAACCCTTGTTTGAAACCCTAACCCTAATGTAAAACCCTAGTTTGAAACCCTAAGCCTAATTTGAAACCCTTGTTTGAAACCCTAACCCTAATGTAAAACCCTAGTTTGAAACCCTAACCCTAATTTGAAACCCTAGTTTGAAACCTTAACCCTAATATAAAACCCTAGTTTGAAACCCTAACCCTAATTTGAAACCCTAGTTTGAAACCCTAACCCTAATGTAAAACCCTTTTTTGAAACCCTAACCCTAATGTAAAACCCTAGTTTGGAACCCTAACCCTAAAGTTAAACCCTAGTTTGAAACCCTAACCCTAATGTAAAACCCTAGTGTGAAACCCTAACCTTAATGTTAAACCCTAGTTCGAAACCCTAACCCTAATGTAAAACCCTAGTGTGAAACCCTAACCCTAATTTTAAACCCCTGTTTTGAAACCCTAACCCTAATGTAAAACCCTTGTTTGAAAGCCTAACCCTAATGTAAAACCCTAGTTTGAAACCCTAAGCCTAATTTAAAACCCTAGTTTGAAACCCTAACCATAATGTAAAACCCTAGTTTGAAACCCTAACCATAATGATAAACCCTATTTTGAAACCCTAACCCTAAATTGAAAACCTAGTTTGAAACCCTAACCCTAATGTAAAACCCTAGTTTGAAACCCTAACCCTAATGTAAAACCCTAATTTGTAACCCTAACCCTAATGTAAAACCCTAGTTTGAAACCCTAACCTTAATGTAAAACCCTAGTTTGAAACCCCAAACCTAATTTGAAACCATAGTTTGAAACCCTAACCCAAATGTTTAACCCTACTTTGAAACCCTAACTCTAATGTAAAACCCTAGTGTGAAACCCTAACCCTAATTTTAATCCCGTTTTGAAACCCTAACCCTAATTTGAAACCCTAACCCTAATTTAAAACCCCTGTTTTGAAACCCTAACCCTAATGTAAAACCCTTGTTTGAAACCCTAACCCTAATGTAAAACCCTAGTTTTAAACCCTAACCCTAATGTTAAACCATAGTTTGAAACCATAACCCTAATGTAAAACCATAGTTTGAAGCACTAACCCTAATGTAAAACCCCTGAGTTTGAAACTCTAACCCTAATTTGAAACCCTAGTTTGAAAGCGTAACCCTAATGTAAAACCCTAGTTTGAATGCGTAACCCTAATGTAAAACCCTAGTTTGAAGCATTAACCCTAATGTAAAACCCTAGTTTGAATGCGTAACCCTAATGTAAAACCCTAGTTTGAAGCATTAACCCTAATGTAAAACCCTAGTTTGAAACCCTAACCCTAATTTGAAACCCTAGTTTGAAACCCTAACCCTAATGTAAAACCCTAGTTTGAAACCCTAACCCTAATTTGAAACCCTAGTTTTAAACCTTAACCCTAATATAAAACCCTAGTTTGAAACCCTAACCCTAATTTGAAACCCTAGTTTGAAACCCTAACCCTAATGTAAAACCCTTGTTTGAAACCCTAACCCTAATGTTAAACCCTTGTTTGAAACCCTAACCCTAATGTAAAACCCTAGTGTGAAACCCTAACCCTAATTTTAAACCCCTGTTTTGAAACCCTAACCCTAATGTAAAACCCTAGTTTGAAGCAGTAACCCTAATGTAAAACCCTAGTTTGAAACTCTAACCCTAATTTGAAACCCTAATTTGAAACCCTAATTTGAAACCCTTATTTGAAACCCTAGTTTGAAACCCTAACCCTAATGTAAAACCCTAGTTTGAAAGCGTAACCCTAATGTAAAACCCTAGTTTGAAGCATTAACCCTAATGTAAAACCCTAGTTTGAAACCCTAACCCTAATGTTAAACCCTAGTTTGAAACGTTAACCCTAATGTAAAACCCTAGTTTGAAACCCTAACCCTAATGATAAACCCTAAATTGAAACCCTAACCCTAATTTGAAACCCTAGTTTGAAACCTTAACCCTAATGATAAACCCTAGTTTGAAACCCTAACCCTAAATTGAAACCCTAGTTTGAAACCCTAACCCTAATGTAAAACCCTAGTTTGAAACCCTAACCCTAATGTAAAACCCTAATTTGTAACCCTACCCTAATGTAAAACCCTAGTTTGAAACCCTAACCTTAAAGTAAATCCCTAGTTTGAAACCCTAACGCTAATGTAAAACCTTAGTTTGAAGCACTAACGCTAATGTAAAACCCTAGTTTGAAACCCTAACCCTAATTTGAAACCCTAGTTTGAAACCCTAACCCTAATGTAAAACCCTAGTTTGAAACCCTAACCCTAATTTGAAACCCTAGTTTGAAACCTTAACCCTAATATAAAACCCTAGTTTGAAAATCTAACCCTAATTTGAAACCCTAGTTTGAAACCCTAACCCTAATGTAAAACCCTTGTTTGAAACCCTAACCCTAATGTAAAACCCTAGTTTGTAACATTAACACTAATGTAAAACCCTAGTTTGAAACCCCAAACCTAATTTGAAACCATAGTTTGAAACCCTAACCCTAATGTAAAACCCTACTTTGAAACCCTAACTCTAATGTAAAACCCTAGTGTGAAACCCTAACCCTAATTTTAATCCCGTTTTGAAACCCTAACCCTAATTTGAAACCCTAGTTTGTAACCCTAACCATAATGTAAAACCCTAGTTTGAAACCCTAACCCTAATTTGAAACCCTAGTTTGAAACCTTAACCCTAATATAAAACCCTAGTTTGAAACCCTAACCCTAATTTGAAACCCTAGTTTGAAACCCTAACCCTAATGTAAAACCCTTGTTTGAAACCCTAACCCTAATGTAAAACCCTAGTTTGTAACATTAACACTAATGTAAAACCCTAGTTTGGAACCCTAACCCTAATGTTAAACCCTAGTTTGAAACACTAACCCTAATGTAAAACCCTAGTGTGAAACCCTAACCCTAATTTTAAACCCCTGTTTTGAATCCCTAACCCTAATGTAAAACCCTAGTTTGAAGCAGTAACCCTAATGTAAAACCCTAGTTTGAAACTCTAACCCTAATTTGAAACCCTAGTTTGAAACTCTAACCCTAATTTGAAACCCTAATTTGAAACCCTTATTTGAAACCCTAGTTTGAAACCCTAACCCTAATGTAAAACCCTAGTTTGAAAGCGTAACCCTAATGTAAAACCCTAGTTTGAAGCATTAACCCTAATGTAAAACCCTAGTTTGAAACCCTAACCCTAATGTTAAACCCTAGTTTGAAACCCTAACCCTAATGTAAAACCCTAGTTTGAAACCCTAACCCTAATGATAAACCCTAAATTGAAACCCTAACCCTAATTTGAAACCCTAGTTTGAAACCCTAACCCTAATGATAAACCCTAGTTTGAAACCCTAACCCTAAATTGAAACCCTAGTTTGAAACCCTAACCCTAATGTAAAACCCTAGTTTGAAACCCTAACCCTAATGTAAAACCCTAATTTGTAACCCTAACCCTAATGTAAAACCCTAGTTTGAAACCCTAACCTTAAAGTAAAACCCTAGTTTGAAACCCTAACGCTAATGTAAAACCTTAGTTTGAAGCACTAACCCTAATGTAAAACCCTAGTTTGAAACCCTAACCCTAATTTGAAACCCTAGTTTGAAACCCTAACCCTAATGTAAAACCCTAGTTTGAAACCCTAACCCTAATTTGAAACCCTAGTTTGAAACCTTAACCCTAATATAAAACCCTAGTTTGAAAATCTAACCCTAATTTGAAACCCTAGTTTGAAACCCTAACCCTAATGTAAAACCCTTGTTTGAAACCCTAACCCTAATGTAAAACCCTAGTTTGTAACATTAACACTAATGTAAAACCCTAGTTTGAAACCCCAAACCTAATTTGAAACCATAGTTTGAAACCCTAACCCTAATGTAAAACCCTTCTTTGAAACCCTAACTCTAATGTAAAACCCTAGTGTGAAACCCTAACCCTAATTTTAATCCCGTTTTGAAACCCTAACCCTAATTTGAAACCCTAGTTTGTAACCCTAACCATAATGTAAAACCCTAGTTTGAAACCCTAACCCTAATTTGAAACCCTAGTTTGAAACCTTAACCCTAATATAAAACCCTACTTTGAAACCCTAACCCTAATTTGAAACCCTAGTTTGAAACCCTAACCCTAATGTAAAACCCTTGTTTGAAACCCTAACCCTAATGTAAAACCCTAGTTTGTAACATTAACACTAATGTAAAACCCTAGTTTGGAACCCTAACCCTAATGTTAAACCCTAGTTTGAAACCCTAACCCTAATGTAAAACCCTAGTGTGAAACCCTAACCCTAATTTTAAACCCCTGTTTTGAAACCCTAACCCTAATGTAAAACCCTAGTTTGAAGCAGTAACCCTAATGTAAAACCCTAGTTTGAAACTCTAACCCTAATTTGAAACCCTAGTTTGAAACTCTAACCCTAATTTGAAACCCTAATTTGAAACCCTAATTTGAAACCCTTATTTGAAACCCTAGTTTGAAACCCTAACCCTAATGTAAAACCCTAGTTTGAAAGCGTAACCCTAATGTAAAACCCTACTTTGAAACCCTAACCCTAATTTGAAACCCTAGTTTGAAACCTTAACCCTAATATAAAACCCTAGTTTGAAAATCTAACCCTAATTTGAAACCCTAGTTTGAAACCCTAACCCTAATGTTAAACCCTAGTTTGAAACCCTAACCATAATGTAAAACCCTAGTTTGAAACCCTAACTCTAATGTAAAAGCCTAGTTTGAAACCCTAACCCTAATTTGAAACCCTAACCCTAATTTAAAACCCCTGTTTTGAAACCCTAACCCTAGTGTAAAACCCTTGTTTGAAACCCTAACCCTAATGTAAAACCCTAGTTTTAAACCCTAACCCTAATGTTAAACCGTAGTTTGAAACCATAACCCTAATGTAAAACCATAGTTTGAAGCACTAACCCTAATGTAAAACCCCTGAGTTTGAAACTCTAACCCTAATTTGAAACCCTAGTTTGAAAGCGTAACCCTAATGTAAAACCCTAGTTTGAATGCGTAACCCTAATGTAAAACCCTAGTTTGAAGCATTAACCCTAATGTAAAACCCTAGTTTGAAACCCTAACCCTAATTTGAAACCCTAGTTTGAAACCCTAACCCTAATGTAAAACCCTAGTTTGAAACCCTAACCCTAATTTGAAACCCTAGTTTTAAACCTTAACCCTAATATAAAACCCTAGTTTGAAACCCTAACCCTAATTTGAAACCCTAGTTTGAAACCCTAACCCTAATTAAAAACCCTTGTTTCAAACCCTAACCCTAATGTAAAACCCTAGTTTGTAACATTAACACTAATGTAAAACCCTAGTTTGGAACCCTAACCCTAATGTTAAACCCTAGTTTGAAACCCTAACCCTAATGTAAAACCCTAGTGTGAAACCCTAACCCTAATTTTAAACCCCTGTTTTGAAACCCTAACCCTAATGTAAAACCCTAGTTTGAAGCAGTAACCCTAATGTAAAACCCTAGTTTGAAACTCTAACCCTAATTTGAAACCCTAATTTGAAACCCTAATTTGAAACCCTAATTTGAAACCCTTATTTGAAACCCTAGTTTGAAACCCTAACCCTAATGTAAAACCCTAGTTTGAAAGCGTAACCCTAATGTAAAACCCTAGTTTGAAGCATTAACCCTAATGTAAAACCCTAGTTTGAAACCTTAACCCTAATGTAAAACCCTAGTTTGAAACCCTAACCCTAATGATAAACCCTAAATTGAAACCCTAACCCTAATTTGAAACCCTAGTTTGAAACCCTAACCCTAATGATAAACCCTAGTTTGAAACCCTAACCCTAAATTGAAACCCTAGTTTGAAACCCTAACCCTAATGTAAAACCCTAGTTTGAAACCCTAACCCTAATGTAAAACCCTAATTTGTAACCCTAACCCTAATGTAAAACCCTTGTTTGAAACCCTAACCTTAAAGTAAAACCCTAGTTTGAAACCCTAACGCTAATGTAAAACCTTAGTTTGAAGCACTAACGCTAATGTAAAACCCTAGTTTGAAACCCTAACCCTAATTTGAAACCCTAGTTTGAAACCCTAACCCTAATGTAAAACCCTAGTTTGAAACCCTAACCCTAATTTGAAACCCTAGTTTGAAACCTTAACCCTAATATAAAACCCTAGTTTGAAAATCTAACCCTAATTCGAAACCCTAGTTTGAAACCCTAACCCTAATGTAAAACCCTTGTTTGAAACCCTAACCCTAATGTAAAACCCTAGTTTGTAACATTAACACTAATGTAAAACCCTAGTTTGAAACCCCAAACCTAATTTGAAACCATAGTTTGAAACCCTAACCCTAATGTAAAACCCTACTTTGAAACCCTAACTCTAATGTAAAACCCTAGTGTGAAACCCTAACCCTAATTTTAATCCCGTTTTGAAACCCTAACCCTAATTTGAAACCCTAGTTTGTAACCCTAACCATAATGTAAAACCCTAGTTTGAAACCCTAACCCTAATTTGAAACCCTAGTTTGAAACCTTAACCCTAATATAAAACCCTAGTTTGAAACCCTAACCCTAATTTGAAACCCTAGTTTGAAACCCTAACCCTAATGTAAAACCCTTGTTTGAAACCCTAACCCTAATGTAAAACCCTAGTTTGTAACATTAACACTAATGTAAAACCCTAGTTTGGAACCCTAACCCTAATGTTAAACCCTAGTTTGAAACACTAACCCTAATGTAAAACCCTAGTGTGAAACCCTAACCCTATTTTTAAACCCCTGTTTTGAATCCCTAACCCTAATGTAAAACCCTAGTTTGAAGCAGTAACCCTAATGTAAAACCCTAGTTTGAAACTCTAACCCTAATTTGAAACCCTAGTTTGAAACTCTAACCCTAATTTGAAACCCTAATTTGAAACCCTTATTTGAAACCCTAGTTTGAAACCCTAACCCTAATGTAAAACCCTAGTTTGAAAGCGTAACCCTAATGTAAAACCCTAGTTTGAAGCATTAACCCTAATGTAAAACCCTAGTTTGAAACCCTAACCCTAATGTTAAACCCTAGTTTGAAACCCTACCCCTAATGTAAAACCGTAGTTTGAAACCCTAACCCTAATGATAAACCCTAAATTGAAACCCTAACCCTAATTTGAAACCCTAGTTTGAAACCCTAACCCTAATGATAAACCCTAGTTTGAAACCCTAACCCTAAATTCAAACCCTAGTTTGAAACCCTAACCCTAATGTAAAACCCTAGTTTGAACCCCTAACCCTAATGTAAAACCCTAATTTGTAACCCTAACCCTAATGTAAAACCCTAGTTTGAAACCCTAACCTTAAAGTAAAACCCTAGTTTGAAACCCTAACGCTAATGTAAAACCTTAGTTTGAAGCACTAACCCTAATGTAAAACCCTAGTTTGAAACCCTAACCCTAATTTGAAACCCTAGTTTGAAACCCTAACCCTAATGTAAAACCCTAGTTTGAAACCTTAACCCTAATTTGAAACCCTAGTTTGAAACCTTAACCCTAATATAAAACCCTAATTTGAAAATCTAACCCTAATGTTAAACCCTAGTTTGAAACACTAACCCTAATGTAAAACCCTAGTGTGAAACCCTAACCCTAATTTTAAACCCCTGTTTTGAATCCCTAACCCTAATGTAAAACCCTAGTTTGAAGCAGTAACCCTAATGTAAAACCCTAGTTTGAAACTCTAACCCTAATTTGAAACCCTAGTTTGAAACTCTAACCCTAATTTGAAACCCTAATTTGAAACCCTTATTTGAAACCCTAGTTTGAAACCCTAACCCTAATGTAAAACCCTAGTTTGAAAGCGTAACCCTAATGTAAAACCCTAGTTTGAAGCATTAACCCTAATGTAAAACCCTAGTTTGAAACCCTAACCCTAATGTTAAACCCTAGTTTGAAACCCTAACCCTAATGTAAAACCCTAGTTTGAAACCCTAACCCTAATGATAAACCCTAAATTGAAACCCTAACCCTAATTTGAAACCCTAGTTTGAAACCCTAACCCTAATGATAAACCCTAGTTTGAAACCCTAACCCTAAATTGAAACCCTAGTTTGAAACCCTAACCCTAATGTAAAACCCTAGTTTGAAACCCTAACCCTAATGTAAAACCCTAATATGTAACCCTAACCCTAATGTAAAACCCTAGTTTGAAACCTTAACCCTAATATAAAACCCTAGTTTGAAAATCTAACCCTAATTTGAAACCCTAGTTTGAAACCCTAACCCTAATGTAAAACCCTAGTTTGAAACCCTAACCCTAATGTAAAACCCTAGTTTGAAACCCCAAACCTAATTTGAAACCATAGTTTGAAACCCTAACCCTAATGTAAAACCCTTCTTTGAAACCCTAACTCTAATGTAAAACCCTAGTGTGAAACCCTAACCCTAATTTTAATCCCGTTTTGAAACCCTAACCCTAATTTGAAACCCTAGTTTGTAACCCTAACCATAATGTAAAACCCTAGTTTGAAACCCTAACCCTAATTTGAAACCCTAGTTTGAAACCTTAACCCTAATATAAAACCCTAGTTTGAAACCCTAACCCTAATTTGAAACCCTAGTTTGAAACCCTAACCCTAATGTAAAACCCTTGTTTGAAACCCTAACCCTAATGTAAAACCCTAGTTTGTAACATTAACACTAATGTAAAACCCTAGTTTGGAACCCTAACCCTAATGTTAAACCCTAGTTTGAAACACTAACCCTAATGTAAAACCCTAGTGTGAAACCCTAACCCTAATTTTAAACCCCTGTTTTGAATCCCTAACCCTAATGTAAAACCCTAGTTTGAAGCAGTAACCCTAATGTAAAACCCTAGTTTGAAACTCTAACCCTAATTTGAAACCCTAGTTTGAAACTCTAACCCTAATTTGAAACCCTAATTTGAAACCCTTATTTGAAACCCTAGTTTGAAACCCTAACCCTAATGTAAAACCCTAGTTTGAAAGCGTAACCCTAATGTAAAACCCTAGTTTGAAGCATTAACCCTAATGTAAAACCCTAGTTTGAAACCCTAACCCTAATGTTAAACCCTAGTTTGAAACCCTAACCCTAATGTAAAACCCTAGTTTGAAACCCTAACCCTAATGATAAACCCTAAATTGAAACCCTAACCCTAATTTGAAACCCTAGTTTGAAACCCTAACCCTAATGATAAACCCTAGTTTGAAACCCTAACCCTAAATTGAAACCCTAGTTTGAAACCCTAACCCTAATGTAAAACCCTAGTTTGAAACCCTAACCCTAATGTAAAACCCTAATTTGTAACCCTAACCCTAATGTAAAACCCTAGTTTGAAACCCTAACCTTAAAGTAAAACCCTAGTTTGAAACCCTAACGCTAATGTAAAACCTTAGTTTGAAGCACTAACCCTAATGTAAAACCCTAGTTTGAAACCCTAACCCTAATTTGAAACCCTAGTTTGAAACCCTAACCCTAATGTAAAACCCTAGTTTGAAACCCTAACCCTAATTTGAAACCCTAGTTTGAAACCTTAATCCTAATATAAAACCCTAGTTTGAAAATCTAACCCTAATTTGAAACCCTAGTTTGAAACCCTAACCCTAATGTAAAACCCTTGTTTGAAACCCTAACCCTAATGTAAAACCCTAGTTTGTAACATTAACACTAATGTAAAACCCTAGTTTGAAACCCCAAACCTAATTTGAAACCATAGTTTGAAACCCTAACCCTAATGTAAAACCCTTCTTTGAAACCCTAACTCTAATGTAAAACCCTAGTGTGAAACCCTAACCCTAATTTTAATCCCGTTTTGAAACCCTAACCCTAATTTGAAACCCTAGTTTGTAACCCTAACCATAATGTAAAACCCTAGTTTGAAACCCTAACCCTAATTTGAAACCCTAGTTTGAAACCTTAACCCTAATATAAAACCCTACTTTGAAACCCTAACCCTAATTTGAAACCCTAGTTTGAAACCCTAACCCTAATTAAAAACCCTTGTTTGAAACCCTAACCCTAATGTAAAACCCTAGTTTGTAACATTAACACTAATGTAAAACCCTAGTTTGGAACCCTAACCCTAATGTTAAACCCTAGTTTGAAACCCTAACCCTAATGTAAAACCCTAGTGTGAAACCCTAACCCTAATTTTAAACCCCTGTTTTGAAACCCTAACCCTAATGTAAAACCCTAGTTTGAAGCAGTAACCCTAATGTAAAACCCTAGTTTGAAACTCTAACCCTAATTTGAAACCCTAGTTTGAAACTCTAACCCTAATTTGAAACCCTAATTTGAAACCCTAATTTGAAACCCTAATTTGAAACCCTTATTTGAAACCCTAGTTTGAAACCCTAACCCTAATGTAAAACCCTAGTTTGAAAGCGTAACCCTAATGTAAAACCCTAGTTTGAAACCCTAACCCTAATTTGAAACCCTAGTTTGAAACCTTAACCCTAATATAAAACCCTAGTTTGAAAATCTAACCCTAATTTGAAACCCTAGTTTGAAACCCTAACCCTAATGTTAAACCCTAGTTTGAAACCCTAACCATAATGTAAAACCCTAGTTTGAAACCCTAACTCTAATGTAAAAGCCTAGTTTGAAACCCTAACCCTAATTTGAAACCCTAACCCTAATTTAAAACCCCTGTTTTGAAACCCTAACCCTAATGTAAAACCCTTGTTTGAAACCCTAACCCTAATGTAAAACCCTAGTTTTAAACCCTAACCCTAATGTTAAACCGTAGTTTGAAACCATAACCCTAATGTAAAACCATAGTTTGAAGCACTAACCCTAATGTAAAACCCCTGAGTTTGAAACTCTAACCCTAATTTGAAACCCTAGTTTGAAAGCGTAACCCTAATGTAAAACCCTAGTTTGAATGCGTAACCCTAATGTAAAACCCTAGTTTGAAGCATTAACCCTAATGTAAAACCCTAGTTTGAAACCCTAACCCTAATTTGAAACCCTAGTTTGAAACCCTAACCCTAATGTAAAACCCTAGTTTGAAACCCTAACCCTAATTTGAAACCCTAGTTTTAAACCTTAACCCTAATATAAAACCCTAGTTTGAAACCCTAACCCTAATTTGAAACCCTAGTTTGAAACCCTAACCCTAATTAAAAACCCTTGTTTGAAACCCTAACCCTAATGTAAAACCCTAGTTTGTAACATTAACACTAATGTAAAACCCTAGTTTGGAACCCTAACCCTAATGTTAAACCCTAGTTTGAAACCCTAACCCTAATGTAAAACCCTAGTGTGAAACCCTAACCCTAATTTTAAACCCCTGTTTTGAAACCCTAACCCTAATGTAAAACCCTAGTTTGAAGCAGTAACCCTAATGTAAAACCCTAGTTTGAAACTCTAACCCTAATTTGAAACCCTAATTTGAAACCCTAATTTGAAACCCTAATTTGAAACCCTTATTTGAAACCCTAGTTTGAAACCCTAACCCTAATGTAAAACCCTAGTTTGAAAGCGTAACCCTAATGTAAAACCCTAGTTTGAAGCATTAACCCTAATGTAAAACCCTAGTTTGAAACCTTAACCCTAATGTAAAACCCTAGTTTGAAACCCTAACCCTAATGATAAACCCTAAATTGAAACCCTAACCCTAATTTGAAACCCTAGTTTGAAACCCTAACCCTAATGATAAACCCTAGTTTGAAACCCTAACCCTAAATTGAAACCCTAGTTTGAAACCCTAACCCTAATGTAAAACCCTAGTTTGAAACCCTAACCCTAATGTAAAACCCTAATTTGTAACCCTAACCCTAATGTAAAACCCTTGTTTGAAACCCTAACCTTAAAGTAAAACCCTAGTTTGAAACCCTAACGCTAATGTAAAACCTTAGTTTGAAGCACTAACGCTAATGTAAAACCCTAGTTTGAAACCCTAACCCTAATTTGAAACCCTAGTTTGAAACCCTAACCCTAATGTAAAACCCTAGTTTGAAACCCTAACCCTAATTTGAAACCCTAGTTTGAAACCTTAACCCTAATATAAAACCCTAGTTTGAAAATCTAACCCTAATTTGAAACCCTAGTTTGAAACCCTAACCCTAATGTAAAACCCTTGTTTGAAACCCTAACCCTAATGTAAAACCCTAGTTTGAAACCCTAACCCTAATTTGAAACCCTAGTTTGAAACCTTAACCCTAATATAAAACCCTAGTTTGAAAATCTAACCCTAATTTGAAACCCTACTTTGAAACCCTAACTCTAATGTAAAACCCTAGTGTGAAACCCTAACCCTAATTTTAATCCCGTTTTGAAACCCTAACCCTAATTTGAAACCCTAGTTTGAAACCTTAACCCTAATATAAAACCCTAGTTTGAAACCCTAACCCTAATTTGAAACCCTAGTTTGAAACCCTAACCCTAATGTAAAACCCTTGTTTGAAACCCTAACCCTAATGTAAAACCCTAGTTTGTAACATTAACACTAATGTAAAACCCTAGTTTGGAACCCTAACCCTAATGTTAAACCCTAGTTTGAAACACTAACCCTAATGTAAAACCCTAGTGTGAAACCCTAACCCTAATTTTAAACCCCTGTTTTGAATCCCTAACCCTAATGTAAAACCCTAGTTTGAAGCAGTAACCCTAATGTAAAACCCTAGTTTGAAACTCTAACCCTAATTTGAAACCCTAGTTTGAAACTCTAACCCTAATTTGAAACCCTAATTTGAAACCCTTATTTGAAACCCTAGTTTGAAAGCGTAACCCTAATGTAAAACCCTAGTTTGAAAGCGTAACCCTAATGTAAAACCCTAGTTTGAAGCATTAACCCTAATGTAAAACCCTAGTTTGAAACCCTAACCCTAATGTTAAACCCTAGTTTGAAACCCTAACCCTAAATAAATTCAAACCCTAGTTTGAAACCCTAACCCTAATGATAAACCCTAAATTGAAACCCTAACCCTAATTTGAAACCCTAGTTTGAAACCCTAACCCTAATGATAAACCCTAGTTTGAAACCCTAACCCTAAATAAATTCAAACCCTAGTTTGAAACCCTAACCCTAATGTAAAACCCTAGTTTGAACCCCTAACCCTAATGTAAAACCCTAATTTGTAACCCTAACCCTAATGTAAAACCCTAGTTTGAAACCCTAACCTTAAAGTAAAACCCTAGTTTGAAACCCTAACGCTAATGTAAAACCTTAGTTTGAAGCACTAACCCTAATGTAAAACCCTAGTTTGAAACCCTAACCCTAATTTGAAACCCTAGTTTGAAACCCTAACCCTAATGTAAAACCCTAGTTTGAAACCTTAACCCTAATTTGAAACCCTAGTTTGAAACCTTAACCCTAATATAAAACCCTAATTTGAAAATCTAACCCTAATGTTAAACCCTAGTTTGAAACACTAACCCTAATGTAAAACCCTAGTGTGAAACCCTAACCCTAATTTTAAACCCCTGTTTTGAATCCCTAACCCTAATGTAAAACCCTAGTTTGAAGCAGTAACCCTAATGTAAAACCCTAGTTTGAAACTCTAACCCTAATTTGAAACCCTAGTTTGAAACTCTAACCCTAATTTGAAACCCTAATTTGAAACCCTTATTTGAAACCCTAGTTTGAAACCCTAACCCTAATGTAAAACCCTAGTTTGAAAGCGTAACCCTAATGTAAAACCCTAGTTTGAAGCATTAACCCTAATGTAAAACCCTAGTTTGAAACCCTAACCCTAATGTTAAACCCTAGTTTGAAACCCTAACCCTAATGTAAAACCCTAGTTTGAAACCCTAACCCTAATGATAAACCCTAAATTGAAACCCTAACCCTAATTTGAAACCCTAGTTTGAAACCCTAACCCTAATGATAAACCCTAGTTTGAAACCCTAACCCTAAATTGAAACCCTAGTTTGAAACCCTAACCCTAATGTAAAACCCTAGTTTGAAACCCTAACCCTAATGTAAAACCCTAATATGTAACCCTAACCCTAATGTAAAACCCTAGTTTGAAACCTTAACCCTAATATAAAACCCTAGTTTGAAAATCTAACCCTAATTTGAAACCCTAGTTTGAAACCCTAACCCTAATGTAAAACCCTAGTTTGAAACCCTAACCCTAATGTAAAACCCTAGTTTGAAACCCCAAACCTAATTTGAAACCATAGTTTGAAACCCTAACCCTAATGTAAAACCCTTCTTTGAAACCCCAAACCTAATTTGAAACCCTAGTGTGAAACCCTAACCCTAATTTTAATCCCGTTTTGAAACCCTAACCCTAATTTGAAACCCTAGTTTGTAACCCTAACCATAATGTAAAACCCTAGTTTGAAACCCTAACCCTAATTTGAAACCCTAGTTTGAAACCTTAACCCTAATATAAAACCCTAGTTTGAAACCCTAACCCTAATTTGAAACCCTAGTTTGAAACCCTAACCCTAATGTAAAACCCTTGTTTGAAACCCTAACCCTAATGTAAAACCCTAGTTTGTAACATTAACACTAATGTAAAACCCTAGTTTGGAACCCTAACCCTAATGTTAAACCCTAGTTTGAAACCCTAACCCTAATGTAAAACCCTAGTGTGAAACCCTAACCCTAATTTTAAACCCCTGTTTTGAAACCCTAACCCTAATGTAAAACCCTAGTTTGAAGCAGTAACCCTAATGTAAAACCCTAGTTTGAAACTCTAACCCTAATTTGAAACCCTAGTTTGAAACTCTAACCCTAATTTGAAACCCTAATTTGAAACCCTAATTTGAAACCCTTATTTGAAACCCTAGTTTGAAACCCTAACCCTAATGTAAAACCCTAGTTTGAAAGCGTAACCCTAATGTAAAACCCTAGATTGAAGCATTAACCCTAATGTAAAACCCTAGTTTGAAACCCTAACCCTAATGTTAAACCCTAGTTTGAAACCCTAACCCTAATGTAAAACCCTAGTTTGAAACCCTAACCCTAATGTTAAACCCTAGTTTGAAACCCTAACCATAATGTAAAACCCTAGTTTGAAACCCTAACTCTAATGTAAAAGCCTAGTTTGAAACCCTAACCCTAATTTGAAACCCTAACCCTAATTTAAAACCCCTGTTTTGAAACCCTAACCCTAATGTAAAACCCTTGTTTGAAACCCTAACCTTAATGTAAAACCCTAGTTTTAAACCCTAACCCTAATGTTAAACCGTAGTTTGACACCATAACCCTAATGTAAAACCATAGTTTGAAGCACTAACCCTAATGTAAAACCCCTGAGTTTGAAACTCTAACCCTAATTTGAAACCCTAGTTTGAAAGCGTAACCCTAATGTAAAACCCTAGTTTGAATGCGTAACCCTAATGTAAAACCCTAGTTTGAAGCATTAACCCTAATGTAAAACCCTAGTTTGAAACCCTAACCCTAATTTGAAACCCTAGTTTGAAACCCTTACCCTAATGTAAAACCCTAATTTGAAACCCTAACCCTAATTTGAAACCCTAGTTTTAAACCTTAACCCTAATATAAAACCCTAGTTTGAAACCCTAACCCTAATTTGAAACCCTAGTTTGAAACCCTAACCCTAATTAAAAACCCTTGTTTGAAACCCTAACCCTAATGTAAAACCCTAGTTTGTAACATTAACACTAATGTAAAACCCTAGTTTGGAACCCTAACCCTAATGTTAAACCCTAGTTTGAAACCCTAACCCTAATGTAAAACCCTAGTGTGAAACCCTAACCCTAATTTTAAACCCCTGTTTTGAAACCCTAACCCTAATGTAAAACCCTAGTTTGAAGCAGTAACCCTAATGTAAAACCCTAGTTTGAAACTCTAACCCTAATTTGAAACCCTAATTTGAAACCCTTATTTGAAACCCTAGTTTGAAAGCGTAACCCTAATGTAAAACCCTAGTTTGAAAGCGTAACCCTAATGTAAAACCCTAGTTTGAAGCATTAACCCTAATGTAAAACCCTAGTTTGAAACCCTAACCCTAATGTTAAACCCTAGTTTGAAACCCTAACCCTAATTTTAATCCCGTTTTGAAACCCTAACCCTAATTTGAAACCCTAGTTTGTAACCCTAACCATAATGTAAAACCCTAGTTTGAAACCCTAACCCTAATTTGAAACCCTAGTTTGAAACCTTAACCCTAATATAAAACCCTAGTTTGAAACCCTAACCCTAATTTGAAACCCTAGTTTGAAACCCTAACCCTAATGTAAAACCCTTGTTTGAAACCCTAACCCTAATGAAAAACCCTAGTTTGTAACATTAACACTAATGTAAAACCCTAGTTTGGAACCCTAACCCTAATGTTAAACCCTAGTTTGAAACACTAACCCTAATGTAAAACCCTAGTGTAAAACCTATTCCTAATTTTAAACCCCTGTTTTGAATCCCTAACCCTAATGTAAAACCCTAGTTTGAAGCAGTAACCCTAATGTAAAACCCTAGTTTGAAACTCTAACCCTAATTTGAAACCCTAGTTTGAAACTCTAACCCTAATTTGAAACCCTAATTTGAAACCCTTATTTGAAACCCTAGTTTGAAACCCTAACCCTAATGTAAAACCCTAGTTTGAAAGCGTAACCCTAATGTAAAACCCTAGTTTGAAGCATTAACCCTAATGTAAAACCCTAGTTTGAAACCCTAACCCTAATGTTAAACCCTAGTTTGAAACCCTAACCCTAATGTAAAACCCTAGTTTGAAACCCTAACCCTAATGATAAACCCTAAATTGAAACCCTAACCCTAATTTGAAACCCTAGTTTGAAACCCTAACCCTAATGATAAACCCTAGTTTGAAACCCTAACCCTAAATTGAAACCCTAGTTTGAAACCCTAACCCTAATGTAAAACCCTAGTTTGAAACCCTAACCCTAATGTAAAACCCTAATTTGTAACCCTAACCCTAATGTAAAACCCTAGTTTGAAACCCTAACCTTAAAGTAAAACCCTAGTTTGAAACCCTAACGCTAATGTAAAACCTTAGTTTGAAGCACTAACCCTAATGTAAAACCCTAGTTTGAAACCCTAACCCTAATTTGAAACCCTAGTTTGAAACCCTAACCCTAATGTAAAACCCTAGTTTGAAACCCTAACCCTAATTTGAAACCCTAGTTTGAAACCTTAACCCTAATATAAAACCCTAGTTTGAAAATCTAACCCTAATTTGAAACCCTAATTTGAAACCCTAGTTTGAAACCCTAACCCTAATGTAAAACCCTTGTTTGAAACCCTAACCCTAATGTAAAACCCTAGTTTGTAACATTAACACTAATGTTAAACCCTAGTTTGAAACACCAAACCTAATTTGAAACCATAGTTTGAAACCCTAACCCTAATGTAAAACCCTTCTTTGAAACCCTAACTCTAATACAAAACCCTAGTGTGAAACCCTAACCCTAATTTTAATCCCGTTTTGAAACCCTAACCCTAATTTGAAACCCTAGTTTGTAACCCTAACCATAATGTAAAACCCTAGTTTGAAACCCTAACCCTAATTTGAAACCCTAGTTTGAAACCTTAACCCTAATATAAAACCCTAGTTTGAAACCCTAACCCTAATTTGAAACCCTAGTTTGAAACCCTAACCCTAATGTAAAACCCTTGTTTGAAACCCTAACCCTAATGTAAAACCCTAGTTTGTAACATTAACACTAATGTAAAACCCTAGTTTGGAACCCTAACCCTAATGTTAAACCCTAGTTTGAAACCCTAACCCTAATGTAAAACCCTAGTGTGAAACCCTAACCCTAATTTTAAACCCCTGTTTTGAAACCCTAACCCTAATGTAAAACCCTAGTTTGAAGCAGTAACCCTAATGTAAAACCCTAGTTTGAAACTCTAACCCTAATTTGAAACCCTAGTTTGAAACTCTAACCCTAATTTGAAACCCTAATTTGAAACCCTAATTTGAAACCCTTATTTGAAACCCTAGTTTGAAACCCTAACCCTAATGTAAAACCCTAGTTTGAAAGCGTAACCCTAATGTAAAACCCTAGATTGAAGCATTAACCCTAATGTAATACCCTAGTTTGAAACCCTAACCCTAATGTTAAACCCTAGTTTGAAACCCTAACCCTAATGTAAAACCCTAGTTTGAAACCCTAACCCTAATGATAAACCCTAAATTGAAACCCTAACCCTAATTTGAAACCCTAGTTTGAAACCCTAACCCTAATGATAAACCCTAGTTTGAAACCCTAACTCTAAATTGAAACCCTAGTTTGAAACCCTAACCCTAATGTAAAACCCTAGTTTGAAACCCTAACCCTAATGTAAAACCCTAATTTGTAACCCTAACCCTAATGTAAAACCCTAGTTTGAAACCCTAACCTTAAAGTAAAACCCTAGTTTGAAACCCTAACGCTAATGTAAAACCTTAGTTTGAAGCACTAACCCTAATGTAAAACCCTAGTTTGAAACCCTAACCCTAATTTGAAACCCTAGTTTGAAACCCTAACCCTAATGTAAAACCCTAGTTTGAAACCCTAACCCTAATTTGAAACCCTAGTTTGAAACCTTAACCCTAATATAAAACCCTAGTTTGAAAATCTAACCCTAATTTGAAACCCTAGTTTGAAACCCTAACCCTAATGTAAAACCCTTGTTTGAAACCCTAACCCTAATGTAAAACCCTAGTTTGTAACATTAACTTTAATGTAAATCCCTAGTTTGAAACCCCAAACCTAATTTGAAACCATAGTTTGAAACCCTAACCCTAATGTAAAACCCTTCTTTGAAACCCTAACTCTAATGTAAAACCCTAGTGTGAAACCCTAACCCTAATGTTAAACCCTAGTTTGAAACACTAACCCTAATGTAAAACCCTAGTGTGAAACCCTAACCCTAATTTTAAACCCCTGTTTTGAATCCGTAACCCTAATGTAAAACCCTAGTTTGAAGCAGTAACCCTAATGTAAAACCCTAGTTTGAAACTCTAACCCTAATTTGAAACCCTAGTTTGAAACTCTAACCCTAATTTGAAACCCTAATTTGAAACCCTTATTTGAAACCCTAGTTTGAAACCCTAACCCTAATGTAAAACCCTAGTTTGAAAGCGTAACCCTAATGTAAAACCCTAGTTTGAAGCATTAACCCTAATGTAAAACCCTAGTTTGAAACCCTAACCCTAATGTTAAACCCTAGTTTGAAACCCTAACCCTAATGTAAAACCCTAGTTTGAAACCCTAACCCTAATGATAAACCCTAAATTGAAACCCTAACCCTAATTTGAAACCCTAGTTTGAAACCCTAACCCTAATGATAAACCCTAGTTTGAAACCCTAACCCTAAATTGAAACCCTAGTTTGAAACCCTAACCCTAATGTAAAACCCTAGTTTGAAACCCTAACCCTAATGTAAAACCCTAATTTGTAACCCTAACCCTAATGTAAAACCCTAGTTTGAAACCCTAACCTTAAAGTAAAACCCTAGTTTGAAACCCTAACGCTAATGTAAAACCTTAATTTGAAGCACTAGCCCTAATGTAAAACCCTAGTTTGAAACCCTAACCCTAATTTGAAACCCTAGTTTGAAACCCTAACCATAATGTAAAACCCTAGTTTGAAACCCTAACCCTAATTTGAAACCCTAGTTTGAAACCTTAACCCTAGTTTGAAAATCTAACCCTAATTTGAAACCCTAGTTTGAAACCTTAACCCTAATATAAAACCCTAGTTTGAAAATCTAACCCTAATTTGAAACCCTAGTTTGAAACCCTAACCCTAATGTAAAACCCTTGTTTGAAACCCTAACCCTAATGTAAAACCCTAGTTTGTAACATTAACACTAATGTAAAACCCTAGTTTGAAACCCCAAACCTAATTTGAAACCATAGTTTGAAACCCTAACCCTAATGTAAAACCCTTCTATGAAACCCTAACTCTAATACAAAACCCTAGTGTGAAACCCTAACCCTAATTTTAATCCCGTTTTGAAACCCTAACCCTAATTTGAAACCCTAGTTTGTAACCCTAACCATAATGTAAAACCCTAGTTTGAAACCCTAACCCTAATTTGAAACCCAAGTTTGAAACCTTAACCCTAATATAAAACCCTAGTTTGAAACCCTAACCCTAATTTGAAACCCTAGTTTGAAACCCTAACCCTAATGTAAAACCCTTGTTTGAAACCCTAACCCTAATGTAAAACCCTAGTTTGTAACATTAACACTAATGTAAAACCCCAGTTTGGAACCCTAACCCTAATGTTAAACCCTAGTTTGAAACCCTAACCCTAATGTAAAACCCTAGTGTGAAACCCTAACCCTAATTTTAAACCCCTGTTTTGAAACCCTAACCCTAATGTAAAACCCTAGTTTGAAGCAGTAACCCTAATGTAAAACCCTAGTTTGAAACTCTAACCCTAATTTGAAACCCTAGTTTATAACTCTAACCCTAATTTGAAACCCTAATTTGAAACCCTAATTTGAAACCCTTATTTGAAACCCTAGTTTGAAACCCTAACCCTAATGTAAAACCCTAGTTTGAAAGCGTAACCCTAATGTAAAACCCTAGATTGAAGCATTAACCCTAATGTAAAACCCTAGTTTGAAACCCTAACCCTAATGTTAAACCCTAGTTTGAAACCCTAACCCTAATGTAAAACCCTAGTTTGAAACCCTAACCCTAATGATAAACCCTAAATTGAAACCCTAACCCTAATTTGAAACCCTAGTTTGAAACCCTAACCCTAATGATAAACCCTAGTTTGAAACCCTAACCCTAAATTGAAACCCTAGTTTGAGACCCTAACCCTAATGTAAAACCCTAGTTTGAAACCCTAACCCTAATGTAAAACCCTAATTTGTAACCCTAACCCTAATGTAAAACCCTAGTTTGAAACCCTAACCTTAAAGTAAAACCCTAGTTTGAAACCCTAACGCTAATGTAAAACCTTAGTTTGAAGCACTAACCCTAATGTAAAACCCTAGTTTGAAACCCTAACCCTAATTTGAAACCCTAGTTTGAAACCCTAACCCTAATGTAAAACCCTAGTTTGAAACCCTAACCCTAATTTGAAACCCTAGTTTGAAACCTTAACCCTAATATAAAACCCTAGTTTGAAAATCTAACCCTAATTTGAAACCCTAGTTTGAAACCCTAACCCTAATGTAAAACCCTTGTTTGAAACCCTAACCCTAATGTAAAACCCTAGTTTGTAACATTAACTTTAATGTAAAACCCTAGTTTGAAACCCCAAACCTAATTTGAAACCATAGTTTGAAACCCTAACCCTAATGTAAAACCCTTCTTTGAAACCCTAACTCTAATGTAAAACCCTAGTGTGAAACCCTAACCCTAATGTTAAACCCTAGTTTGAAACACTAACCCTAATGTAAAACCCTAGTGTGAAACCCTAACCCTAATTTTAAACCCCTGTTTTGAATCCGTAACCCTAATGTAAAACCCTAGTTTGAAGCAGTAACCCTAATGTAAAACCCTAGTTTGAAACTCTAACCCTAATTTGAAACCCTAGTTTGAAACTCTAACCCTAATTTGAAACCCTAATTTGAAACCCTTATTTGAAACCCTAGTTTGAAACCCTAACCCTAATGTAAAACCCTAGTTTGAAAGCGTAACCCTAATGTAAAACCCTAGTTTGAAGCATTAACCCTAATGTAAAACCCTAGTTTGAAACCCTAACCCTAATGTTAAACCCTAGTTTGAAACCCTAACCCTAATGTAAAACCCTAGTTTGAAACCCTAACCCTAATGATAAACCCTAAATTGAAACCCTAACCCTAATTTGAAACCCTAGTTTGAAACCCTAACCCTAATGATAAACCCTAGTTTGAAACCCTAACCCTAAATTGAAACCCTAGTTTGAAACCCTAACCCTAATGTAAAACCCTAGTTTGAAACATTAACCCTAATGTAAAACCCTAATTTGTAACCCTAACCCTAATGTAAAACCCTAGTTTGAAACCCTAACCTTAAAGTAAAACCCTAGTTTGAAACCCTAACGCTAATGTAAAACCTTAGTTTGAAGCACTAACCCTAATGTAAAACCCTAGTTTGAAACCCTAACCCTAATTTGAAACCCTAGTTTGAAACCCTAACCATAATGTAAAACCCTAGTTTGAAACCCTAACCCTAATTTGAAACCCTAGTTTGAAACCTTAACCCTAGTTTGAAAATCTAACCCTAATTTGAAACCCTAGTTTGAAACCTTAACCCTAATATAAAACCCTAGTTTGAAAATCTAACCCTAATTTGAAACCCTAGTTTGAAACCCTAACCCTAATGTAAAACCCTTGTTTGAAACCCTAACCCTAATGTAAAACCCTAGTTTGTAACATTAACACTAATGTAAAACCCTAGTTTGAAACCCCAAACCTAATTTGAAACCATAGTTTGAAACCCTAACCCTAATGTAAAACCCTTCTTTGAAACCCTAACTCTAATACAAAACCCTAGTGTGAAACCCTAACCCTAATTTTAATCCCGTTTTGAAACCCTAACCCTAATTTGAAACCCTAGTTTGTAACCCTAACCATAATGTAAAACCCTAGTTTGAAACCCTAACCCTAATTTGAAACCCGAGTTTGAAACCTTAACCCTAATATAAAACCCTAGTTTGAAACCCTAACCCTAATGTAAAACCCTAGTGTGAAACCCTAACCCTAATTTTAAACCCCTGTTTTGAAACCCTAACCCTAATGTAAAACCCTAGTTTGAAGCAGTAACCCTAATGTAAAACCCTAGTTTGAAACTCTAACCCTAATTTGAAACCCTAGTTTGAAACTCTAACCCTAATTTGAAACCCTAATTTGAAACCCTTATTTGAAACCCTAGTTTGAAACCCTAACCCTAATGTAAAACCCTAGTTTGAAAGCGTAACCCTAATGTAAAACCCTAGATTGAAGCATTAACCCTAATGTAAAACCCTAGTTTGAAACCCTAACCCTAATGTTAAACCCTAGTTTGAAACCCTAACCCTAATGTAAAACCCTAGTTTGAAACCCTAACCCTAATGATAAACCCTAAATTGAAACCCTAACCCTAATTTGAAACCCTAGTTTGAAACCCTAACCCTAATGATAAACCCTAGTTTGAAACCCTAACCCTAAATTGAAACCCTAGTTTGAAACCCTAACCCTAATGTAAAACCCTAGTTTGAAACCCTAACCCTAATGTAAAACCCTAATTTGTAACCCTAACCCTAATGTAAAACCCTAGTTTGAAACCCTAACCTTAAAGTAAAACCCTAGTTTGAAACCCTAACGCTAATGTAAAACCTTAGTTTGAAGCACTAACCCTAATGTAAAACCCTAGTTTGAAACCCTAACCCTAATTTGAAACCCTAGTTTGAAACCCTAACCCTAATGTAAAACCCTATTTTGAAACCCTAACCCTAATTTGAAACCCTAGTTTGAAACCTTAACCCTAATATAAAACCCTAGTTTGAAAATCTAACCCTAATTTGAAACCCTAGTTTGAAACCCTAACCCTAATGTAAAACCCTTGTTTGAAACCCTAACCCTAATGTAAAACCCTAGTTTGTAACATTAACTTTAATGTAAAACCCTAGTTTGAAACACCTAACCTAATTTGAAACCATAGTTTGAAACCCTAACCCTAATGTAAAACCCTTCTTTGAAACCCTAACTCTAATGTAAAACCCTAGTGTGAAACCCTAACCCTAATGTTAAACCCTAGTTTGAAACACTAACCCTAATGTAAAACCCTAGTGTGAAACCCTAACCCTAATTTTAAACCCCTGTTTTGAATCCGTAACCCTAATGTAAAACCCTAGTTTGAAGCAGTAACCCTAATGTAAAACCCTAGTTTGAAACTCTAACCCTAATTTGAAACCCTAGTTTGAAACTCTAACCCTAATTTGAAACCCTAATTTGAAACCCTTATTTGAAACCCTAGTTTGAAACCCTAACCCTAATGTAAAACCCTAGTTTGAAAGCGTAACCCTAATGTAAAACCCTAGTTTGAAGCATTAACCCTAATGTAAAACCCTAGTTTGAAACCCTAACCCTAATGTTAAACCCTAGTTTGAAACCCTAACCCTAATGTAAAACCCTAGTTTGAAAGCGTAACCCTAATGTAAAACCCTAGTTTGAAGCATTAACCCTAATGTAAAACCCTAGTTTGAAACCCTAACCCTAATGTTAAACCCTAGTTTGAAACCCTAACCCTAATGTAAAACCCTAGTTTGAAACCCTAACCCTAATGATAAACCCTAAATTGAAACCCTAACCCTAATTTGAAACCCTAGTTTGAAACCCTAACCCTAATGATAAACCCTAGTTTGAAACCCTAACCCTAAATTGAAACCCTAGTTTGAAACCCTAACCCTAATGTAAAACCCTAGTTTGAAACCCTAACCCTAATGTAAAACCCTAATTTGTAACCCTAACCCTAATGTAAAACCCTAGTTTGAAACCCTAACCTTAAAGTAAAACCCTAGTTTGAAACCCTAACGCTAATGTAAAACCTTAGTTTGAAGCACTAACCCTAATGTAAAACCCTAGTTTGAAACCCTAACCCTAATTTGAAACCCTAGTTTGAAACCCTAACCATAATGTAAAACCCTAGTTTGAAACCCTAACCCTAATTTGAAACCCTAGTTTGAAACCTTAACCCTAGTTTGAAAATCTAACCCTAATTTGAAACCCTAGTTTGAAACCTTAACCCTAATATAAAACCCTAGTTTGAAAATCTAACCCTAATTTGAAACCCTAGTTTGAAACCCTAACCCTAATGTAAAACCCTTGTTTGAAACCCTAACCCTAATGTAAAACCCTAGTTTGTAACATTAACACTAATGTAAAACCCTAGTTTGAAACCCCAAACCTAATTTGAAACCATAGTTTGAAACCCTAACCCTAATGTAAAACCCTTCTTTGAAACCCTAACTCTAATACAAAACCCTAGTGTGAAACCCTAACCCTAATTTTAATCCCGTTTTGAAACCCTAACCCTAATTTGAAACCCTAGTTTGTAACCCTAACCATAATGTAAAACCCTAGTTTGAAACCCTAACCCTAATTTGAAACCCTAGTTTGAAACCTTAACCCTAATATAAAACCCTAGTTTGAAACCCTAACCCTAATTTGAAACCCTAGTTTGAAACCCTAACCCTAATGTAAAACCCTTGTTTGAAACCCTAACCCTAATGTAAAACCCTAGTTTGTAACATTAACACTAATGTAAAACCCTAGTTTGGAACCCTAACCCTAATGTTAAACCCTAGTTTGAAACCCTAACCCTAATGTAAAACCCTAGTGTGAAACCCTAACCCTAATTTTAAACCCCTGTTTTGAAACCCTAACCCTAATGTAAAACCCTAGTTTGAAGCAGTAACCCTAATGTAAAACCCTAGTTTGAAACTCTAACCCTAATTTGAAACCCTAGTTTGAAACTCTAACCCTAATTTGAAACCCTAATTTGAAACCCTAATTTGAAACCCTTATTTGAAACCCTAGTTTGAAACCCTAACCCTAATGTAAAACCCTAGTTTGAAAGCGTAACCCTAATGTAAAACCCTAGATTGAAGCATTAACCCTAATGTAAAACCCTAGTTTGAAACCCTAACCCTAATGTTAAACCCTAGTTTGAAACCCTAACCCTAATGTAAAACCCTAGTTTGAAACCCTAACCCTAATGTTAAACCCTAGTTTGAAACCCTAACCATAATGTAAAACCCTAGTTTGAAACCCTAACTCTAATGTAAAAGCCTAGTTTGAAACCCTAACCCTAATTTGAAACCCTAACCCTAATTTAAAACCCCTGTTTTGAAACCCTAACCCTAATGTAAAACCCTTGTTTGAAACCCTAACCTTAATGTAAAACCCTAGTTTTAAACCCTAACCCTAATGTTAAACCGTAGTTTGACACCATAACCCTAATGTAAAACCATAGTTTGAAGCACTAACCCTAATGTAAAACCCCTGAGTTTGAAACTCTAACCCTAATTTGAAACCCTAGTTTGAAAGCGTAACCCTAATGTAAAACCCTAGTTTGAATGCGTAACCCTAATGTAAAACCCTAGTTTGAAGCATTAACCCTAATGTAAAACCCTAGTTTGAAACCCTAACCCTAATTTGAAACCCTAGTTTGAAACCCTTACCCTAATGTAAAACCCTAATTTGAAACCCTAACCCAAATTTGAAACCCTAGTTTTAAACCTTAACCCTAATATAAAACCCTAGTTTGAAACCCTAACCCTAATTTGAAACCCTAGTTTGAAACCCTAACCCTAATTAAAAACCCTTGTTTGAAACCCTAACCCTAATGTAAAACCCTAGTTTGTAACATTAACACTAATGTAAAACCCTAGTTTGGAACCCTAACCCTAATGTTAAACCCTAGTTTGAAACCCTAACCCTAATGTAAAACCCTAGTGTGAAACCCTAACCCTAATTTTAAACCCCTGTTTTGAAACCCTAACCCTAATGTAAAACCCTAGTTTGAAGCAGTAACCCTAATGTAAAACCCTAGTTTGAAACTCTAACCCTAATTTGAAACCCTAATTTGAAACCCTTATTTGAAACCCTAGTTTGAAAGCGTAACCCTAATGTAAAACCCTAGTTTGAAAGCGTAACCCTAATGTAAAACCCTAGTTTGAAGCATTAACCCTAATGTAAAACCCTAGTTTGAAACCCTAACCCTAATGTTAAACCCTAGTTTGAAACCCTAACCCTAATTTTAATCCCGTTTTGAAACCCTAACCCTAATTTGAAACCCTAGTTTGTAACCCTAACCATAATGTAAAACCCTAGTTTGAAACCCTAACCCTAATTTGAAACCCTAGTTTGAAACCTTAACCCTAATATAAAACCCTAGTTTGAAACCCTAACCCTAATTTGAAACCCTAGTTTGAAACCCTAACCCTAATGTAAAACCCTTGTTTGAAACCCTAACCCTAATGAAAAACCCTAGTTTGTAACATTAACACTAATGTAAAACCCTAGTTTGGAACCCTAACCCTAATGTTAAACCCTAGTTTGAAACACTAACCCTAATGTAAAACCCTAGTGTAAAACCTATTCCTAATTTTAAACCCCTGTT
The DNA here is from genome assembly GCF_051991255.1 of Vanacampus margaritifer. NCBI lineage: Eukaryota > Metazoa > Chordata > Actinopteri > Syngnathiformes > Syngnathidae > Vanacampus > Vanacampus margaritifer. The sequence continues at coordinate 32,107,714 of NC_135434.1, forward strand.
TTGAATCCCTAACCCTAATGTAAAACCCTAGTTTGAAGCAGTAACCCTAATGTAAAACCCTAGTTTGAAACTCTAACCCTAATTTGAAACCCTAGTTTGAAACTCTAACCCTAATTTGAAACCCTAATTTGAAACCCTTATTTGAAACCCTAGTTTGAAACCCTAACCCTAATGTAAAACCCTAGTTTGAAAGCGTAACCCTAATGTAAAACCCTAGTTTGAAGCATTAACCCTAATGTAAAACCCTAGTTTGAAACCCTAACCCTAATGTTAAACCCTAGTTTGAAACCCTAACCCTAATGTAAAACCCTAGTTTGAAACCCTAACCCTAATGATAAACCCTAAATTGAAACCCTAACCCTAATTTGAAACCCTAGTTTGAAACCCTAACCCTAATGATAAACCCTAGTTTGAAACCCTAACCCTAAATTGAAACCCTAGTTTGAAACCCTAACCCTAATGTAAAACCCTAGTTTGAAACCCTAACCCTAATGTAAAACCCTAATTTGTAACCCTAACCCTAATGTAAAACCCTAGTTTGAAACCCTAACCTTAAAGTAAAACCCTAGTTTGAAACCCTAACGCTAATGTAAAACCTTAGTTTGAAGCACTAACCCTAATGTAAAACCCTAGTTTGAAACCCTAACCCTAATTTGAAACCCTAGTTTGAAACCCTAACCCTAATGTAAAACCCTAGTTTGAAACCCTAACCCTAATTTGAAACCCTAGTTTGAAACCTTAACCCTAATATAAAACCCTAGTTTGAAAATCTAACCCTAATTTGAAACCCTAATTTGAAACCCTAGTTTGAAACCCTAACCCTAATGTAAAACCCTTGTTTGAAACCCTAACCCTAATGTAAAACCCTAGTTTGTAACATTAACACTAATGTTAAACCCTAGTTTGAAACACCAAACCTAATTTGAAACCATAGTTTGAAACCCTAACCCTAATGTAAAACCCTTCTTTGAAACCCTAACTCTAATACAAAACCCTAGTGTGAAACCCTAACCCTAATTTTAATCCCGTTTTGAAACCCTAACCCTAATTTGAAACCCTAGTTTGTAACCCTAACCATAATGTAAAACCCTAGTTTGAAACCCTAACCCTAATTTGAAACCCTAGTTTGAAACCTTAACCCTAATATAAAACCCTAGTTTGAAACCCTAACCCTAATTTGAAACCCTAGTTTGAAACCCTAACCCTAATGTAAAACCCTTGTTTGAAACCCTAACCCTAATGTAAAACCCTAGTTTGTAACATTAACACTAATGTAAAACCCTAGTTTGGAACCCTAACCCTAATGTTAAACCCTAGTTTGAAACCCTAACCCTAATGTAAAACCCTAGTGTGAAACCCTAACCCTAATTTTAAACCCCTGTTTTGAAACCCTAACCCTAATGTAAAACCCTAGTTTGAAGCAGTAACCCTAATGTAAAACCCTAGTTTGAAACTCTAACCCTAATTTGAAACCCTAGTTTGAAACTCTAACCCTAATTTGAAACCCTAATTTGAAACCCTAATTTGAAACCCTTATTTGAAACCCTAGTTTGAAACCCTAACCCTAATGTAAAACCCTAGTTTGAAAGCGTAACCCTAATGTAAAACCCTAGATTGAAGCATTAACCCTAATGTAATACCCTAGTTTGAAACCCTAACCCTAATGTTAAACCCTAGTTTGAAACCCTAACCCTAATGTAAAACCCTAGTTTGAAACCCTAACCCTAATGATAAACCCTAAATTGAAACCCTAACCCTAATTTGAAACCCTAGTTTGAAACCCTAACCCTAATGATAAACCCTAGTTTGAAACCCTAACTCTAAATTGAAACCCTAGTTTGAAACCCTAACCCTAATGTAAAACCCTAGTTTGAAACCCTAACCCTAATGTAAAACCCTAATTTGTAACCCTAACCCTAATGTAAAACCCTAGTTTGAAACCCTAACCTTAAAGTAAAACCCTAGTTTGAAACCCTAACGCTAATGTAAAACCTTAGTTTGAAGCACTAACCCTAATGTAAAACCCTAGTTTGAAACCCTAACCCTAATTTGAAACCCTAGTTTGAAACCCTAACCCTAATGTAAAACCCTAGTTTGAAACCCTAACCCTAATTTGAAACCCTAGTTTGAAACCTTAACCCTAATATAAAACCCTAGTTTGAAAATCTAACCCTAATTTGAAACCCTAGTTTGAAACCCTAACCCTAATGTAAAACCCTTGTTTGAAACCCTAACCCTAATGTAAAACCCTAGTTTGTAACATTAACTTTAATGTAAATCCCTAGTTTGAAACCCCAAACCTAATTTGAAACCATAGTTTGAAACCCTAACCCTAATGTAAAACCCTTCTTTGAAACCCTAACTCTAATGTAAAACCCTAGTGTGAAACCCTAACCCTAATGTTAAACCCTAGTTTGAAACACTAACCCTAATGTAAAACCCTAGTGTGAAACCCTAACCCTAATTTTAAACCCCTGTTTTGAATCCGTAACCCTAATGTAAAACCCTAGTTTGAAGCAGTAACCCTAATGTAAAACCCTAGTTTGAAACTCTAACCCTAATTTGAAACCCTAGTTTGAAACTCTAACCCTAATTTGAAACCCTAATTTGAAACCCTTATTTGAAACCCTAGTTTGAAACCCTAACCCTAATGTAAAACCCTAGTTTGAAAGCGTAACCCTAATGTAAAACCCTAGTTTGAAGCATTAACCCTAATGTAAAACCCTAGTTTGAAACCCTAACCCTAATGTTAAACCCTAGTTTGAAACCCTAACCCTAATGTAAAACCCTAGTTTGAAACCCTAACCCTAATGATAAACCCTAAATTGAAACCCTAACCCTAATTTGAAACCCTAGTTTGAAACCCTAACCCTAATGATAAACCCTAGTTTGAAACCCTAACCCTAAATTGAAACCCTAGTTTGAAACCCTAACCCTAATGTAAAACCCTAGTTTGAAACCCTAACCCTAATGTAAAACCCTAATTTGTAACCCTAACCCTAATGTAAAACCCTAGTTTGAAACCCTAACCTTAAAGTAAAACCCTAGTTTGAAACCCTAACGCTAATGTAAAACCTTAATTTGAAGCACTAGCCCTAATGTAAAACCCTAGTTTGAAACCCTAACCCTAATTTGAAACCCTAGTTTGAAACCCTAACCATAATGTAAAACCCTAGTTTGAAACCCTAACCCTAATTTGAAACCCTAGTTTGAAACCTTAACCCTAGTTTGAAAATCTAACCCTAATTTGAAACCCTAGTTTGAAACCTTAACCCTAATATAAAACCCTAGTTTGAAAATCTAACCCTAATTTGAAACCCTAGTTTGAAACCCTAACCCTAATGTAAAACCCTTGTTTGAAACCCTAACCCTAATGTAAAACCCTAGTTTGTAACATTAACACTAATGTAAAACCCTAGTTTGAAACCCCAAACCTAATTTGAAACCATAGTTTGAAACCCTAACCCTAATGTAAAACCCTTCTATGAAACCCTAACTCTAATACAAAACCCTAGTGTGAAACCCTAACCCTAATTTTAATCCCGTTTTGAAACCCTAACCCTAATTTGAAACCCTAGTTTGTAACCCTAACCATAATGTAAAACCCTAGTTTGAAACCCTAACCCTAATTTGAAACCCAAGTTTGAAACCTTAACCCTAATATAAAACCCTAGTTTGAAACCCTAACCCTAATTTGAAACCCTAGTTTGAAACCCTAACCCTAATGTAAAACCCTTGTTTGAAACCCTAACCCTAATGTAAAACCCTAGTTTGTAACATTAACACTAATGTAAAACCCCAGTTTGGAACCCTAACCCTAATGTTAAACCCTAGTTTGAAACCCTAACCCTAATGTAAAACCCTAGTGTGAAACCCTAACCCTAATTTTAAACCCCTGTTTTGAAACCCTAACCCTAATGTAAAACCCTAGTTTGAAGCAGTAACCCTAATGTAAAACCCTAGTTTGAAACTCTAACCCTAATTTGAAACCCTAGTTTATAACTCTAACCCTAATTTGAAACCCTAATTTGAAACCCTTATTTGAAACCCTAGTTTGAAACCCTAACCCTAATGTAAAACCCTAGTTTGAAAGCGTAACCCTAATGTAAAACCCTAGATTGAAGCATTAACCCTAATGTAAAACCCTAGTTTGAAACCCTAACCCTAATGTTAAACCCTAGTTTGAAACCCTAACCCTAATGTAAAACCCTAGTTTGAAACCCTAACCCTAATGATAAACCCTAAATTGAAACCCTAACCCTAATTTGAAACCCTAGTTTGAAACCCTAACCCTAATGATAAACCCTAGTTTGAAACCCTAACCCTAAATTGAAACCCTAGTTTGAGACCCTAACCCTAATGTAAAACCCTAGTTTGAAACCCTAACCCTAATGTAAAACCCTAATTTGTAACCCTAACCCTAATGTAAAACCCTAGTTTGAAACCCTAACCTTAAAGTAAAACCCTAGTTTGAAACCCTAACGCTAATGTAAAACCTTAGTTTGAAGCACTAACCCTAATGTAAAACCCTAGTTTGAAACCCTAACCCTAATTTGAAACCCTAGTTTGAAACCCTAACCCTAATGTAAAACCCTAGTTTGAAACCCTAACCCTAATTTGAAACCCTAGTTTGAAACCTTAACCCTAATATAAAACCCTAGTTTGAAAATCTAACCCTAATTTGAAACCCTAGTTTGAAACCCTAACCCTAATGTAAAACCCTTGTTTGAAACCCTAACCCTAATGTAAAACCCTAGTTTGTAACATTAACTTTAATGTAAAACCCTAGTTTGAAACCCCAAACCTAATTTGAAACCATAGTTTGAAACCCTAACCCTAATGTAAAACCCTTCTTTGAAACCCTAACTCTAATGTAAAACCCTAGTGTGAAACCCTAACCCTAATGTTAAACCCTAGTTTGAAACACTAACCCTAATGTAAAACCCTAGTGTGAAACCCTAACCCTAATTTTAAACCCCTGTTTTGAATCCGTAACCCTAATGTAAAACCCTAGTTTGAAGCAGTAACCCTAATGTAAAACCCTAGTTTGAAACTCTAACCCTAATTTGAAACCCTAGTTTGAAACTCTAACCCTAATTTGAAACCCTAATTTGAAACCCTTATTTGAAACCCTAGTTTGAAACCCTAACCCTAATGTAAAACCCTAGTTTGAAAGCGTAACCCTAATGTAAAACCCTAGTTTGAAGCATTAACCCTAATGTAAAACCCTAGTTTGAAACCCTAACCCTAATGTTAAACCCTAGTTTGAAACCCTAACCCTAATGTAAAACCCTAGTTTGAAACCCTAACCCTAATGATAAACCCTAAATTGAAACCCTAACCCTAATTTGAAACCCTAGTTTGAAACCCTAACCCTAATGATAAACCCTAGTTTGAAACCCTAACCCTAAATTGAAACCCTAGTTTGAAACCCTAACCCTAATGTAAAACCCTAGTTTGAAACATTAACCCTAATGTAAAACCCTAATTTGTAACCCTAACCCTAATGTAAAACCCTAGTTTGAAACCCTAACCTTAAAGTAAAACCCTAGTTTGAAACCCTAACGCTAATGTAAAACCTTAGTTTGAAGCACTAACCCTAATGTAAAACCCTAGTTTGAAACCCTAACCCTAATTTGAAACCCTAGTTTGAAACCCTAACCATAATGTAAAACCCTAGTTTGAAACCCTAACCCTAATTTGAAACCCTAGTTTGAAACCTTAACCCTAGTTTGAAAATCTAACCCTAATTTGAAACCCTAGTTTGAAACCTTAACCCTAATATAAAACCCTAGTTTGAAAATCTAACCCTAATTTGAAACCCTAGTTTGAAACCCTAACCCTAATGTAAAACCCTTGTTTGAAACCCTAACCCTAATGTAAAACCCTAGTTTGTAACATTAACACTAATGTAAAACCCTAGTTTGAAACCCCAAACCTAATTTGAAACCATAGTTTGAAACCCTAACCCTAATGTAAAACCCTTCTTTGAAACCCTAACTCTAATACAAAACCCTAGTGTGAAACCCTAACCCTAATTTTAATCCCGTTTTGAAACCCTAACCCTAATTTGAAACCCTAGTTTGTAACCCTAACCATAATGTAAAACCCTAGTTTGAAACCCTAACCCTAATTTGAAACCCGAGTTTGAAACCTTAACCCTAATATAAAACCCTAGTTTGAAACCCTAACCCTAATGTAAAACCCTAGTGTGAAACCCTAACCCTAATTTTAAACCCCTGTTTTGAAACCCTAACCCTAATGTAAAACCCTAGTTTGAAGCAGTAACCCTAATGTAAAACCCTAGTTTGAAACTCTAACCCTAATTTGAAACCCTAGTTTGAAACTCTAACCCTAATTTGAAACCCTAATTTGAAACCCTTATTTGAAACCCTAGTTTGAAACCCTAACCCTAATGTAAAACCCTAGTTTGAAAGCGTAACCCTAATGTAAAACCCTAGATTGAAGCATTAACCCTAATGTAAAACCCTAGTTTGAAACCCTAACCCTAATGTTAAACCCTAGTTTGAAACCCTAACCCTAATGTAAAACCCTAGTTTGAAACCCTAACCCTAATGATAAACCCTAAATTGAAACCCTAACCCTAATTTGAAACCCTAGTTTGAAACCCTAACCCTAATGATAAACCCTAGTTTGAAACCCTAACCCTAAATTGAAACCCTAGTTTGAAACCCTAACCCTAATGTAAAACCCTAGTTTGAAACCCTAACCCTAATGTAAAACCCTAATTTGTAACCCTAACCCTAATGTAAAACCCTAGTTTGAAACCCTAACCTTAAAGTAAAACCCTAGTTTGAAACCCTAACGCTAATGTAAAACCTTAGTTTGAAGCACTAACCCTAATGTAAAACCCTAGTTTGAAACCCTAACCCTAATTTGAAACCCTAGTTTGAAACCCTAACCCTAATGTAAAACCCTATTTTGAAACCCTAACCCTAATTTGAAACCCTAGTTTGAAACCTTAACCCTAATATAAAACCCTAGTTTGAAAATCTAACCCTAATTTGAAACCCTAGTTTGAAACCCTAACCCTAATGTAAAACCCTTGTTTGAAACCCTAACCCTAATGTAAAACCCTAGTTTGTAACATTAACTTTAATGTAAAACCCTAGTTTGAAACACCTAACCTAATTTGAAACCATAGTTTGAAACCCTAACCCTAATGTAAAACCCTTCTTTGAAACCCTAACTCTAATGTAAAACCCTAGTGTGAAACCCTAACCCTAATGTTAAACCCTAGTTTGAAACACTAACCCTAATGTAAAACCCTAGTGTGAAACCCTAACCCTAATTTTAAACCCCTGTTTTGAATCCGTAACCCTAATGTAAAACCCTAGTTTGAAGCAGTAACCCTAATGTAAAACCCTAGTTTGAAACTCTAACCCTAATTTGAAACCCTAGTTTGAAACTCTAACCCTAATTTGAAACCCTAATTTGAAACCCTTATTTGAAACCCTAGTTTGAAACCCTAACCCTAATGTAAAACCCTAGTTTGAAAGCGTAACCCTAATGTAAAACCCTAGTTTGAAGCATTAACCCTAATGTAAAACCCTAGTTTGAAACCCTAACCCTAATGTTAAACCCTAGTTTGAAACCCTAACCCTAATGTAAAACCCTAGTTTGAAAGCGTAACCCTAATGTAAAACCCTAGTTTGAAGCATTAACCCTAATGTAAAACCCTAGTTTGAAACCCTAACCCTAATGTTAAACCCTAGTTTGAAACCCTAACCCTAATGTAAAACCCTAGTTTGAAACCCTAACCCTAATGATAAACCCTAAATTGAAACCCTAACCCTAATTTGAAACCCTAGTTTGAAACCCTAACCCTAATGATAAACCCTAGTTTGAAACCCTAACCCTAAATTGAAACCCTAGTTTGAAACCCTAACCCTAATGTAAAACCCTAGTTTGAAACCCTAACCCTAATGTAAAACCCTAATTTGTAACCCTAACCCTAATGTAAAACCCTAGTTTGAAACCCTAACCTTAAAGTAAAACCCTAGTTTGAAACCCTAACGCTAATGTAAAACCTTAGTTTGAAGCACTAACCCTAATGTAAAACCCTAGTTTGAAACCCTAACCCTAATTTGAAACCCTAGTTTGAAACCCTAACCATAATGTAAAACCCTAGTTTGAAACCCTAACCCTAATTTGAAACCCTAGTTTGAAACCTTAACCCTAGTTTGAAAATCTAACCCTAATTTGAAACCCTAGTTTGAAACCTTAACCCTAATATAAAACCCTAGTTTGAAAATCTAACCCTAATTTGAAACCCTAGTTTGAAACCCTAACCCTAATGTAAAACCCTTGTTTGAAACCCTAACCCTAATGTAAAACCCTAGTTTGTAACATTAACACTAATGTAAAACCCTAGTTTGAAACCCCAAACCTAATTTGAAACCATAGTTTGAAACCCTAACCCTAATGTAAAACCCTTCTTTGAAACCCTAACTCTAATACAAAACCCTAGTGTGAAACCCTAACCCTAATTTTAATCCCGTTTTGAAACCCTAACCCTAATTTGAAACCCTAGTTTGTAACCCTAACCATAATGTAAAACCCTAGTTTGAAACCCTAACCCTAATTTGAAACCCTAGTTTGAAACCTTAACCCTAATATAAAACCCTAGTTTGAAACCCTAACCCTAATTTGAAACCCTAGTTTGAAACCCTAACCCTAATGTAAAACCCTTGTTTGAAACCCTAACCCTAATGTAAAACCCTAGTTTGTAACATTAACACTAATGTAAAACCCTAGTTTGGAACCCTAACCCTAATGTTAAACCCTAGTTTGAAACCCTAACCCTAATGTAAAACCCTAGTGTGAAACCCTAACCCTAATTTTAAACCCCTGTTTTGAAACCCTAACCCTAATGTAAAACCCTAGTTTGAAGCAGTAACCCTAATGTAAAACCCTAGTTTGAAACTCTAACCCTAATTTGAAACCCTAGTTTGAAACTCTAACCCTAATTTGAAACCCTAATTTGAAACCCTAATTTGAAACCCTTATTTGAAACCCTAGTTTGAAACCCTAACCCTAATGTAAAACCCTAGTTTGAAAGCGTAACCCTAATGTAAAACCCTAGATTGAAGCATTAACCCTAATGTAAAACCCTAGTTTGAAACCCTAACCCTAATGTAAAACCCTAGTTTGAAACCCTAACCCTAATGATAAACCCTAAATTGAAACCCTAACCCTAATTTGAAACCCTAGTTTGAAACCCTAACCCTAATGATAAACCCTAGTTTGAAACCCTAACCCTAAATTGAAACCCTAGTTTGAAACCCTAACCCTAATGTAAAACCCTAGTTTGAAACCCAAACCCTAATGTAAAACCCTAATTTGTAACCCTAACCCTAATGTAAAACCCTAGTTTGAAACCCTAACCTTAAAGTAAAACCCTAGTTTGAAACCCTAACGCTAATGTAAAACCTTAGTTTGAAGCACTAACCCTAATGTAAAACCCTAGTTTGAAACCCTAACCCTAATTTGAAACCCTAGTTTGAAACCCTAACCCTAATGTAAAACCCTAGTTTGAAACCCTAACCCTAATTTTAATCCCGTTTTGAAACCCTAACCCTAATTTGAAACCCTAGTTTGTAACCCTAACCATAATGTAAAACCCTAGTTTGAAACCCTAACCCTAATTTGAAACCCTAGTTTGAAACCTTAACCCTAATATAAAACCCTAGTTTGAAACCCTAACCCTAATTTGAAACCCTAGTTTGAAACCCTAACCCTAATGTAAAACCCTTGTTTGAAACCCTAACCCTAATGTAAAACCCTAGTTTGTAACATTAACACTAATGTAAAACCCTAGTTTGGAACCCTAACCCTAATGTTAAACCCTAGTTTGAAACCCTAACCCTAATGTAAAACCCTAGTGTGAAACCCTAACCCTAATTTTAAACCCCTGTTTTGAAACCCTAACCCTAATGTAAAACCCTAGTTTGAAGCAGTAACCCTAATGTAAAACCCTAGTTTGAAACTCTAACCCTAATTTGAAACCCTAGTTTGAAACTCTAACCCTAATTTGAAACCCTAATTTGAAACCCTAATTTGAAACCCTTATTTGAAACCCTAGTTTGAAACCCTAACCCTAATGTAAAACCCTAGTTTGAAAGCGTAACCCTAATGTAAAACCCTAGATTGAAGCATTAACCCTAATGTAAAACCCTAGTTTGAAACCCTAACCCTAATGTTAAACCCTAGTTTGAAACCCTAACCCTAATGTAAAACCCTAGTTTGAAACCCTAACCCTAATGTTAAACCCTAGTTTGAAACCCTAACCATAATGTAAAACCCTAGTTTGAAACCCTAACTCTAATGTAAAAGCCTAGTTTGAAACCCTAACCCTAATTTGAAACCCTAACCCTAATTTAAAACCCCTGTTTTGAAACCCTAACCCTAATGTAAAACCCTTGTTTGAAACCCTAACCCTAATGTAAAACCCTAGTTTTAAACCCTAACCCTAATGTTAAACCGTAGTTTGACACCATAACCCTAATGTAAAACCATAGTTTGAAGCACTAACCCTAATGTAAAACCCCTGAGTTTGAAACTCTAACCCTAATTTGAAACCCTAGTTTGAAAGCGTAACCCTAATGTAAAACCCTAGTTTGAATGCGTAACCCTAATGTAAAACCCTAGTTTGAAGCATTAACCCTAATGTAAAACCCTAGTTTGAAACCCTAACCCTAATTTGAAACCCTAGTTTGAAACCCTTACCCTAATGTAAAACCCTAGTTTGAAACCCTAACCCTAATTTGAAACCCTAGTTTTAAACCTTAACCCTAATATAAAACCCTAGTTTGAAACCCTAACCCTAATTTGAAACCCTAGTTTGAAACCCTAACCCTAATTAAAAACCCTTGTTTGAAACCCTAACCCTAATGTAAAACCCTAGTTTGTAACATTAACACTAATGTAAAACCCTAGTTTGGAACCCTAACCCTAATGTTAAACCCTAGTTTGAAACCCTAACCCTAATGTAAAACACTAGTGTGAAACCCTAACCCTAATTTTAAACCCCTGTTTTGAAACCCTAACCCTAATGTAAAACCCTAGTTTGAAGCAGTAACCCTAATGTAAAACCCTAGTTTGAAACTCTAACCCTAATTTGAAACCCTAATTTGAAACCCTTATTTGAAACCCTAGTTTGAAAGCGTAACCCTAATGTAAAACCCTAGTTTGAAAGCGTAACCCTAATGTAAAACCCTAGTTTGAAGCATTAACCCTAATGTAAAACCCTAGTTTGAAACCCTAACCCTAATGTTAAACCCTAGTTTGAAACCCTAACCCTAATTTTAATCCCGTTTTGAAACCCTAACCCTAATTTGAAACCCTAGTTTGTAACCCTAACCATAATGTAAAACCCTAGTTTGAAACCCTAACCCTAATTTGAAACCCTAGTTTGAAACCTTAACCCTAATATAAAACCCTAGTTTGAAACCCTAACCCTAATTTGAAACCCTAGTTTGAAACCCTAACCCTAATGTAAAACCCTTGTTTGAAACCCTAACCCTAATGAAAAACCCTAGTTTGTAACATTAACACTAATGTAAAACCCTAGTTTGGAACCCTAACCCTAATGTTAAACCCTAGTTTGAAACACTAACCCTAATGTAAAACCCTAGTGTGAAACCCTAACCCTAATTTTAAACCCCTGTTTTGAATCCCTAACCCTAATGTAAAACCCTAGTTTGAAGCAGTAACCCTAATGTAAAACCCTAGTTTGAAACTCTAACCCTAATTTGAAACCCTAGTTTGAAACTCTAACCCTAATTTGAAACCCTAATTTGAAACCCTTATTTGAAACCCTAGTTTGAAACCCTAACCCTAATGTAAAACCCTAGTTTGAAAGCGTAACCCTAATGTAAAACCCTAGTTTGAAGCATTAACCCTAATGTAAAACCCTAGTTTGAAACCCTAACCCTAATGTTAAACCCTAGTTTGAAACCCTAACCCTAATGTAAAACCCTAGTTTGAAACCCTAACCCTAATGATAAACCCTAAATTGAAACCCTAACCCTAATTTGAAACCCTAGTTTGAAACCCTAACCCTAATGATAAACCCTAGTTTGAAACCCTAACCCTAAATTGAAACCCTAGTTTGAAACCCTAACCCTAATGTAAAACCCTAGTTTGAAACCCTAACCCTAATGTAAAACCCTAATTTGTAACCCTAACCCTAATGTAAAACCCTAGTTTGAAACCCTAACCTTAAAGTAAAACCCTAGTTTGAAACCCTAACGCTAATGTAAAACCTTAGTTTGAAGCACTAACCCTAATGTAAAACCCTAGTTTGAAACCCTAACCCTAATTTGAAACCCTAGTTTGAAACCCTAACCCTAATGTAAAACCCTAGTTTGAAACCCTAACCCTAATTTGAAACCCTAGTTTGAAACCTTAACCCTAATATAAAACCCTAGTTTGAAAATCTAACCCTAATTTGAAACCCTAATTTGAAACCCTAGTTTGAAACCCTAACCCTAATGTAAAACCCTTGTTTGAAACCCTAACCCTAATGTAAAACCCTAGTTTGTAACATTAACACTAATGTAAAACCCTAGTTTGAAACACCAAACCTAATTTGAAACCATAGTTTGAAACCCTAACCCTAATGTAAAACCCTTCTTTGAAACCCTAACTCTAATACAAAACCCTAGTGTGAAACCCTAACCCTAATTTTAATCCCGTTTTGAAACCCTAACCCTAATTTGAAACCCTAGTTTGTAACCCTAACCATAATGTAAAACCCTAGTTTGAAACCCTAACCCTAATTTGAAACCCTAGTTTGAAACCTTAACCCTAATATAAAACCCTAGTTTGAAACCCTAACCCTAATTTGAAACCCTAGTTTGAAACCCTAACCCTAATGTAAAACCCTTGTTTGAAACCCTAACCCTAATGTAAAACCCTAGTTTGTAACATTAACACTAATGTAAAACCCTAGTTTGGAACCCTAACCCTAATGTTAAACCCTAGTTTGAAACCCTAACCCTAATGTAAAACCCTAGTGTGAAACCCTAACCCTAATTTTAAACCCCTGTTTTGAAACCCTAACCCTAATGTAAAACCCTAGTTTGAAGCAGTAACCCTAATGTAAAACCCTAGTTTGAAACTCTAACCCTAATTTGAAACCCTAGTTTGAAACTCTAACCCTAATTTGAAACCCTAATTTGAAACCCTTATTTGAAACCCTAGTTTGAAAGCGTAACCCTAATGTAAAACCCTAGTTTGAAAGCGTAACCCTAATGTAAAACCCTAGATTGAAGCATTAACCCTAATGTAATACCCTAGTTTGAAACCCTAACCCTAATGTTAAACCCTAGTTTGAAACCCTAACCCTAATGTAAAACCCTAGTTTGAAACCCTAACCCTAATGATAAACCCTAAATTGAAACCCTAACCCTAATTTGAAACCCTAGTTTGAAACCCTAACCCTAATGATAAACCCTAGTTTGAAACCCTAACCCTAAATTGAAACCCTAGTTTGAAACCCTAACCCTAATGTAAAACCCTAGTTTGAAACCCTAACCCTAATGTAAAACCCTAGTTTGAAACCCTAACCCTAATGTAAAACCCTAATTTGTAACCCTAACCCTAATGTAAAACCCTAGTTTGAAACCCTAACCTTAAAGTAAAACCCTAGTTTGAAACCCTAACGCTAATGTAAAACCTTAGTTTGAAGCACTAACCCTAATGTAAAACCCTAGTTTGAAACCCTAACCCTAATTTGAAACCCTAGTTTGAAACCCTAACCCTAATGTAAAACCCTAGTTTGAAACCCTAACCCTAATTTGAAACCCTAGTTTGAAACCTTAACCCTAATATAAAACCCTAGTTTGAAAATCTAACCCTAATTTGAAACCCTAGTTTGAAACCCTAACCCTAATGTAAAACCCTTGTTTGAAACCCTAACCCTAATGTAAAACCCTAGTTTGTAACATTAACTTTAATGTAAAACCCTAGTTTGAAACCCCAAACCTAATTTGAAACCATAGTTTGAAACCCTAACCCTAATGTAAAACCCTTCTTTGAAACCCTAACTCTAATGTAAAACCCTAGTGTGAAACCCTAACCCTAATGTTAAACCCTAGTTTGAAACACTAACCCTAATGTAAAACCCTAGTTTGAAGCAGTAACCCTAATGTAAAACCCTAGTTTGAAACTCTAACCCTAATTTGAAACCCTAGTTTGAAACTTTAACCCTAATTTGAAACCCTAATTTGAAACCCTTATTTGAAACCCTAGTTTGAAACCCTAACCCTAATGTAAAACCCTAGTTTGAAAGCGTAACCCTAATGTAAAACCCTAGTTTGAAGCATTAACCCTAATGTAAAACCCTAGTTTGAAACCCTAACCCTAATGTTAAACCCTAGTTTGAAACCCTAACCCTAATGTAAAACCCTAGTTTGAAACCCTAACCCTAATGATAAACCCTAAATTGAAACCCTAACCCTAATTTGAAACCCTAGTTTGAAACCCTAACCCTAATGATAAACCCTAGTTTGAAACCCTAACCCTAAATTGAAACCCTAGTTTGAAACCCTAACCCTAATGTAAAACCCTAGTTTGAAACCCTAACCCTAATGTAAAACCCTAATTTGTAACCCTAACCCTAATGTAAAACCCTAGTTTGAAACCCTAACCTTAAAGTAAAACCCTAGTTTGAAACCCTAACGCTAATGTAAAACCTTAATTTGAAGCACTAACCCTAATGTAAAACCCTAGTTTGAAACCCTAATCCTAATTTGAAACCCTAGTTTGAAACCCTAACCATAATGTAAAACCCTAGTTTGAAACCCTAACCCTAATTTGAAACCCTAGTTTGAAACCTTAACCCTAATATAAAACCCTAGTTTGAAAATCTAACCCTAATTTGAAACCCTAATTTGAAACCCTAGTTTGAAACCCTAACCCTAATGTAAAACCCTTGTTTGAAACCCTAACCCTAATGTAAAACCCTAGTTTGTAACATTAACACTAATGTAAAACCCTAGTTTGAAACACCAAACCTAATTTGAAACCATAGTTTGAAACCCTAACCCTAATGTAAAACCCTTCTTTGAAACCCTAACTCTAATACAAAACCCTAGTGTGAAACCCTAACCCTAATTTTAATCCCGTTTTGAAACCCTAACCCTAATTTGAAACCCTAGTTTGTAACCCTAACCATAATGTAAAACCCTAGTTTGAAACCCTAACCCTAATTTGAAACCCTAGTTTGAAACCTTAACCCTAATATAAAACCCTAGTTTGAAACCCTAACCCTAATTTGAAACCCTAGTTTGAAACCCTAACCCTAATGTAAAACCCTTGTTTGAAACCCTAACCCTAATGTAAAACCCTAGTTTGTAACATTAACACTAATGTAAAACCCTAGTTTGGAACCCTAACCCTAATGTTAAACCCTAGTTTGAAACCCTAACCCTAATGTAAAACCCTAGTGTGAAACCCTAACCCTAATTTTAAACCCCTGTTTTGAAACCCTAACCCTAATGTAAAACCCTAGTTTGAAGCAGTAACCCTAATGTAAAACCCTAGTTTGAAACTCTAACCCTAATTTGAAACCCTAGTTTGAAACTCTAACCCTAATTTGAAACCCTAATTTGAAACCCTTATTTGAAACCCTAGTTTGAAAGCGTAACCCTAATGTAAAACCCTAGTTTGAAAGCGTAACCCTAATGTAAAACCCTAGATTGAAGCATTAACCCTAATGTAATACCCTAGTTTGAAACCCTAACCCTAATGTTAAACCCTAGTTTGAAACCCTAACCCTAATGTAAAACCCTAGTTTGAAACCCTAACCCTAATGATAAACCCTAAATTGAAACCCTAACCCTAATTTGAAACCCTAGTTTGAAACCCTAACCCTAATGATAAACCCTAGTTTGAAACCCTAACCCTAAATTGAAACCCTAGTTTGAAACCCTAACCCTAATGTAAAACCCTAGTTTGAAACCCTAACCCTAATGTAAAACCCTAGTTTGAAACCCTAACCCTAATGTAAAACCCTAATTTGTAACCCTAACCCTAATGTAAAACCCTAGTTTGAAACCCTAACCTTAAAGTAAAACCCTAGTTTGAAACCCTAACGCTAATGTAAAACCTTAGTTTGAAGCACTAACCCTAATGTAAAACCCTAGTTTGAAACCCTAACCCTAATTTGAAACCCTAGTTTGAAACCCTAACCCTAATGTAAAACCCTAGTTTGAAACCCTAACCCTAATTTGAAACCCTAGTTTGAAACCTTAACCCTAATATAAAACCCTAGTTTGAAAATCTAACCCTAATTTGAAACCCTAGTTTGAAACCCTAACCCTAATGTAAAACCCTTGTTTGAAACCCTAACCCTAATGTAAAACCCTAGTTTGTAACATTAACTTTAATGTAAAACCCTAGTTTGAAACCCCAAACCTAATTTGAAACCATAGTTTGAAACCCTAACCCTAATGTAAAACCCTTCTTTGAAACCCTAACTCTAATGTAAAACCCTAGTGTGAAACCCTAACCCTAATGTTAAACCCTAGTTTGAAACACTAACCCTAATGTAAAACCCTAGTTTGAAGCAGTAACCCTAATGTAAAACCCTAGTTTGAAACTCTAACCCTAATTTGAAACCCTAGTTTGAAACTTTAACCCTAATTTGAAACCCTAATTTGAAACCCTTATTTGAAACCCTAGTTTGAAACCCTAACCCTAATGTAAAACCCTAGTTTGAAAGCGTAACCCTAATGTAAAACCCTAGTTTGAAGCATTAACCCTAATGTAAAACCCTAGTTTGAAACCCTAACCCTAATGTTAAACCCTAGTTTGAAACCCTAACCCTAATGTAAAACCCTAGTTTGAAACCCTAACCCTAATGATAAACCCTAAATTGAAACCCTAACCCTAATTTGAAACCCTAGTTTGAAACCCTAACCCTAATGATAAACCCTAGTTTGAAACCCTAACCCTAAATTGAAACCCTAGTTTGAAACCCTAACCCTAATGTAAAACCCTAGTTTGAAACCCTAACCCTAATGTAAAACCCTAATTTGTAACCCTAACCCTAATGTAAAACCCTAGTTTGAAACCCTAACCTTAAAGTAAAACCCTAGTTTGAAACCCTAACGCTAATGTAAAACCTTAATTTGAAGCACTAACCCTAATGTAAAACCCTAGTTTGAAACCCTAATCCTAATTTGAAACCCTAGTTTGAAACCCTAACCATAATGTAAAACCCTAGTTTGAAACCCTAACCCTAATTTGAAACCCTAGTTTGAAACCTTAACCCTAGTTTGAAAATCTAACCCTAATTTGAAACCCTAGTTTGAAACCTTAACCCTAATATAAAACCCTAGTTTGAAAATCTAACCCTAATTTGAAACCCTAGTTTGAAACCCTAACCCTAATGTAAAACCCTTGTTTGAAACCCTAACCCTAATGTAAAACCCTAGTTTGTAACATTAACACTAATGTAAAACCCTAGTTTGAAACCCCAAACCTAATTTGAAACCATAGTTTGAAACCCTAACCCTAATGTAAAACCCTTCTATGAAACCCTAACTCTAATACAAAACCCTAGTGTGAAACCCTAACCCTAATTTTAATCCCGTTTTGAAACCCTAACCCTAATTTGAAACCCTAGTTTGTAACCCTAACCATAATGTAAAACCCTAGTTTGAAACCCTAACCCTAATTTGAAACCCAAGTTTGAAACCTTAACCCTAATATAAAACCCTAGTTTGAAACCCTAACCCTAATTTGAAACCCTAGTTTGAAACCCTAACCCTAATGTAAAACCCTTGTTTGAAACCCTAACCCTAATGTAAAACCCTAGTTTGTAACATTAACACTAATGTAAAACCCTAGTTTGGAACCCTAACCCTAATGTTAAACCCTAGTTTGAAACCCTAACCCTAATGTAAAACCCTAGTGTGAAACCCTAACCCTAATTTTAAACCCCTGTTTTGAAACCCTAACCCTAATGTAAAACCCTAGTTTGAAGCAGTAACCCTAATGTAAAACCCTAGTTTGAAACTCTAACCCTAATTTGAAACCCTAGTTTATAACTCTAACCCTAATTTGAAACCCTAATTTGAAACCCTTATTTGAAACCCTAGTTTGAAACCCTAACCCTAATGTAAAACCCTAGTTTGAAAGCGTAACCCTAATGTAAAACCCTAGATTGAAGCATTAACCCTAATGTAAAACCCTAGTTTGAAACCCTAACCCTAATGTTAAACCCTAGTTTGAAACCCTAACCCTAATGTAAAACCCTAGTTTGAAACCCTAACCCTAATGATAAACCCTAAATTGAAACCCTAACCCTAATTTGAAACCCTAGTTTGAAACCCTAACCCTAATGATAAACCCTAGTTTGAAACCCTAACCCTAAATTGAAACCCTAGTTTGAAACCCTAACCCTAATGTAAAACCCTAGTTTGAAACCCTAACCCTAATGTAAAACCCTAATTTGTAACCCTAACCCTAATGTAAAACCCTAGTTTGAAACCCTAACCCTAATGTTAAACCCTAGTTTGAAACCCTAACCCTAATGTAAAACCCTAGTTTGAAACCCTAACCCTAATGATAAACCCTAAATTGAAACCCTAACCCTAATTTGAAACCCTAGTTTGAAACCCTAACCCTAATGATAAACCCTAGTTTGAAACCCTAACCCTAAATTGAAACCCTAGTTTGAAACCCTAACCCTAATGTAAAACCCTAGTTTGAAACCCTAACCCTAATGTAAAACCCTAATTTGTAACCCTAACCCTAATGTAAAACCCTAGTTTGAAACCCTAACCTTAAAGTAAAACCCTAGTTTGAAACCCTAACGCTAATGTAAAACCTTAATTTGAAGCACTAACCCTAATGTAAAACCCTAGTTTGAAACCCTAATCCTAATTTGAAACCCTAGTTTGAAACCCTAACCATAATGTAAAACCCTAGTTTGAAACCCTAACCCTAATTTGAAACCCTAGTTTGAAACCTTAACCCTAGTTTGAAAATCTAACCCTAATTTGAAACCCTAGTTTGAAACCTTAACCCTAATATAAAACCCTAGTTTGAAAATCTAACCCTAATTTGAAACCCTAGTTTGAAACCCTAACCCTAATGTAAAACCCTTGTTTGAAACCCTAACCCTAATGTAAAACCCTAGTTTGTAACATTAACACTAATGTAAAACCCTAGTTTGAAACCCCAAACCTAATTTGAAACCATAGTTTGAAACCCTAACCCTAATGTAAAACCCTTCTATGAAACCCTAACTCTAATACAAAACCCTAGTGTGAAACCCTAACCCTAATTTTAATCCCGTTTTGAAACCCTAACCCTAATTTGAAACCCTAGTTTGTAACCCTAACCATAATGTAAAACCCTAGTTTGAAACCCTAACCCTAATTTGAAACCCAAGTTTGAAACCTTAACCCTAATATAAAACCCTAGTTTGAAACCCTAACCCTAATTTGAAACCCTAGTTTGAAACCCTAACCCTAATGTAAAACCCTTGTTTGAAACCCTAACCCTAATGTAAAACCCTAGTTTGTAACATTAACACTAATGTAAAACCCTAGTTTGGAACCCTAACCCTAATGTTAAACCCTAGTTTGAAACCCTAACCCTAATGTAAAACCCTAGTGTGAAACCCTAACCCTAATTTTAAACCCCTGTTTTGAAACCCTAACCCTAATGTAAAACCCTAGTTTGAAGCAGTAACCCTAATGTAAAACCCTAGTTTGAAACTCTAACCCTAATTTGAAACCCTAGTTTATAACTCTAACCCTAATTTGAAACCCTAATTTGAAACCCTTATTTGAAACCCTAGTTTGAAACCCTAACCCTAATGTAAAACCCTAGTTTGAAAGCGTAACCCTAATGTAAAACCCTAGATTGAAGCATTAACCCTAATGTAAAACCCTAGTTTGAAACCCTAACCCTAATGTTAAACCCTAGTTTGAAACCCTAACCCTAATGTAAAACCCTAGTTTGAAACCCTAACCCTAATGATAAACCCTAAATTGAAACCCTAACCCTAATTTGAAACCCTAGTTTGAAACCCTAACCCTAATGATAAACCCTAGTTTGAAACCCTAACCCTAAATTGAAACCCTAGTTTGAAACCCTAACCCTAATGTAAAACCCTAGTTTGAAACCCTAACCCTAATGTAAAACCCTAATTTGTAACCCTAACCCTAATGTAAAACCCTAGTTTGAAACCCTAACCTTAAAGTAAAACCCTAGTTTGAAACCCTAACGCTAATGTAAAACCTTAGTTTGAAGCACTAACCCTAATGTAAAACCCTAGTTTGAAACCCTAACCCTAATTTGAAACCCTAGTTTGAAACCCTAACCCTAATGTAAAACCCTAGTTTGAAACCCTAACCCTAATTTGAAACCCTAGTTTGAAACCTTAACCCTAATATAAAACCCTAGTTTGAAAATCTAACCCTAATTTGAAACCCTAGTTTGAAACCCTAACCCTAATGTAAAACCCTTGTTTGAAACCCTAACCCTAATGTAAAACCCTAGTTTGTAACATTAACTTTAATGTAAAACCCTAGTTTGAAACCCCAAACCTAATTTGAAACCATAGTTTGAAACCCTAACCCTAATGTAAAACCCTTCTTTGAAACCCTAACTCTAATGTAAAACCCTAGTGTGAAACCCTAACCCTAATGTTAAACCCTAGTTTGAAACACTAACCCTAATGTAAAACCCTAGTGTGAAACCCTAACCCTAATTTTAAACCCCTGTTTTGAATCCGTAACCCTAATGTAAAACCCTAGTTTGAAGCAGTAACCCTAATGTAAAACCCTAGTTTGAAACTCTAACCCTAATTTGAAACCCTAGTTTGAAACTCTAACCCTAATTTGAAACCCTAATTTGAAACCCTTATTTGAAACCCTAGTTTGAAACCCTAACCCTAATGTAAAACCCTAGTTTGAAAGCGTAACCCTAATGTAAAACCCTAGTTTGAAGCATTAACCCTAATGTAAAACCCTAGTTTGAAACCCTAACCCTAATGTTAAACCCTAGTTTGAAACCCTAACCCTAATGTAAAACCCTAGTTTGAAACCCTAACCCTAATGATAAACCCTAAATTGAAACCCTAACCCTAATTTGAAACCCTAGTTTGAAACCCTAACCCTAATGATAAACCCTAGTTTGAAACCCTAACCCTAAATTGAAACCCTAGTTTGAAACCCTAACCCTAATGTAAAACCCTAGTTTGAAACCCTAACCCTAATGTAAAACCCTAATTTGTAACCCTAACCCTAATGTAAAACCCTAGTTTGAAACCCTAACCTTAAAGTAAAACCCTAGTTTGAAACCCTAACGCTAATGTAAAACCTTAGTTTGAAGCACTAACCCTAATGTAAAACCCTAGTTTGAAACCCTAACCCTAATTTGAAACCCTAGTTTGAAACCCTAACCATAATGTAAAACCCTAGTTTGAAACCCTAACCCTAATTTGAAACCCTAGTTTGAAACCTTAACCCTAGTTTGAAAATCTAACCCTAATTTGAAACCCTAGTTTGAAACCTTAACCCTAATATAAAACCCTAGTTTGAAAATCTAACCCTAATTTGAAACCCTAGTTTGAAACCCTAACCCTAATGTAAAACCCTTGTTTGAAACCCTAACCCTAATGTAAAACCCTAGTTTGTAACATTAACACTAATGTAAAACCCTAGTTTGAAACCCCAAACCTAATTTGAAACCATAGTTTGAAACCCTAACCCTAATGTAAAACCCTTCTTTGAAACCCTAACTCTAATACAAAACCCTAGTGTGAAACCCTAACCCTAATTTTAATCCCGTTTTGAAACCCTAACCCTAATTTGAAACCCTAGTTTGTAACCCTAACCATAATGTAAAACCCTAGTTTGAAACCCTAACCCTAATTTGAAACCCTAGTTTGAAACCTTAACCCTAATATAAAACCCTAGTTTGAAACCCTAACCCTAATTTGAAACCCTAGTTTGAAACCCTAACCCTAATGTAAAACCCTTGTTTGAAACCCTAACCCTAATGTAAAACCCTAGTTTGTAACATTAACACTAATGTAAAACCCTAGTTTGGAACCCTAACCCTAATGTTAAACCCTAGTTTGAAACCCTAACCCTAATGTAAAACCCTAGTTTGAAGCAGTAACCCTAATGTAAAACCCTAGTTTGAAACTCTAACCCTAATTTGAAACCCTAGTTTGAAACTCTAACCCTAATTTGAAACCCTAATTTGAAACCCTTATTTGAAACCCTAGTTTGAAACCCTAACCCTAATGTAAAACCCTAGTTTGAAAGCGTAACCCTAATGTAAAACCCTAGATTGAAGCATTAACCCTAATGTAAAACCCTAGTTTGAAACCCTAACCCTAATGTTAAACCCTAGTTTGAAACCCTAACCCTAATGTAAAACCCTAGTTTGAAACCCTAACCCTAATGATAAACCCTAAATTGAAACCCTAACCCTAATTTGAAACCCTAGTTTGAAACCCTAACCCTAATGATAAACCCTAGTTTGAAACCCTAACCCTAAATTGAAACCCTAGTTTGAAACCCTAACCCTAATGTAAAACCCTAGTTTGAAACCCTAACCCTAATGTAAAACCCTAATTTGTAACCCTAACCCTAATGTAAAACCCTAGTTTGAAACCCTAACCTTAAAGTAAAACCCTAGTTTGAAACCCTAACGCTAATGTAAAACCTTAGTTTGAAGCACTAACCCTAATGTAAAACCCTAGTTTGAAACCCTAACCCTAATTTGAAACCCTAGTTTGAAACCCTAACCCTAATGTAAAACCCTAGTTTGAAACCCTAACCCTAATTTGAAACCCTAGTTTGAAACCTTAACCCTAATATAAAACCCTAGTTTGAAAATCTAACCCTAATTTGAAACCCTAGTTTGAAACCCTAACCCTAATGTAAAACCCTTGTTTGAAACCCTAACCCTAATGTAAAACCCTAGTTTGTAACATTAACTTTAATGTAAAGCCCTAGTTTGAAACCCCAAACCTAATTTGAAACCATAGTTTGAAACCCTAACCCTAATGTAAAACCCTTCTTTGAAACCCTAACTCTAATGTAAAACCCTAGTGTGAAACCCTAACCCTAATGTTAAACCCTAGTTTGAAACACTAACCCTAATGTAAAACCCTAGTGTGAAACCCTAACCCTAATTTTAAACCCCTGTTTTGAATCCGTAACCCTAATGTAAAACCCTAGTTTGAAGCAGTAACCCTAATGTAAAACCCTAGTTTGAAACTCTAACCCTAATTTGAAACCCTAGTTTGAAACTCTAACCCTAATTTGAAACCCTAATTTGAAACCCTTATTTGAAACCCTAGTTTGAAACCCTAACCCTAATGTAAAACCCTAGTTTGAAAGCGTAACCCTAATGTAAAACCCTAGTTTGAAGCATTAACCCTAATGTAAAACCCTAGTTTGAAACCCTAACCCTAATGTTAAACCCTAGTTTGAAACCCTAACCCTAATGTAAAACCCTAGTTTGAAAGCGTAACCCTAATGTAAAACCCTAGTTTGAAGCATTAACCCTAATGTAAAACCCTAGTTTGAAACCCTAACCCTAATGTTAAACCCTAGTTTGAAACCCTAACCCTAATGTAAAACCCTAGTTTGAAACCCTAACCCTAATGATAAACCCTAAATTGAAACCCTAACCCTAATTTGAAACCCTAGTTTGAAACCCTAACCCTAATGATAAACCCTAGTTTGAAACCCTAACCCTAAATTGAAACCCTAGTTTGAAACCCTAACCCTAATGTAAAACCCTAGTTTGAAACCCTAACCCTAATGTAAAACCCTAATTTGTAACCCTAACCCTAATGTAAAACCCTAGTTTGAAACCCTAACCTTAAAGTAAAACCCTAGTTTGAAACCCTAACGCTAATGTAAAACCTTAGTTTGAAGCACTAACCCTAATGTAAAACCCTAGTTTGAAACCCTAACCCTAATTTGAAACCCTAGTTTGAAACCCTAACCATAATGTAAAACCCTAGTTTGAAACCCTAACCCTAATTTGAAACCCTAGTTTGAAACCTTAACCCTAGTTTGAAAATCTAACCCTAATTTGAAACCCTAGTTTGAAACCTTAACCCTAATATAAAACCCTAGTTTGAAAATCTAACCCTAATTTGAAACCCTAGTTTGAAACCCTAACCCTAATGTAAAACCCTTGTTTGAAACCCTAACCCTAATGTAAAACCCTAGTTTGTAACATTAACACTAATGTAAAACCCTAGTTTGAAACCCCAAACCTAATTTGAAACCATAGTTTGAAACCCTAACCCTAATGTAAAACCCTTCTTTGAAACCCTAACTCTAATACAAAACCCTAGTGTGAAACCCTAACCCTAATTTTAATCCCGTTTTGAAACCCTAACCCTAATTTGAAACCCTAGTTTGTAACCCTAACCATAATGTAAAACCCTAGTTTGAAACCCTAACCCTAATTTGAAACCCTAGTTTGAAACCTTAACCCTAATATAAAACCCTAGTTTGAAACCCTAACCCTAATTTGAAACCCTAGTTTGAAACCCTAACCCTAATGTAAAACCCTTGTTTGAAACCCTAACCCTAATGTAAAACCCTAGTTTGTAACATTAACACTAATGTAAAACCCTAGTTTGGAACCCTAACCCTAATGTTAAACCCTAGTTTGAAACCCTAACCCTAATGTAAAACCCTAGTGTGAAACCCTAACCCTAATTTTAAACCCCTGTTTTGAAACCCTAACCCTAATGTAAAACCCTAGTTTGAAGCAGTAACCCTAATGTAAAACCCTAGTTTGAAACTCTAACCCTAATTTGAAACCCTAGTTTGAAACTCTAACCCTAATTTGAAACCCTAATTTGAAACCCTAATTTGAAACCCTTATTTGAAACCCTAGTTTGAAACCCTAACCCTAATGTAAAACCCTAGTTTGAAAGCGTAACCCTAATGTAAAACCCTAGATTGAAGCATTAACCCTAATGTAAAACCCTAGTTTGAAACCCTAACCCTAATGTTAAACCCTAGTTTGAAACCCTAACCCTAATGTAAAACCCTAGTTTGAAACCCTAACCCTAATGATAAACCCTAAATTGAAACCCTAACCCTAATTTGAAACCCTAGTTTGAAACCCTAACCCTAATGATAAACCCTAGTTTGAAACCCTAACCCTAAATTGAAACCCTAGTTTGAAACCCTAACCCTAATGTAAAACCCTAGTTTGAAACCCTAACCCTAATGTAAAACCCTAATTTGTAACCCTAACCCTAATGTAAAACCCTAGTTTGAAACCCTAACCTTAAAGTAAAACCCTAGTTTGAAACCCTAACGCTAATGTAAAACCTTAGTTTGAAGCACTAACCCTAATGTAAAACCCTAGTTTGAAACCCTAACCCTAATTTGAAACCCTAGTTTGAAACCCTAACCCTAATGTAAAACCCTAGTTTGAAACCCTAACCCTAATTTGAAACCCTAGTTTGAAACCTTAACCCTAATATAAAACCCTAGTTTGAAAATCTAACCCTAATTTGAAACCCTAGTTTGAAACCCTAACCCTAATGTAAAACCCTTGTTTGAAACCCTAACCCTAATGTAAAACCCTAGTTTGTAACATTAACTTTAATGTAAAACCCTAGTTTGAAACCCCAAACCTAATTTGAAACCATAGTTTGAAACCCTAACCCTAATGTAAAACCCTTCTTTGAAACCCTAACTCTAATGTAAAACCCTAGTGTGAAACCCTAACCCTAATGTTAAACCCTAGTTTGAAACACTAACCCTAATGTAAAACCCTAGTGTGAAACCCTAACCCTAATTTTAAACCCCTGTTTTGAATCCGTAACCCTAATGTAAAACCCTAGTTTGAAGCAGTAACCCTAATGTAAAACCCTAGTTTGAAACTCTAACCCTAATTTGAAACCCTAGTTTGAAACTCTAACCCTAATTTGAAACCCTAATTTGAAACCCTTATTTGAAACCCTAGTTTGAAACCCTAACCCTAATGTAAAACCCTAGTTTGAAAGCGTAACCCTAATGTAAAACCCTAGTTTGAAGCATTAACCCTAATGTAAAACCCTAGTTTGAAACCCTAACCCTAATGTTAAACCCTAGTTTGAAACCCTAACCCTAATGTAAAACCCTAGTTTGAAACCCTAACCCTAATGATAAACCCTAAATTGAAACCCTAACCCTAATTTGAAACCCTAGTTTGAAACCCTAACCCTAATGATAAACCCTAGTTTGAAACCCTAACCCTAAATTGAAACCCTAGTTTGAAACCCTAACCCTAATGTAAAACCCTAGTTTGAAACCCTAACCCTAATGTAAAACCCTAATTTGTAACCCTAACCCTAATGTAAAACCCTAGTTTGAAACCCTAACCTTAAAGTAAAACCCTAGTTTGAAACCCTAACGCTAATGTAAAACCTTAGTTTGAAGCACTAACCCTAATGTAAAACCCTAGTTTGAAACCCTAACCCTAATTTGAAACCCTAGTTTGAAACCCTAACCATAATGTAAAACCCTAGTTTGAAACCCTAACCCTAATTTGAAACCCTAGTTTGAAACCTTAACCCTAGTTTGAAAATCTAACCCTAATTTGAAACCCTAGTTTGGTACCCTAACCCTAATGTAAAACCCTTGTTTGAAACCCTAACCCTAATGTAAAACCCTAGTTTGTAACATTAACACTTATGTAAAACCCTAGTTTGAAACCCCAAACCTAATTTGAAACCATAGTTTGAAACCCTAACCCTAATGTAAAACCCTTCTTTGAAACCCTAACTCTAATGTAAAACCCTAGTGTGAAACCCTAACCCTAATTTTAATCCCGTTTTGAAACCCTAACCCTAATTTGAAACCCTAGTTTGTAACCCTAACCATAATGTAAAACCCTAGTTTGAAACCCTAACCCTAATTTGAAACCCTAGTTTGAAACCTTAACCCTAATATAAAACCCTAGTTTGAAACCCTAACCCTAATTTGAAACCCTAGTTTGAAACCCTAACCCTAATGTAAAACCCTTGTTTGAAACCCTAACCCTAATGTAAAACCCTAGTTTGTAACATTAACACTAATGTAAAACCCTAGTTTGGAACCCTAACCCTAATGTTAAACCCTAGTTTGAAACCCTAACCCTAATGTAAAACCCTAGTGTGAAACCCTAACCCTAATTTTAAACCCCTGTTTTGAAACCCTAACCCTAATGTAAAACCCTAGTTTGAAGCAGTAACCCTAATGTAAAACCCTAGTTTGAAACTCTAACCCTAATTTGAAACCCTAGTTTGAAACTCTAACCCTAATTTGAAACCCTAATTTGAAACCCTTATTTGAAACCCTAGTTTGAAACCCTAACCCTAATGTAAAACCCTAGTTTGAAAGCGTAACCCTAATGTAAAACCCTAGATTGAAGCATTAACCCTAATGTAAAACCCTAGTTTGAAACCCTAACCCTAATGTTAAACCCTAGTTTTAATCCCTAACCCTAATGTAAAACCCTAGTTTGAAACCCTAACCCTAATGATAAACCCTAAATTGAAACCCTAACCCTAATTTGAAACCCTAGTTTGAAACCCTAACCCTAATGATAAACCCTAGTTTGAAACCCTAACCCTAAATTGAAACCCTAGTTTGAAACCCTAACCCTAATGTAAAACCCTAGTTTGAAACCCTAACCCTAATGTAAACCCTAATTTGTAACCCTAACCCTAATGTAAAACCCTAGTTTAAAACCCTAACCTTAAAGTAAAACCCTAGTTTGAAACCCTAACGCTAATGTAAAACCTTAGTTTGAAGCACTAACCCTAATGTAAAACCCTAGTTTAAAACCCTAACCCTAATTTGAAACCCTAGTTTGAAACCCTAACCCTAATGTAAAACCCTAGTTTGAAACCCTAACCCTAATTTGAAACCCTAGTTTGAAACCTTAACCCTAATATAAAACCCTAGTTTGAAAATCTAACCCTAATTTGAAACCCTAGTTTGAAACCCTAACCCTAATGTAAAATTCTTGTTTGAAACCCTAACCCTAATGTAAAACCCTAGTTTGTAACATTAACTTTAATGTAAAACCCTAGTTTGAAACCCCAAACCTAATTTGAAACCATAGTTTGAAACCCTAACCCTAATGTAAAACCCTTCTTTGAAACCCTAACTCTAATGTAAAACCCTAGTGTGAAACCCTAACCCTAATTTTAATCCCGTTTTGAAACCCTAACCCTAATTTGAAACCCTAGTTTGTAACCCTAACCATAATGTAAAACCCTAGTTTGTAACATTAACACTAATGTAAAACCCTAGATTGAAGCATTAACCCTAATGTAAAACCCTAGTTTGAAACCCTAACCCTAATGTTAAACCCTAGTTTGAAACCCTAACCCTAATGTAAAACCCTAGTTTGAAACCCTAACCCTAATGATAAACCCTAAATTGAAACCCTAACCCTAATTTGAAACCCTAGTTTGAAACCCTAACCCTAATGATAAACCCTAGTTTGAAACCCTAACCCTAAATTGAAACCCTAGTTTGAAACCCTAACCCTAATGTAAAACCCTAGTTTGAAACCCTAACCCTAATGTAAAACCCTAATTTGTAACCCTAACCCTAATGTAAAACCCTAGTTTGAAACCCTAACCTTAAAGTAAAACCCTAGTTTGAAACCCTAACGCTAATGTAAAACCTTAGTTTGAAGCACTAACCCTAATGTAAAACCCTAGTTTGAAACCCTAACCCTAATTTGAAACCCTAGTTTGAAACCCTAACCCTAATGTAAAACCCTAGTTTGAAACCCTAACCCTAATTTGAAACCCTAGTTTGAAACCTTAACCCTAATATAAAACCCTAGTTTGAAAATCTAACCCTAATTTGAAACCCTAGTTTGAAACCCTAACCCTAATGTAAAACCCTTGTTTGAAACCCTAACCCTAATGTAAAACCCTAGTTTGTAACATTAACACTAATGTAAAACCCTAGTTTGAAACCCCAAACCTAATTTGAAACCATAGTTTGAAACCCTAACCCTAATGATAAACCCTAGTTTGAAACCCTAACCCTAAATTGAAACCCTAGTTTGAAACCCTAACTCTAATGTAAAACCCTAGTGTGAAACCCTAACCCTAATTTTAATCCCGTTTTGAAACCCTAACCCTAATTTGAAACCCTAGTTTGTAACCCTAACCATAATGTAAAACCCTAGTTTGAAACCCTTACCCTAATTTGAAACCCTAGTTTGAAACCTTAACCCTAATATAAAACCCTAGTTTGAAACCCTAACCCTAATTTGAAACCCTAGTTTGAAACCCTAACCCTAATGTAAAACCCTTGTTTGAAACCCTAACCCTAATGTAAAACCCTAGTTTGTAACATTAACACTAATGTAAAACCCTAGTTTGGAACCCTAACCCTAATGTTAAACCCTAGTTTGAAACACTAACCCTAATGTAAAACCCTAGTGTGAAACCCTAACCCTAATTTTAAACCCCTGTTTTGAATCCCTAACCCTAATGTAAAACCCTAGTTTGAAGCAGTAACCCTAATGTAAAACCCTAGTTTGAAACTCTAACCCTAATTTGAAACCCTAGTTTGAAACTCTAACCCTAATTTGAAACCCTAATTTGAAACCCTTATTTGAAACCCTAGTTTGAAACCCTAACCCTAATGTAAAACCCTAGTTTGAAAGCGTAACCCTAATGTAAAACCCTAGATTGAAGCATTAACCCTAATGTAAAACCCTAGTTTGAAACCCTAACCCTAATGTTAAACCCTAGTTTTAATCCCTAACCCTAATGTAAAACCCTAGTTTGAAACCCTAACCCTAATGATAAACCCTAAATTGAAACCCTAACCCTAATTTGAAACCCTAGTTTGAAACCCTAACCCTAATGATAAACCCTAGTTTGAAACCCTAACCCTAAATTGAAACCCTAGTTTGAAACCCTAACCCTAATGTAAAACCCTAGTTTGAAACCCTAACCCTAATGTAAACCCTAATTTGTAACCCTAACCCTAATGTAAAACCCTAGTTTAAAACCCTAACCTTAAAGTAAAACCCTAGTTTGAAACCCTAACGCTAATGTAAAACCTTAGTTTGAAGCACTAACCCTAATGTAAAACCCTAGTTTAAAACCCTAACCCTAATTTGAAACCCTAGTTTGAAACCCTAACCCTAATGTAAAACCCTAGTTTGAAACCCTAACCCTAATTTGAAACCCTAGTTTGAAACCTTAACCCTAATATAAAACCCTAGTTTGAAAATCTAACCCTAATTTGAAACCCTAGTTTGAAACCCTAACCCTAATGTAAAATTCTTGTTTGAAACCCTAACCCTAATGTAAAACCCTAGTTTGTAACATTAACTTTAATGTAAAACCCTAGTTTGAAACCCCAAACCTAATTTGAAACCATAGTTTGAAACCCTAACCCTAATGTAAAACCCTTCTTTGAAACCCTAACTCTAATGTAAAACCCTAGTGTGAAACCCTAACCCTAATTTTAATCCCGTTTTGAAACCCTAACCCTAATTTGAAACCCTAGTTTGTAACCCTAACCATAATGTAAAACCCTAGTTTGTAACATTAACACTAATGTAAAACCCTAGATTGAAGCATTAACCCTAATGTAAAACCCTAGTTTGAAACCCTAACCCTAATGTTAAACCCTAGTTTGAAACCCTAACCCTAATGTAAAACCCTAGTTTGAAACCCTAACCCTAATGATAAACCCTAAATTGAAACCCTAACCCTAATTTGAAACCCTAGTTTGAAACCCTAACCCTAATGATAAACCCTAGTTTGAAACCCTAACCCTAAATTGAAACCCTAGTTTGAAACCCTAACCCTAATGTAAAACCCTAGTTTGAAACCCTAACCCTAATGTAAAACCCTAATTTGTAACCCTAACCCTAATGTAAAACCCTAGTTTGAAACCCTAACCTTAAAGTAAAACCCTAGTTTGAAACCCTAACGCTAATGTAAAACCTTAGTTTGAAGCACTAACCCTAATGTAAAACCCTAGTTTGAAACCCTAACCCTAATTTGAAACCCTAGTTTGAAACCCTAACCCTAATGTAAAACCCTAGTTTGAAACCCTAACCCTAATTTGAAACCCTAGTTTGAAACCTTAACCCTAATATAAAACCCTAGTTTGAAAATCTAACCCTAATTTGAAACCCTAGTTTGAAACCCTAACCCTAATGTAAAACCCTTGTTTGAAACCCTAACCCTAATGTAAAACCCTAGTTTGTAACATTAACACTAATGTAAAACCCTAGTTTGAAACCCCAAACCTAATTTGAAACCATAGTTTGAAACCCTAACCCTAATGTAAAACCCTTCTTTGAAACCCTAACTCTAATGTAAAACCCTAGTGTGAAACCCTAACCCTAATTTTAATCCCGTTTTGAAACCCTAACCCTAATTTGAAACCCTAGTTTGTAACCCTAACCATAATGTAAAACCCTAGTTTGAAACCCTTACCCTAATTTGAAACCCTAGTTTGAAACCTTAACCCTAATATAAAACCCGAGTTTGAAACCCTAACCCTAATTTGAAACCCTAGTTTGAAACCCTAACCCTAATGTAAAACCCTTGTTTGAAACCCTAACCCTAATGTAAAACCCTAGTTTGTAACATTAACACTAATGTAAAACCCTAGTTTGGAACCCTAACCCTAATGTTAAACCCTAGTTTGAAACACTAACCCTAATGTAAAACCCTAGTGTGAAACCCTAACCCTAATTTTAAACCCCTGTTTTGAATCCCTAACCCTAATGTAAAACCCTAGTTTGAAGCAGTAACCCTAATGTAAAACCCTAGTTTGAAACTCTAACCCTAATTTGAAACCCTAGTTTGAAACTCTAACCCTAATTTGAAACCCTAATTTGAAACCCTTATTTGAAACCCTAGTTTGAAACCCTAACCCTAATGTAAAACCCTAGTTTGAAAGCGTAACCCTAATGTAAAACCCTAGATTGAAGCATTAACCCTAATGTAAAACCCTAGTTTGAAACCCAAACCCTAATGTTAAACCCTAGTTTGAAACCCTAACCCTAATGTAAAACCCTAGTTTGAAACCCTAACCCTAATGATAAACCCTAAATTGAAACCCTAACCCTAATTTGAAACCCTAGTTTGAAACCCTAACCCTAATGATAAACCCTAGTTTGAAACCCTAACCCTAAATTGAAACCCTAGTTTGAAACCCTAACCCTAATGTAAAACCCTAGTTTGAAACCCTAACCTTAAAGTAAAACCCTAGTTTGAAACCCTAACGCTAATGTAAAACCTTAGTTTGAAGCACTAACCCTAATGTAAAACCCTAGTTTGAAACCCTAACCCTAATTTGAAACCCTAACCCTAATGTAAAACCCTAGTTTGAAACCCTAACCCTAATTTGAAACCCTAGTTTGAAACCTTAACCCTAATATAAAACCCTAGTTTGAAAATCTAACCCTAATTTGAAACCCTAGTTTGAAACCCTAACCCTAATGTAAAACCCTTGTTTGAAACCCTAACCCTAATGTAAAACCCTAGTTTGTAACATTAATTTTAATGTAAAACCCTAGTTTGAAACCCCAAACCTAATTTGAAACCATAGTTTGAAACCCTAACCCTAATGTAAAACCCTTCTTTGAAACCCTAACCCTAATTTGAAACCCTAGTTTGTAACCCTAACCATAATGTAAAACCCTAGTTTGAAACCCTAACCCTAATTTAAAACCCTAGTTTGAAACCTTAACCCTAATATAAAACCCTAGTTTGAAACCCTAACCCTAATTTGAAACCCTAGTTTGAAACCCTAACCCTAATGTAAAACCCTTGTTTGAAACCCTAACCCTAATGTAAAACCCTAGTTTGTAACATTAACACTAATGTAAAACCCTAGTTTGGAACCCTAACCCTAATGTTAAACCCTAGTTTGAAACCCTAACCCTAATGTAAAACCCTAGTGTGAAACCCTAACCCTAATTTTAAACCCCTGTTTTGAAACCCTAACCTTAATGTAAAACCCTAGTTTGAAGCAGTAACCCTAATGTAAAACCCTAGTTTGAAACTCTAACCCTAATTTGAAACCCTAGTTTGAAACTCTAACCCTAATTTGAAACCCTAATTTGAAACCCTTATTTGAAACCCTAGTTTGAAACCCTAACCCTAATGTAAAACCCTAGTTTGAAAGCGTAACCCTAATGTAAAACCCTAGATTGAAGCATTAACCCTAATGTAAAACCCTAGTTTGAAACCCTAACCCTAATGTTAAACCCTAGTTTGAAACCCTAACCCTAATGTAAAACCCTAGTTTGAAACCCTAACCCTAATGATAAACCCTAAATTGAAACCCTAACCCTAATTTGAAACCCTAGTTTGAAACCCTAACCCTAATGATAAACCCTAGTTTGAAACCCTAACCCTAAATTGAAACCCTAGTTTGAAACCCTAACCCTAATGTAAAACCCTAGTTTGAAACCCTAACCCTAATGTAAAACCCTAATTTGTAACCCTAAACCTAATGCAAAACCCTAGTTTGAAACCCTAACCTTAAAGTAAAACCCTAGTTTGAAACCCTAACGCTAATGTAAAACCTTAGTTTGAAGCACTAACCCTAATGTAAAACCCTAGTTTGAAACCCTAACCCTAATTTGAAACCCTAGTTTGAAACCCTAACCCTAATGTAAAACCCTAGTTTGAAACCCTAACCCTAATTTGAAACCCTAGTTTGAAACCTTAACCCTAATATAAAACCCTAGTTTGAAAATCTAACCCTAATTTGAAACCCTAGTTTGAAACCCTAACCCTAATGTAAAACCCTTGTTTGAAACCCTAACCCTAATGTAAAACCCTAGTTTGTAACATTAACTTTAATGTAAAACCCTAGTTTGAAACCCCAAACCTAATTTGAAACCATAGTTTGAAACCCTAACCCTAATGTAAAACCCTTCTTTGAAACCCTAACTCTAATGTAAAACCCTAGTGTGAAACCCTAACCCTAATTTTAATCCCGTTTTGAAACCCTAACCCTAATTTGAAACCCTAGTTTGTAACCCTAACCATAATGTAAAACCCTAGTTTGAAACCCTAACCCTAATTTGAAACCCTAGTTTGAAACCTTAACCCTAATATAAAACCCTAGTTTGAAACCCTAACCCTAATTTGAAACCCTAGTTTGAAACCCTAACCCTAATGTAAAACCCTTGTTTGAAACCCTAACCCTAATGTAAAACCCTAGTTTGTAACATTAACACTAATGTAAAACCCTAGTTTGGAACCCTAACCCTAATGTTAAACCCTAGTTTGAAACCCTAACCCTAATGTAAAACCCTAGTGTGAAACCCTAACCCTAATTTTAAACCCCTGTTTTGAAACCCTAACCTTAATGTAAAACCCTAGTTTGTAGCAGTAACCCTAATGTAAAACCCTAGTTTGAAACTCTAACCCTAATTTGAAACCCTAGTTTGAAACTCTAACCCTAATTTGAAACCCTAATTTGAAACCCTTATTTGAAACCCTAGTTTGAAACCCTAACCCTAATGTAAAACCCTAGTTTGAAAGCGTAACCCTAATGTAAAACCCTAGATTGAAGCATTAACCCTAATGTAAAACCCTAGTTTGAAACCCTAACCCTAATGTTAAACCCTAGTTTGAAACCCTAACCCTAATGTAAAACCCTAGTTTGAAACCCTAACCCTAATGATAAACCCTAAATTGAAACCCTAACCCTAATTTGAAACCCTAGTTTGAAACCCTAACCCTAATGATAAACCCTAGTTTGAAACCCTAACCCTAAATTGAAACCCTAGTTTGAAACCCTAACCCTAATGTAAAACCCTAGTTTGAAACCCTAACCCTAATGTAAAACCCTAATTTGTAACCCTAACCCTAATGTAAAACCCTAGTTTGAAACCCTAACCTTAAAGTAAAACCCTAGTTTGAAACCCTAATGCTAATGTAAAACCTTAGTTTGAAGCACTAACCCTAATGTAAAACCCTAGTTTGAAACCCTAACCCTAATTTGAAACCCTAGTTTGAAACCCTAACCCTAATGTAAAACCCTAGTTTGAAACCCTAACCCTAATTTGAAACCCTAGTTTGAAACCTTAACCCTAATATAAAACCCTAGTTTGAAAATCTAACCCTAATTTGAAACCCTAGTTTGAAACCCTAACCCTAATGTAAAACCCTAGTTTGAAACCCTAACCCTAATATAAAACCCTAATTTGTAACCCTAACCCTAATTTGAAACCCTAGTTTGTAACCCTAACCATAATGTAAAACCCTAGTTTGAAACCCTAACCCTAATTTGAAACCCAAGTTTGAAACCTTAACCCTAATATAAAACCCTAGTTTGAAACCCTAACCCTAATTTGAAACCCTAGTTTGAAACCCTAACCCTAATGTAAAACCCTTGTTTGAAACCCTAACCCTAATGTAAAACCCTAGTTTGTAACATTAACACTAATGTAAAACCCTAGTTTGGAACCCTAACCCTAATGTTAAACCCTAGTTTGAAACCCTAACCCTAATGTAAAACCCTAGTGTGAAACCCTAACCCTAATTTTAAACCCCTGTTTTGAAACCCTAACCCTAATGTAAAACCCTAGTTTGAAGCAGTAACCCTAATGTAAAACCCTAGTTTGAAACTCTAACCCTAATTTGAAACCCTAGTTTATAACTCTAACCCTAATTTGAAACCCTAATTTGAAACCCTTATTTGAAACCCTAGTTTGAAACCCTAACCCTAATGTAAAACCCTAGTTTGAAAGCGTAACCCTAATGTAAAACCCTAGATTGAAGCATTAACCCTAATGTAAAACCCTAGTTTGAAACCCTAACCCTAATGTTAAACCCTAGTTTGAAACCCTAACCCTAATGTAAAACCCTAGTTTGAAACCCTAACCCTAATGATAAACCCTAAATTGAAACCCTAACCCTAATTTGAAACCCTAGTTTGAAACCCTAACCCTAATGATAAACCCTAGTTTGAAACCCTAACCCTAAATTGAAACCCTAGTTTGAAACCCTAACCCTAATGTAAAACCCTAGTTTGAAACCCTAACCCTAATGTAAAACCCTAATTTGTAACCCTAACCCTAATGTAAAACCCTAGTTTGAAACCCTAACCTTAAAGTAAAACCCTAGTTTGAAACCCTAACGCTAATGTAAAACCTTAGTTTGAAGCACTAACCCTAATGTAAAACCCTAGTTTGAAACCCTAACCCTAATTTGAAACCCTAGTTTGAAACCCTAACCCTAATGTAAAACCCTAGTTTGAAACCCTAACCCTAATTTGAAACCCTAGTTTGAAACCTTAACCCTAATATAAAACCCTAGTTTGAAAATCTAACCCTAATTTGAAACCCTAGTTTGAAACCCTAACCCTAATGTAAAACCCTTGTTTGAAACCCTAACCCTAATGTAAAACCCTAGTTTGTAACATTAACTTTAATGTAAAACCCTAGTTTGAAACCCCAAACCTAATTTGAAACCATAGTTTGAAACCCTAACCCTAATGTAAAACCCTTCTTTGAAACCCTAACTCTAATGTAAAACCCTAGTGTGAAACCCTAACCCTAATGTTAAACCCTAGTTTGAAACACTAACCCTAATGTAAAACCCTAGTGTGAAACCCTAACCCTAATTTTAAACCCCTGTTTTGAATCCGTAACCCTAATGTAAAACCCTAGTTTGAAGCAGTAACCCTAATGTAAAACCCTAGTTTGAAACTCTAACCCTAATTTGAAACCCTAGTTTGAAACTCTAACCCTAATTTGAAACCCTAATTTGAAACCCTTATTTGAAACCCTAGTTTGAAACCCTAACCCTAATGTAAAACCCTAGTTTGAAAGCGTAACCCTAATGTAAAACCCTAGTTTGAAGCATTAACCCTAATGTAAAACCCTAGTTTGAAACCCTAACCCTAATGTTAAACCCTAGTTTGAAACCCTAACCCTAATGTAAAACCCTAGTTTGAAACCCTAACCCTAATGATAAACCCTAAATTGAAACCCTAACCCTAATTTGAAACCCTAGTTTGAAACCCTAACCCTAATGATAAACCCTAGTTTGAAACCCTAACCCTAAATTGA
The DNA here is from genome assembly GCF_051991255.1 of Vanacampus margaritifer. NCBI lineage: Eukaryota > Metazoa > Chordata > Actinopteri > Syngnathiformes > Syngnathidae > Vanacampus > Vanacampus margaritifer. The sequence goes on from NC_135434.1 coordinate 32,144,812, forward strand.
AACCCTAGTTTGAAACCCTAACCCTAATGTAAAACCCTAGTTTGAAACCCTAACCCTAATGTAAAACCCTAATTTGTAACCCTAACCCTAATGTAAAACCCTAGTTTGAAACCCTAACCTTAAAGTAAAACCCTAGTTTGAAACCCTAACGCTAATGTAAAACCTTAGTTTGAAGCACTAACCCTAATGTAAAACCCTAGTTTGAAACCCTAACCCTAATTTGAAACCCTAGTTTGAAACCCTAACCATAATGTAAAACCCTAGTTTGAAACCCTAACCCTAATTTGAAACCCTAGTTTGAAACCTTAACCCTAGTTTGAAAATCTAACCCTAATTTGAAACCCTAGTTTGAAACCTTAACCCTAATATAAAACCCTAGTTTGAAAATCTAACCCTAATTTGAAACCCTAGTTTGAAACCCTAACCCTAATGTAAAACCCTTGTTTGAAACCCTAACCCTAATGTAAAACCCTAGTTTGTAACATTAACACTAATGTAAAACCCTAGTTTGAAACCCCAAACCTAATTTGAAACCATAGTTTGAAACCCTAACCCTAATGTAAAACCCTTCTTTGAAACCCTAACTCTAATACAAAACCCTAGTGTGAAACCCTAACCCTAATTTTAATCCCGTTTTGAAACCCTAACCCTAATTTGAAACCCTAGTTTGTAACCCTAACCATAATGTAAAACCCTAGTTTGAAACCCTAACCCTAATTTGAAACCCTAGTTTGAAACCTTAACCCTAATATAAAACCCTAGTTTGAAACCCTAACCCTAATTTGAAACCCTAGTTTGAAACCCTAACCCTAATGTAAAACCCTTGTTTGAAACCCTAACCCTAATGTAAAACCCTAGTTTGTAACATTAACACTAATGTAAAACCCTAGTTTGGAACCCTAACCCTAATGTTAAACCCTAGTTTGAAACCCTAACCCTAATGTAAAACCCTAGTTTGAAGCAGTAACCCTAATGTAAAACCCTAGTTTGAAACTCTAACCCTAATTTGAAACCCTAGTTTGAAACTCTAACCCTAATTTGAAACCCTAATTTGAAACCCTTATTTGAAACCCTAGTTTGAAACCCTAACCCTAATGTAAAACCCTAGTTTGAAAGCGTAACCCTAATGTAAAACCCTAGATTGAAGCATTAACCCTAATGTAAAACCCTAGTTTGAAACCCTAACCCTAATGTTAAACCCTAGTTTGAAACCCTAACCCTAATGTAAAACCCTAGTTTGAAACCCTAACCCTAATGATAAACCCTAAATTGAAACCCTAACCCTAATTTGAAACCCTAGTTTGAAACCCTAACCCTAATGATAAACCCTAGTTTGAAACCCTAACCCTAAATTGAAACCCTAGTTTGAAACCCTAACCCTAATGTAAAACCCTAGTTTGAAACCCTAACCCTAATGTAAAACCCTAATTTGTAACCCTAACCCTAATGTAAAACCCTAGTTTGAAACCCTAACCTTAAAGTAAAACCCTAGTTTGAAACCCTAACGCTAATGTAAAACCTTAGTTTGAAGCACTAACCCTAATGTAAAACCCTAGTTTGAAACCCTAACCCTAATTTGAAACCCTAGTTTGAAACCCTAACCCTAATGTAAAACCCTAGTTTGAAACCCTAACCCTAATTTGAAACCCTAGTTTGAAACCTTAACCCTAATATAAAACCCTAGTTTGAAAATCTAACCCTAATTTGAAACCCTAGTTTGAAACCCTAACCCTAATGTAAAACCCTTGTTTGAAACCCTAACCCTAATGTAAAACCCTAGTTTGTAACATTAACTTTAATGTAAAACCCTAGTTTGAAACCCCAAACCTAATTTGAAACCATAGTTTGAAACCCTAACCCTAATGTAAAACCCTTCTTTGAAACCCTAACTCTAATGTAAAACCCTAGTGTGAAACCCTAACCCTAATGTTAAACCCTAGTTTGAAACACTAACCCTAATGTAAAACCCTAGTGTGAAACCCTAACCCTAATTTTAAACCCCTGTTTTGAATCCGTAACCCTAATGTAAAACCCTAGTTTGAAGCAGTAACCCTAATGTAAAACCCTAGTTTGAAACTCTAACCCTAATTTGAAACCCTAGTTTGAAACTCTAACCCTAATTTGAAACCCTAATTTGAAACCCTTATTTGAAACCCTAGTTTGAAACCCTAACCCTAATGTAAAACCCTAGTTTGAAAGCGTAACCCTAATGTAAAACCCTAGTTTGAAGCATTAACCCTAATGTAAAACCCTAGTTTGAAACCCTAACCCTAATGTTAAACCCTAGTTTGAAACCCTAACCCTAATGTAAAACCCTAGTTTGAAAGCGTAACCCTAATGTAAAACCCTAGTTTGAAGCATTAACCCTAATGTAAAACCCTAGTTTGAAACCCTAACCCTAATGTTAAACCCTAGTTTGAAACCCTAACCCTAATGTAAAACCCTAGTTTGAAACCCTAACCCTAATGATAAACCCTAAATTGAAACCCTAACCCTAATTTGAAACCCTAGTTTGAAACCCTAACCCTAATGATAAACCCTAGTTTGAAACCCTAACCCTAAATTGAAACCCTAGTTTGAAACCCTAACCCTAATGTAAAACCCTAGTTTGAAACCCTAACCCTAATGTAAAACCCTAATTTGTAACCCTAACCCTAATGTAAAACCCTAGTTTGAAACCCTAACCTTAAAGTAAAACCCTAGTTTGAAACCCTAACGCTAATGTAAAACCTTAGTTTGAAGCACTAACCCTAATGTAAAACCCTAGTTTGAAACCCTAACCCTAATTTGAAACCCTAGTTTGAAACCCTAACCATAATGTAAAACCCTAGTTTGAAACCCTAACCCTAATTTGAAACCCTAGTTTGAAACCTTAACCCTAGTTTGAAAATCTAACCCTAATTTGAAACCCTAGTTTGAAACCTTAACCCTAATATAAAACCCTAGTTTGAAAATCTAACCCTAATTTGAAACCCTAGTTTGAAACCCTAACCCTAATGTAAAACCCTTGTTTGAAACCCTAACCCTAATGTAAAACCCTAGTTTGTAACATTAACACTAATGTAAAACCCTAGTTTGAAACCCCAAACCTAATTTGAAACCATAGTTTGAAACCCTAACCCTAATGTAAAACCCTTCTTTGAAACCCTAACTCTAATACAAAACCCTAGTGTGAAACCCTAACCCTAATTTTAATCCCGTTTTGAAACCCTAACCCTAATTTGAAACCCTAGTTTGTAACCCTAACCATAATGTAAAACCCTAGTTTGAAACCCTAACCCTAATTTGAAACCCTAGTTTGAAACCTTAACCCTAATATAAAACCCTAGTTTGAAACCCTAACCCTAATTTGAAACCCTAGTTTGAAACCCTAACCCTAATGTAAAACCCTTGTTTGAAACCCTAACCCTAATGTAAAACCCTAGTTTGTAACATTAACACTAATGTAAAACCCTAGTTTGGAACCCTAACCCTAATGTTAAACCCTAGTTTGAAACCCTAACCCTAATGTAAAACCCTAGTGTGAAACCCTAACCCTAATTTTAAACCCCTGTTTTGAAACCCTAACCCTAATGTAAAACCCTAGTTTGAAGCAGTAACCCTAATGTAAAACCCTAGTTTGAAACTCTAACCCTAATTTGAAACCCTAGTTTGAAACTCTAACCCTAATTTGAAACCCTAATTTGAAACCCTAATTTGAAACCCTTATTTGAAACCCTAGTTTGAAACCCTAACCCTAATGTAAAACCCTAGTTTGAAAGCGTAACCCTAATGTAAAACCCTAGATTGAAGCATTAACCCTAATGTAAAACCCTAGTTTGAAACCCTAACCCTAATGTTAAACCCTAGTTTGAAACCCTAACCCTAATGTAAAACCCTAGTTTGAAACCCTAACCCTAATGATAAACCCTAAATTGAAACCCTAACCCTAATTTGAAACCCTAGTTTGAAACCCTAACCCTAATGATAAACCCTAGTTTGAAACCCTAACCCTAAATTGAAACCCTAGTTTGAAACCCTAACCCTAATGTAAAACCCTAGTTTGAAACCCTAACCCTAATGTAAAACCCTAATTTGTAACCCTAACCCTAATGTAAAACCCTAGTTTGAAACCCTAACCTTAAAGTAAAACCCTAGTTTGAAACCCTAACGCTAATGTAAAACCTTAGTTTGAAGCACTAACCCTAATGTAAAACCCTAGTTTGAAACCCTAACCCTAATTTGAAACCCTAGTTTGAAACCCTAACCCTAATGTAAAACCCTAGTTTGAAACCCTAACCCTAATTTGAAACCCTAGTTTGAAACCTTAACCCTAATATAAAACCCTAGTTTGAAAATCTAACCCTAATTTGAAACCCTAGTTTGAAACCCTAACCCTAATGTAAAACCCTTGTTTGAAACCCTAACCCTAATGTAAAACCCTAGTTTGTAACATTAACTTTAATGTAAAACCCTAGTTTGAAACCCCAAACCTAATTTGAAACCATAGTTTGAAACCCTAACCCTAATGTAAAACCCTTCTTTGAAACCCTAACTCTAATGTAAAACCCTAGTGTGAAACCCTAACCCTAATGTTAAACCCTAGTTTGAAACACTAACCCTAATGTAAAACCCTAGTGTGAAACCCTAACCCTAATTTTAAACCCCTGTTTTGAATCCGTAACCCTAATGTAAAACCCTAGTTTGAAGCAGTAACCCTAATGTAAAACCCTAGTTTGAAACTCTAACCCTAATTTGAAACCCTAGTTTGAAACTCTAACCCTAATTTGAAACCCTAATTTGAAACCCTTATTTGAAACCCTAGTTTGAAACCCTAACCCTAATGTAAAACCCTAGTTTGAAAGCGTAACCCTAATGTAAAACCCTAGTTTGAAGCATTAACCCTAATGTAAAACCCTAGTTTGAAACCCTAACCCTAATGTTAAACCCTAGTTTGAAACCCTAACCCTAATGTAAAACCCTAGTTTGAAACCCTAACCCTAATGATAAACCCTAAATTGAAACCCTAACCCTAATTTGAAACCCTAGTTTGAAACCCTAACCCTAATGATAAACCCTAGTTTGAAACCCTAACCCTAAATTGAAACCCTAGTTTGAAACCCTAACCTTAAAGTAAAACCCTAGTTTGAAACCCTAACGCTAATGTAAAACCTTAGTTTGAAGCACTAACCCTAATGTAAAACCCTAGTTTGAAACCCTAACCCTAATTTGAAACCCTAGTTTGAAACCCTAACCATAATGTAAAACCCTAGTTTGAAACCCTAACCCTAATTTGAAACCCTAGTTTGAAACCTTAACCCTAGTTTGAAAATCTAACCCTAATTTGAAACCCTAGTTTGGTACCCTAACCCTAATGTAAAACCCTTGTTTGAAACCCTAACCCTAATGTAAAACCCTAGTTTGTAACATTAACACTTATGTAAAACCCTAGTTTGAAACCCCAAACCTAATTTGAAACCATAGTTTGAAACCCTAACCCTAATGTAAAACCCTTCTTTGAAACCCTAACTCTAATGTAAAACCCTAGTGTGAAACCCTAACCCTAATTTTAATCCCGTTTTGAAACCCTAACCCTAATTTGAAACCCTAGTTTGTAACCCTAACCATAATGTAAAACCCTAGTTTGAAACCCTAACCCTAATTTGAAACCCTAGTTTGAAACCTTAACCCTAATATAAAACCCTAGTTTGAAACCCTAACCCTAATTTGAAACCCTAGTTTGAAACCCTAACCCTAATGTAAAACCCTTGTTTGAAACCCTAACCCTAATGTAAAACCCTAGTTTGTAACATTAACACTAATGTAAAACCCTAGTTTGGAACCCTAACCCTAATGTTAAACCCTAGTTTGAAACCCTAACCCTAATGTAAAACCCTAGTGTGAAACCCTAACCCTAATTTTAAACCCCTGTTTTGAAACCCTAACCCTAATGTAAAACCCTAGTTTGAAGCAGTAACCCTAATGTAAAACCCTAGTTTGAAACTCTAACCCTAATTTGAAACCCTAGTTTGAAACTCTAACCCTAATTTGAAACCCTAATTTGAAACCCTTATTTGAAACCCTAGTTTGAAACCCTAACCCTAATGTAAAACCCTAGTTTGAAAGCGTAACCCTAATGTAAAACCCTAGATTGAAGCATTAACCCTAATGTAAAACCCTAGTTTGAAACCCTAACCCTAATGTTAAACCCTAGTTTTAATCCCTAACCCTAATGTAAAACCCTAGTTTGAAACCCTAACCCTAATGATAAACCCTAAATTGAAACCCTAACCCTAATTTGAAACCCTAGTTTGAAACCCTAACCCTAATGATAAACCCTAGTTTGAAACCCTAACCCTAAATTGAAACCCTAGTTTGAAACCCTAACCCTAATGTAAAACCCTAGTTTGAAACCCTAACCCTAATGTAAACCCTAATTTGTAACCCTAACCCTAATGTAAAACCCTAGTTTAAAACCCTAACCTTAAAGTAAAACCCTAGTTTGAAACCCTAACGCTAATGTAAAACCTTAGTTTGAAGCACTAACCCTAATGTAAAACCCTAGTTTAAAACCCTAACCCTAATTTGAAACCCTAGTTTGAAACCCTAACCCTAATGTAAAACCCTAGTTTGAAACCCTAACCCTAATTTGAAACCCTAGTTTGAAACCTTAACCCTAATATAAAACCCTAGTTTGAAAATCTAACCCTAATTTGAAACCCTAGTTTGAAACCCTAACCCTAATGTAAAATTCTTGTTTGAAACCCTAACCCTAATGTAAAACCCTAGTTTGTAACATTAACTTTAATGTAAAACCCTAGTTTGAAACCCCAAACCTAATTTGAAACCATAGTTTGAAACCCTAACCCTAATGTAAAACCCTTCTTTGAAACCCTAACTCTAATGTAAAACCCTAGTGTGAAACCCTAACCCTAATTTTAATCCCGTTTTGAAACCCTAACCCTAATTTGAAACCCTAGTTTGTAACCCTAACCATAATGTAAAACCCTAGTTTGTAACATTAACACTAATGTAAAACCCTAGATTGAAGCATTAACCCTAATGTAAAACCCTAGTTTGAAACCCTAACCCTAATGTTAAACCCTAGTTTGAAACCCTAACCCTAATGTAAAACCCTAGTTTGAAACCCTAACCCTAATGATAAACCCTAAATTGAAACCCTAACCCTAATTTGAAACCCTAGTTTGAAACCCTAACCCTAATGATAAACCCTAGTTTGAAACCCTAACCCTAAATTGAAACCCTAGTTTGAAACCCTAACCCTAATGTAAAACCCTAGTTTGAAACCCTAACCCTAATGTAAAACCCTAATTTGTAACCCTAACCCTAATGTAAAACCCTAGTTTGAAACCCTAACCTTAAAGTAAAACCCTAGTTTGAAACCCTAACGCTAATGTAAAACCTTAGTTTGAAGCACTAACCCTAATGTAAAACCCTAGTTTGAAACCCTAACCCTAATTTGAAACCCTAGTTTGAAACCCTAACCCTAATGTAAAACCCTAGTTTGAAACCCTAACCCTAATTTGAAACCCTAGTTTGAAACCTTAACCCTAATATAAAACCCTAGTTTGAAAATCTAACCCTAATTTGAAACCCTAGTTTGAAACCCTAACCCTAATGTAAAACCCTTGTTTGAAACCCTAACCCTAATGTAAAACCCTAGTTTGTAACATTAACACTAATGTAAAACCCTAGTTTGAAACCCCAAACCTAATTTGAAACCATAGTTTGAAACCCTAACCCTAATGATAAACCCTAGTTTGAAACCCTAACCCTAAATTGAAACCCTAGTTTGAAACCCTAACTCTAATGTAAAACCCTAGTGTGAAACCCTAACCCTAATTTTAATCCCGTTTTGAAACCCTAACCCTAATTTGAAACCCTAGTTTGTAACCCTAACCATAATGTAAAACCCTAGTTTGAAACCCTTACCCTAATTTGAAACCCTAGTTTGAAACCTTAACCCTAATATAAAACCCTAGTTTGAAACCCTAACCCTAATTTGAAACCCTAGTTTGAAACCCTAACCCTAATGTAAAACCCTTGTTTGAAACCCTAACCCTAATGTAAAACCCTAGTTTGTAACATTAACACTAATGTAAAACCCTAGTTTGGAACCCTAACCCTAATGTTAAACCCTAGTTTGAAACACTAACCCTAATGTAAAACCCTAGTGTGAAACCCTAACCCTAATTTTAAACCCCTGTTTTGAATCCCTAACCCTAATGTAAAACCCTAGTTTGAAGCAGTAACCCTAATGTAAAACCCTAGTTTGAAACTCTAACCCTAATTTGAAACCCTAGTTTGAAACTCTAACCCTAATTTGAAACCCTAATTTGAAACCCTTATTTGAAACCCTAGTTTGAAACCCTAACCCTAATGTAAAACCCTAGTTTGAAAGCGTAACCCTAATGTAAAACCCTAGATTGAAGCATTAACCCTAATGTAAAACCCTAGTTTGAAACCCTAACCCTAATGTTAAACCCTAGTTTTAATCCCTAACCCTAATGTAAAACCCTAGTTTGAAACCCTAACCCTAATGATAAACCCTAAATTGAAACCCTAACCCTAATTTGAAACCCTAGTTTGAAACCCTAACCCTAATGATAAACCCTAGTTTGAAACCCTAACCCTAAATTGAAACCCTAGTTTGAAACCCTAACCCTAATGTAAAACCCTAGTTTGAAACCCTAACCCTAATGTAAACCCTAATTTGTAACCCTAACCCTAATGTAAAACCCTAGTTTAAAACCCTAACCTTAAAGTAAAACCCTAGTTTGAAACCCTAACGCTAATGTAAAACCTTAGTTTGAAGCACTAACCCTAATGTAAAACCCTAGTTTAAAACCCTAACCCTAATTTGAAACCCTAGTTTGAAACCCTAACCCTAATGTAAAACCCTAGTTTGAAACCCTAACCCTAATTTGAAACCCTAGTTTGAAACCTTAACCCTAATATAAAACCCTAGTTTGAAAATCTAACCCTAATTTGAAACCCTAGTTTGAAACCCTAACCCTAATGTAAAATTCTTGTTTGAAACCCTAACCCTAATGTAAAACCCTAGTTTGTAACATTAACTTTAATGTAAAACCCTAGTTTGAAACCCCAAACCTAATTTGAAACCATAGTTTGAAACCCTAACCCTAATGTAAAACCCTTCTTTGAAACCCTAACTCTAATGTAAAACCCTAGTGTGAAACCCTAACCCTAATTTTAATCCCGTTTTGAAACCCTAACCCTAATTTGAAACCCTAGTTTGTAACCCTAACCATAATGTAAAACCCTAGTTTGTAACATTAACACTAATGTAAAACCCTAGATTGAAGCATTAACCCTAATGTAAAACCCTAGTTTGAAACCCTAACCCTAATGTTAAACCCTAGTTTGAAACCCTAACCCTAATGTAAAACCCTAGTTTGAAACCCTAACCCTAATGATAAACCCTAAATTGAAACCCTAACCCTAATTTGAAACCCTAGTTTGAAACCCTAACCCTAATGATAAACCCTAGTTTGAAACCCTAACCCTAAATTGAAACCCTAGTTTGAAACCCTAACCCTAATGTAAAACCCTAGTTTGAAACCCTAACCCTAATGTAAAACCCTAATTTGTAACCCTAACCCTAATGTAAAACCCTAGTTTGAAACCCTAACCTTAAAGTAAAACCCTAGTTTGAAACCCTAACGCTAATGTAAAACCTTAGTTTGAAGCACTAACCCTAATGTAAAACCCTAGTTTGAAACCCTAACCCTAATTTGAAACCCTAGTTTGAAACCCTAACCCTAATGTAAAACCCTAGTTTGAAACCCTAACCCTAATTTGAAACCCTAGTTTGAAACCTTAACCCTAATATAAAACCCTAGTTTGAAAATCTAACCCTAATTTGAAACCCTAGTTTGAAACCCTAACCCTAATGTAAAACCCTTGTTTGAAACCCTAACCCTAATGTAAAACCCTAGTTTGTAACATTAACACTAATGTAAAACCCTAGTTTGAAACCCCAAACCTAATTTGAAACCATAGTTTGAAACCCTAACCCTAATGTAAAACCCTTCTTTGAAACCCTAACTCTAATGTAAAACCCTAGTGTGAAACCCTAACCCTAATTTTAATCCCGTTTTGAAACCCTAACCCTAATTTGAAACCCTAGTTTGTAACCCTAACCATAATGTAAAACCCTAGTTTGAAACCCTTACCCTAATTTGAAACCCTAGTTTGAAACCTTAACCCTAATATAAAACCCTAGTTTGAAACCCTAACCCTAATTTGAAACCCTAGTTTGAAACCCTAACCCTAATGTAAAACCCTTGTTTGAAACCCTAACCCTAATGTAAAACCCTAGTTTGTAACATTAACACTAATGTAAAACCCTAGTTTGGAACCCTAACCCTAATGTTAAACCCTAGTTTGAAACACTAACCCTAATGTAAAACCCTAGTGTGAAACCCTAACCCTAATTTTAAACCCCTGTTTTGAATCCCTAACCCTAATGTAAAACCCTAGTTTGAAGCAGTAACCCTAATGTAAAACCCTAGTTTGAAACTCTAACCCTAATTTGAAACCCTAGTTTGAAACTCTAACCCTAATTTGAAACCCTAATTTGAAACCCTTATTTGAAACCCTAGTTTGAAACCCTAACCCTAATGTAAAACCCTAGTTTGAAAGCGTAACCCTAATGTAAAACCCTAGATTGAAGCATTAACCCTAATGTAAAACCCTAGTTTGAAACCCAAACCCTAATGTTAAACCCTAGTTTGAAACCCTAACCCTAATGTAAAACCCTAGTTTGAAACCCTAACCCTAATGATAAACCCTAAATTGAAACCCTAACCCTAATTTGAAACCCTAGTTTGAAACCCTAACCCTAATGATAAACCCTAGTTTGAAACCCTAACCCTAAATTGAAACCCTAGTTTGAAACCCTAACCCTAATGTAAAACCCTAGTTTGAAACCCTAACCTTAAAGTAAAACCCTAGTTTGAAACCCTAACGCTAATGTAAAACCTTAGTTTGAAGCACTAACCCTAATGTAAAACCCTAGTTTGAAACCCTAACCCTAATTTGAAACCCTAACCCTAATGTAAAACCCTAGTTTGAAACCCTAACCCTAATTTGAAACCCTAGTTTGAAACCTTAACCCTAATATAAAACCCTAGTTTGAAAATCTAACCCTAATTTGAAACCCTAGTTTGAAACCCTAACCCTAATGTAAAACCCTTGTTTGAAACCCTAACCCTAATGTAAAACCCTAGTTTGTAACATTAATTTTAATGTAAAACCCTAGTTTGAAACCCCAAACCTAATTTGAAACCATAGTTTGAAACCCTAACCCTAATGTAAAACCCTTCTTTGAAACCCTAACCCTAATTTGAAACCCTAGTTTGTAACCCTAACCATAATGTAAAACCCTAGTTTGAAACCCTAACCCTAATTTAAAACCCTAGTTTGAAACCTTAACCCTAATATAAAACCCTAGTTTGAAACCCTAACCCTAATTTGAAACCCTAGTTTGAAACCCTAACCCTAATGTAAAACCCTTGTTTGAAACCCTAACCCTAATGTAAAACCCTAGTTTGTAACATTAACACTAATGTAAAACCCTAGTTTGGAACCCTAACCCTAATGTTAAACCCTAGTTTGAAACCCTAACCCTAATGTAAAACCCTAGTGTGAAACCCTAACCCTAATTTTAAACCCCTGTTTTGAAACCCTAACCTTAATGTAAAACCCTAGTTTGAAGCAGTAACCCTAATGTAAAACCCTAGTTTGAAACTCTAACCCTAATTTGAAACCCTAGTTTGAAACTCTAACCCTAATTTGAAACCCTAATTTGAAACCCTTATTTGAAACCCTAGTTTGAAACCCTAACCCTAATGTAAAACCCTAGTTTGAAAGCGTAACCCTAATGTAAAACCCTAGATTGAAGCATTAACCCTAATGTAAAACCCTAGTTTGAAACCCTAACCCTAATGTTAAACCCTAGTTTGAAACCCTAACCCTAATGTAAAACCCTAGTTTGAAACCCTAACCCTAATGATAAACCCTAAATTGAAACCCTAACCCTAATTTGAAACCCTAGTTTGAAACCCTAACCCTAATGATAAACCCTAGTTTGAAACCCTAACCCTAAATTGAAACCCTAGTTTGAAACCCTAACCCTAATGTAAAACCCTAGTTTGAAACCCTAACCCTAATGTAAAACCCTAATTTGTAACCCTAAACCTAATGCAAAACCCTAGTTTGAAACCCTAACCTTAAAGTAAAACCCTAGTTTGAAACCCTAACGCTAATGTAAAACCTTAGTTTGAAGCACTAACCCTAATGTAAAACCCTAGTTTGAAACCCTAACCCTAATTTGAAACCCTAGTTTGAAACCCTAACCCTAATGTAAAACCCTAGTTTGAAACCCTAACCCTAATTTGAAACCCTAGTTTGAAACCTTAACCCTAATATAAAACCCTAGTTTGAAAATCTAACCCTAATTTGAAACCCTAGTTTGAAACCCTAACCCTAATGTAAAACCCTTGTTTGAAACCCTAACCCTAATGTAAAACCCTAGTTTGTAACATTAACTTTAATGTAAAACCCTAGTTTGAAACCCCAAACCTAATTTGAAACCATAGTTTGAAACCCTAACCCTAATGTAAAACCCTTCTTTGAAACCCTAACTCTAATGTAAAACCCTAGTGTGAAACCCTAACCCTAATTTTAATCCCGTTTTGAAACCCTAACCCTAATTTGAAACCCTAGTTTGTAACCCTAACCATAATGTAAAACCCTAGTTTGAAACCCTAACCCTAATTTGAAACCCTAGTTTGAAACCTTAACCCTAATATAAAACCCTAGTTTGAAACCCTAACCCTAATTTGAAACCCTAGTTTGAAACCCTAACCCTAATGTAAAACCCTTGTTTGAAACCCTAACCCTAATGTAAAACCCTAGTTTGTAACATTAACACTAATGTAAAACCCTAGTTTGGAACCCTAACCCTAATGTTAAACCCTAGTTTGAAACCCTAACCCTAATGTAAAACCCTAGTGTGAAACCCTAACCCTAATTTTAAACCCCTGTTTTGAAACCCTAACCTTAATGTAAAACCCTAGTTTGTAGCAGTAACCCTAATGTAAAACCCTAGTTTGAAACTCTAACCCTAATTTGAAACCCTAGTTTGAAACTCTAACCCTAATTTGAAACCCTAATTTGAAACCCTTATTTGAAACCCTAGTTTGAAACCCTAACCCTAATGTAAAACCCTAGTTTGAAAGCGTAACCCTAATGTAAAACCCTAGATTGAAGCATTAACCCTAATGTAAAACCCTAGTTTGAAACCCTAACCCTAATGTTAAACCCTAGTTTGAAACCCTAACCCTAATGTAAAACCCTAGTTTGAAACCCTAACCCTAATGATAAACCCTAAATTGAAACCCTAACCCTAATTTGAAACCCTAGTTTGAAACCCTAACCCTAATGATAAACCCTAGTTTGAAACCCTAACCCTAAATTGAAACCCTAGTTTGAAACCCTAACCCTAATGTAAAACCCTAGTTTGAAACCCTAACCCTAATGTAAAACCCTAATTTGTAACCCTAACCCTAATGTAAAACCCTAGTTTGAAACCCTAACCTTAAAGTAAAACCCTAGTTTGAAACCCTAATGCTAATGTAAAACCTTAGTTTGAAGCACTAACCCTAATGTAAAACCCTAGTTTGAAACCCTAACCCTAATTTGAAACCCTAGTTTGAAACCCTAACCCTAATGTAAAACCCTAGTTTGAAACCCTAACCCTAATTTGAAACCCTAGTTTGAAACCTTAACCCTAATATAAAACCCTAGTTTGAAAATCTAACCCTAATTTGAAACCCTAGTTTGAAACCCTAACCCTAATGTAAAACCCTAGTTTGAAACCCTAACCCTAATATAAAACCCTAATTTGTAACCCTAACCCTAATGTAAAACCCTAGTTTGAAACCCTAACCTTAAAGTAAAACCCTAGTTTGAAACCCTAACGCTAATGTAAAACCTTAGTTTGAAGCACTAACGCTAATGTAAAACCCTAGTTTGAAACCCTAACCCTAATTTGAAACCCTAGTTTGAAACCCTAACCCTAATGTAAAACCCTAGTTTGAAACCCTAACCCTAATTTGAAACCCTAGTTTGAAACCTTAACCCTAATATAAAACCCTAGTTTGAAAATCTAACCCTAATTTGAAACCCTAGTTTGAAACCCTAACCCTAATGTAAAACCCTTGTTTGAAACCCTAACCCTAATGTAAAACCCTAGTTTGTAACATTAACACTAATGTAAAACCCTAGTTTGAAACCCCAAACCTAATTTGAAACCATAGTTTGAAACCCTAACCCTAATGTAAAACCCTACTTTGAAACCCTAACTCTAATGTAAAACCCTAGTGTGAAACCCTAACCCTAATTTTAATCCCGTTTTGAAACCCTAACCCTAATTTGAAACCCTAGTTTGTAACCCTAACCATAATGTAAAACCCTAGTTTGAAACCCTAACCCTAATTTGAAACCCTAGTTTGAAACCTTAACCCTAATATAAAACCCTAGTTTGAAACCCTAACCCTAATTTGAAACCCTAGTTTGAAACCCTAACCCTAATGTAAAACCCTTGTTTGAAACCCTAACCCTAATGTAAAACCCTAGTTTGTAACATTAACACTAATGTAAAACCCTAGTTTGGAACCCTAACCCTAATGTTAAACCCTAGTTTGAAACACTAACCCTAATGTAAAACCCTAGTGTGAAACCCTAACCCTAATTTTAAACCCCTGTTTTGAATCCCTAACCCTAATGTAAAACCCTAGTTTGAAGCAGTAACCCTAATGTAAAACCCTAGTTTGAAACTCTAACCCTAATTTGAAACCCTAGTTTGAAACTCTAACCCTAATTTGAAACCCTAATTTGAAACCCTTATTTGAAACCCTAGTTTGAAACCCTAACCCTAATGTAAAACCCTAGTTTGAAAGCGTAACCCTAATGTAAAACCCTAGTTTGAAGCATTAACCCTAATGTAAAACCCTAGTTTGAAACCCTAACCCTAATGTTAAACCCTAGTTTGAAACCCTAACCCTAATGTAAAACCCTAGTTTGAAACCCTAACCCTAATGATAAACCCTAAATTGAAACCCTAACCCTAATTTGAAACCCTAGTTTGAAACCCTAACCCTAATGATAAACCCTAGTTTGAAACCCTAACCCTAAATTGAAACCCTAGTTTGAAACCCTAACCCTAATGTAAAACCCTAGTTTGAAACCCTAACCCTAATGTAAAACCCTAATTTGTAACCCTAACCCTAATGTAAAACCCTAGTTTGAAACCCTAACCTTAAAGTAAAACCCTAGTTTGAAACCCTATCGCTAATGTAAAACCTTAGTTTGAAGCACTAACCCTAATGTAAAACCCTAGTTTGAAACCCTAACCCTAATTTGAAACCCTAGTTTGAAACCCTAACCCTAATGTAAAACCCTAGTTTGAAACCCTAACCCTAATTTGAAACCCTAGTTTGAAACCTTAACCCTAACATAAAACCCTAGTTTGAAAATCTAACCCTAATTTGAAACCCTAGTTTGAAACCCTAACCCTAATGTAAAACCCTTGTTTGAAACCCTAACCCTAATGTAAAACCCTAGTTTGTAACATTAACACTAATGTAAAACCTTAGTTTGAAACCCCAAACCTAATTTGAAACCATAGTTTGAAACCCTAACCCTAATGTAAAACCCTTCTTTGAAACCCTAACTCTAATGTAAAACCCTAGTGTGAAACCCTAACCCTAATTTTAATCCCGTTTTGAAACCCTAACCCTAATTTGAAACCCTAGTTTGTAACCCTAACCATAATGTAAAACCCTAGTTTGAAACCCTAACCCTAATTTGAAACCCTAGTTTGAAACCTTAACCCTAATATAAAACCCTAGTTTGAAATCCTAACCCTAAATTGAAACCCTAGTTTGAAACCCTAACCCTAATGTAAAACCCTAGTTTGAATGCGTAACCCTAATGTAAAACCCTAGTTTGAAGCATTAACCCTAATGTAAAACCCTAGTTTGAAACCCTAACCCTAATTTGAAACCCTAGTTTGAAACCCTAACCCTAATGTAAAACCCTAGTTTGAAACCCTAACCCTAATTTGAAACCCTAGTTTTAAACCTTAACCCTAATATAAAACCCTAGTTTGAAACCCTAACCCTAATTTGAAACCCTAGTTTGAAACCCTAACCCTAATGTAAAACCTTTGTTTGAAACCCTAACCCTAATGTAAAACCCTAGTTTGTAACATTAACCCTAATTTGAAACCCTAGTTTGGAACCCTAACCCTAATGTTAAACCCTAGTTTGAAACCCTAACCCTAATGTAAAACCCTAGTGTGATACCCTAACCCTAATTTTAAACCCCTGTTTTGAAACCCCAACCCTAATGTAAAACCCTAGTTTGAATCCCTAACCCTAATGTAAAACCCTTGTTTGAAACCCTTACCCTAATGTAAAACCCTATTTTGAAACACTAGTTTGAAACCCTAACCCTAATATAAAACCCTAGTTTGAAACCCTAACCCTAATTTGAAAACCTAGTTTGAAACCCTTACCTTAATGTAAAACCCTTGTTTGAAACCCTAAAGCTAATGTAAAACCCTTGTTTGAAACCCTTACCCTAATGTAAAACCCTAATTTGAAACCCTAACCCCGATGTTAAACCCTAGTTTGAAACCCTAACCCTAATGTAAAACCCTAGTTTGAAACCCTAACCCTAATGATAAACCCTAGTTTGAAACCCTAACCCTAAATTGAAACCCTAGTTTGTAACCCTAACCATAATGTAAAACCCTAGTTTGAAACCCTAACCCTAATTTGAAACCCTAGTTTGAAACCTTAACCCTAATATAAAACCCTAGTTTGAAACCCTAACCCTAATTTGAATCCCTAGTTTGAAACCCTAACCCTAATGTAAAACCCTTGTTTGAAACCCTAACCCTAATGTAAAACCCTAGTTTGTAACATTAACACTAATGTAAAACCCTAGTTTGGAACCCTAACCCTAATGTTAAACCCTAGTTTGAAACCCTAACCCTAATGTAAAACCCTAGTGTGAAACCCTAACCCTAATTTTAAACCCCTGTTTTGAAACCCTAACCCTAATGTAAAACCCTAGTTTGAAGCAGTAACCCTAATGTAAAACCCTAGTTTGAAACTCTAACCCTAATTTGAAACCCTAGTTTGAAACTCTAACCCTAATTTGAAACCCTAATTTGAAACCCTTATTTGAAACCCTAGTTTGAAACCCTAACCCTAATGTAAAACCCTAGTTTGAAAGCGTAACCCTAATGTAAAACCCTAGTTTGAAAGCGTAACCCTAATGTAAAACCCTAGATTGAAGCATTAACCCTAATGTAAAACCCTAGTTTGAAACCCTATCCCTAATGTTAAACCCTAGTTTGAAACCCTAACCCTAATGTAAAACCCTAGTTTGAAACCCTAACCCTAATGATAAACCCTAAATTGAAACCCTAACCCTAATTTGAAACCCTAGTTTGAAACCCTAACCCTAATGATAAACCCTAGTTTGAAACCCTAACCCTAAATTGAAACCCTAGTTTGAAACCCTAACCCTAATGTAAAACCCTAGTTTGAAAACCTAACCCTAATGTAAAACCCTAATTTGTAACCCTAACCCTAATGTAAAACCCTAGTTTGAAACCCTAACCTTAAAGTAAAACCCTAGTTTGAAACCCTAACGCTAATGTAAAACCTTAGTTTGAAGCACTAACCCTAATGTAAAACCCTAGTTTGAAACCCTAACCCTAATTTGAAACCCTAGTTTGAAACCCTAACCCTAATGTAAAACCCTAGTTTGAAACCCTAACCCTAATTTGAAACCCTAGTTTGAAACCTTAACCCTAATATAAAACCCTAGTTTGAAAATCTAACCCTAATTTGAAACCCTAGTTTGAAACCCTAACCCTAATGTAAAACCCTTGTTTGAAACCCTAACCCTAATGTAAAACCCTAGTTTGTAACATTAACTTTAATGTAAAACCCTAGTTTGAAACCCCAAACCTAATTTGAAACCATAGTTTGAAACCCTAACCCTAATGTAAAACCCTTCTTTGAAACCCTAACTCTAATGTAAAACCCTAGTGTGAAACCCTAACCCTAATTTTAATCCCGTTTTGAAACCCTAACCCTAATTTGAAACCCTAGTTTGTAACCCTAACCATAATGTAAAACCCTAGTTTGAAACCCTAACCCTAATTTGAAACCCTAGTTTGAAACCTTAACCCTAATATAAAACCCTAGTTTGAAACCCTAACCCTAATTTGAAACCCTAGTTTGAAACCCTAACCCTAATGTAAAACCCTTGTTTGAAACCCTAACCCTAATGTAAAACCCTAGTTTGTAACATTATCACTAATGTAAAACCCTAGTTTGGAACCCTAACCCTAATGTTAAACCCTAGTTTGAAACCCTAACCCTAATGTAAAACCCTAGTGTGAAACCCTAACCCTAATTTTAAGCCCCTGTTTTGAAACCCTAACCTTAATGTAAAACCCTAGTTTGAAGCAGTAACCCTAATGTAAAACCCTAGTTTGAAACTCTAACCCTAATTTGAAACCCTAATTTGAAACCCTAATTTGAAACCCTTATTTGAAACCCTAGTTTAAAACCCTAACCCTAATGTAAAACCCTAGTTTGAAAGCGTAACCCTAATGTAAAACCCTAGATTGAAGCATTAACCCTAATGTAAAACCCTAGTTTGAAACCCTAACCCTAATGTTAAACCCTAGTTTGAAACCCTAACCCTAATGTAAAACCCTAGTTTGAAACCCTAACCCTAATGATAAACCCTAAATTGAAACCCTAACCCTAATTTGAAACCCTAGTTTGAAACCCTAACCCTAATGTAAAACCCTAGTTTGAAAGCGTAACCCTAATGTAAAACCCTAGTTTGAAGCATTAACCCTAATGTAAAACCCTAGTTTGAAACCCTAACCCTAATTTGAAACCCTAGTTTGAAACCCTAACCCTAATGTAAAACCCTAGTTTGAAACCCTAACCCTAATGTAAAACCCTAATTTGTAACCCTAACCCTAATGTAAAACCCTAGTTTGAAACCCTAACCTTAAAGTAAAACCCTAGTTTGAAACCCTAACGCTAATGTAAAACCTTAGTTTGAAGCACTAACCCTAATGTAAAACCCTAGTTTGAAACCCTAACCCTAATTTAAAAACCCTAGTTTGAAACCCTAACCCTAATGTAAAACCCTAGTTTGAAACCCTAACCCTAATTTGAAACCCTAGTTTGAAACCTTAACCCTAATATAAAACCCTAGTTTGAAAATCTAACCCTAATTTGAAACCCTAGTTTGAAATCCTAACCCTAATGTAAAACCCTAGTTTGAAACCCTAACCCTAATGTAAAACCCTAATTTGTAACCCTAACCCTAATGTAAAACCCTAGTTTGAAACCCTAACCTTAAAGTAAAACCCTAGTTTGAAACCCTAACGCTAATGTAAAACCTTAGTTTGAAGCACTAACGCTAATGTAAAACCCTAGTTTGAAACCCTAACCCTAATTTGAAACCCTAGTTTGAAACCCTAACCCTAATGTAAAACCCTAGTTTGAAACCCTAACCCTAATTTGAAACCCTAGTTTGAAACCTTAACCCTAATATAAAACCCTAGTTTGAAAATCTAACCCTAATTTGAAACCCTAGTTTGAAACCCTAACCCTAATGTAAAACCCTTGTTTGAAACCCTAACCCTAATGTAAAACCCTAGTTTGTAACATTAACACTAATGTAAAACCCTAGTTTGAAACCCCAAACCTAATTTGAAACCATAGTTTGAAACCCTAACCCTAATGTAAAACCCTACTTTGAAACCCTAACTCTAATGTAAAACCCTAGTGTGAAACCCTAACCCTAATTTTAATCCCGTTTTGAAACCCTAACCCTAATTTGAAACCCTAGTTTGTAACCCTAACCATAATGTAAAACCCTAGTTTGAAACCCTAACCCTAATTTGAAACCCTAGTTTGAAACCTTAACCCTAATATAAAACCCTAGTTTGAAACCCTAACCCTAATTTGAAACCCTAGTTTGAAACCCTAACCCTAATGTAAAACCCTTGTTTGAAACCCTAACCCTAATGTAAAACCCTAGTTTGTAACATTAACCCTAATGTAAAACCCTAGTGTGAAACCCTAACCCTAATTTTAAACCCCTGTTTTGAATCCCTAACCCTAATGTAAAACCCTAGTTTGAAGCAGTAACCCTAATGTAAAACCCTAGTTTGAAACTCTAACCCTAATTTGAAACCCTAGTTTGAAACTCTAACCCTAATTTGAAACCCTAATTTGAAACCCTTATTTGAAACCCTAGTTTGAAACCCTAACCCTAATGTAAAACCCTAGTTTGAAAGCGTAACCCTAATGTAAAACCCTAGTTTGAAGCATTAACCCTAATGTAAAACCCTAGTTTGAAACCCTAACCCTAATGTTAAACCCTAGTTTGAAACCCTAACCCTAATGTAAAACCCTAGTTTGAAACCCTAACCCTAATGATAAACCCTAAATTGAAACCCTAACCCTAATTTGAAACCCTAGTTTGAAACCCTAACCCTAATGATAAACCCTAGTTTGAAACCCTAACCCTAAATTGAAACCCTAGTTTGAAACCCTAACCCTAATGTAAAACCCTAGTTTGAAACCCTAACCCTAATGTAAAACCCTAATTTGTAACCCTAACCCTAATGTAAAACCCTAGTTTGAAACCCTAACCTTAAAGTAAAACCCTAGTTTGAAACCCTAACGCTAATGTAAAACCTTAGTTTGAAGCACTAACCCTAATGTAAAACCCTAGTTTGAAACCCTAACCCTAATTTGAAACCCTAGTTTGAAACCCTAACCCTAATGTAAAACCCTAGTTTGAAACCCTAACCCTAATTTGAAACCCTAGTTTGAAACCTTAACCCTAATATAAAACCCTAGTTTGAAAATCTAACCCTAATTTGAAACCCTAGTTTGAAACCCTAACCCTAATGTAAAACCCTTGTTTGAAACCCTAACCCTAATGTAAAACCCTAGTTTGTAACATTAACACTAATGTAAAACCCTAGTTTGAAACCCCAAACCTAATTTGAAACCATAGTTTGAAACCCTAACCCTAATGTAAAACCCTTCTTTGAAACCCTAACTCTAATGTAAAACCCTAGTGTGAAACCCTAACCCTAATTTTAATCCCGTTTTGAAACCCTAACCCTAATTTGAAACCCTAGTTTGTAACCCTAACCATAATGTAAAACCCTAGTTTGAAACCCTAACCCTAATTTGAAACCCTAGTTTGAAACCTTAACCCTAATATAAAACCCTAGTTTGAAACCCTAAACCTAATTTGAAACCCTAGTTTGAAACCCTAACCCTAATGTAAAACCCTTGTTTGAAACCCTAACCCTAATGTAAAACCCTAGTTTGTAACATTAACACTAATGTAAAACTCTAGTTTGGAACCCTAACCCTAATGTTAAACCCTAGTTTGAAACCCTAACCCTAATGTAAAACCCTAGTGTGAAACCCTAACCCTAATTTTAAACCCCTGTTTTGAAACCCTAACCTTAATGTAAAACCCTAGTTTGAAGCAGTAACCCTAATGTAAAACCCTAGTTTGAAACTCTAACCCTAATTTGAAACCCTAGTTTGAAACTCTAACCCTAATTTGAAACCCTAATTTGAAACCCTTATTTGAAACCCTAGTTTGAAACCCTAACCCTAATGTAAAACCCTAGTTTGAAAGCGTAACCCTAATGTAAAACCCTAGATTGAAGCATTAACCCTAATGTAAAACCCTAGTTTGAAACCCTAACCCTAATGTTAAACCCTAGTTTGAAACCCTAACCCTAATGTAAAACCCTAGTTTGAAACCCTAACCCTAATGATAAACCCTAAATTGAAACCCTAACCCTAATTTGAAACCCTAGTTTGAAACCCTAACCCTAATGATAAACCCTAGTTTGAAACCCTAACCCTAAATTGAAACCCTAGTTTGAAACCCTAACCCTAATGTAAAACCCTAGTTTGGAACCCTAACCCTAATGTAAAACCCTAATTTGTAACCCTAACCCTAATGTAAAACCCTAGTTTGAAACCCTAACCTTAAAGTAAAACCCTAGTTTGAAACCCTAACGCTAATGTAAAACCTTAGTTTGAAGCACTAACCCTAATGTAAAACCCTAGTTTGAAACCCTAACCCTAATGTAAAACCCTAGTTTGAAACCCTAACCTTAATGTAAAACCCTAGTTTGAAGCAGTAACCCTAATGTAAAACCCTAGTTTGAAACTCTAACCCTAATTTGAAACCCTAGTTTGAAACTCTAACCCTAATTTGAAACCCTAATTTGAAACCCTAATTTGAAACCCTTATTTGAAACCCTAGTTTGAAACCCTAACCCTAATGTAAAACCCTAGTTTGAAAGCGTAACCCTAATGTAAAACCCTAGATTGAAGCATTAACCCTAATGTAAAACCCTAGTTTGAAACCCTAACCCTAATGTTAAACCCTAGTTTGAAACCCTAACCCTAATGTAAAACCCTAGTTTGAAACCCTAACCCTAATGATAAACCCTAAATTGAAACCCTAACCCTAATTTGAAACCCTAGTTTGAAACCCTAACCCTAATTTGAAACCCTAGTTTGAAACCCTAACCCTAATGTAAAACCCTAGTTTGAAACCCCAACCCTAATTTGAAACCCTAGTTTGAAACCTTAACCCTAATATAAAACCCTAGTTTGAAAATCTAACCCTAATTTGAAACCCTAGTTTGAAACCCTAACCCTAATGTAAAACCCTTGTTTGAAACCCTAACCCTAATGTAAAACCCTAGTTTGTAACATTAACACTAATGTAAAACCCTAGTTTGGAACCCTAACCCTAATGTTAAACCATAGTTTGAAACCCTAACCCTAATGTAAAACCCTAGTGTGAAACCCTAACCCTAATTTTAAACCCCTGTTTTGAAATCCTAACCCTAATGTAAAACCCTAGTTTGAAAAAGTAACCCTTATGTAAAACCCTAGTTTGAAACTCTAAACCTAATTTGAAACCCTAGTTTGAAACTCTAACCCTAATTTGAAACCCTAATTTGAAACCCTTATTTGAATCCCTAGTTTGAAACCCTAACCCTAATGTAAAACCCTAGTTTGAAAGCGTAACCCTAATGTAAAACCCTAGTTTGAAGCATTAACCCTAATGTAAAACCCTAGTTTGAAACCCTAACCCTAATGTTAAACCCTAGTTTGAAACCCTAACCCTAATGTAAAACCCTAGTTTGAAACCCTAACCCTAATGATAAACCCTAAAATGAAACCCTAACCCTAATTTGAAACCCTAGTTTGAAAGCGTAACCCTAATGTAAAACCCTATTTTTAAACCCTAACCCTAATGATAAACCCTAGTTTGAAACCCTAACCCTAAATTGAAAACCTAGTTTGAAACCCTAACCCTAATGTAAATCCCTAGTTTGAAACCCTAACCCTAATGTAAAATCCTAATTTGTAACCCTAACCCTAATGTAAAACCCTAGTTTGAAACCCTAAGCCTAATTTAAAACCCTAGTTTGAAACCCTAACCCTAATGTAAAACCCTAGTTTGAAACCCTAACCATAATGATAAACCCTATTTTGAAACCCTAACCCTAAATTGAAAACCTAGTTTGAAACCCTAACCCTAATGTAAAACCCTAGTTTGAAACCCTAACCCTAATGATAAACCCTAGTTTGAAACCCTAAACCTAAATTGAAAACCTAGTTTCAAACCCTAACCCTAATGTAAAACCCTAGTTTGAAACCCTAACCCTAATGTAAAACCCTAATTTGTAACCCTAACCCTAATGTAAAACCCTAGTTTGAAACCCTAACCTTAATGTAAAACCCTAGTTTGAAACCCCAAACCTAATTTGAAACCATAGTTTGAAACCCTAACCCTAATGTAAAACCCTACTTTGAAACCCTAACTCTAATGTAAAACCCTAGTGTGAAACCCTAACCCTAATTTTAATCCCCTGTTTTGAAACCCTAACCCTAATTTGAAACCCTAGTTTGTAACCCTAACCGTAATGTAAAACCCTAGTTTGTAACCCTAACCATAATGTAAACCCTAGTTTGAAACCCTAACTCTAATGTAAAAGCCTAGTTTGAAACCCTAACCCTAATTTGAAACCCTAACCCTAATTTAAAACCCCTGTTTTGAAACCCTAATCCTAATGTAAAACCCTTGTTTGAAACCCTAACCCTAATGTAAAACCCTAGTTTTAAACCCTAACCCTAATGTTAAACCGTAGTTTGAAACCATAACCCTAATGTAAAACCATAGTTTGAAGCACTAACCCTAATGTAAAACCCCTGAGTTTGAAACTCTAACCCTAATTTGAAACCCTAGTTTGAAAGCGTAACCCTAATGTAAAACCCTAGTTTGAAAGCGTAACCCTAATGTAAAACCATAGTTTGAAGCATTAACCCTAATGTAAAACCCTAGTTTGAAACCCTAACCCTAATTTGAAACCCTAGTTTGAAACCCTAACCATAATGTAAAACCCTAGTATGAAACCCTAACCCTAATTTGAAACCCTAGTTTGAAACCTTAACCCTAATATAAAACCCTAGTTTGAAACCCTAACCCTAATTTGAAACCCTAGTTTGAAACCCTAACCCTAATGTAAAACCCTTGTTTGAAACCCTAACCCTAATGTAAAACCCTAGTTTGTAACATTAACACTAATGTAAAACCCTAGTTTGGAACCCTAACCCTAATGTAAAACCCTAGTGTGAAACCCTAACCCTAATTTTAAACCCCTGTTTTGAAACCCCAACCCTAATGTAAAACCCTAGTTTGAATCCCTAACCCTAATGTAAAACCCTTGTTTGAAACCCTTACCCTAATGTAAAACCCTATTTTGAAACCCTAGTTTGAAACCCTAACCCAAATATAAAACCCTAGTTTGAAACCCTAACCCTAATGATAAACCCTAGTTTGAAACCCTAACCCTAAATTGAAACCCTAGTTTGAAACCCTAACCCTAATGTAAAACCCTAGTTTGAAACCCTAACCCTAATGTAAAACCCTATTTTTAAACCCTAACCCTATAGATAAACCCTAGTTTGAAACCCTAACCCTAAATTGAAAACCTAGTTTGAAACCCTAACACTAATGTAAATCCCTAGTTTGAAACCCTAACCCTAATGTAAAATCCTAATTTGTAACCCTAACCCTAATTTAAAACCCTAGCTTGAAACCCTAACCTTAATGTAAAACCCTAGTTTGAAACCCTAACACTAATGTAAAACCTTAGTTTGAAGCACTAACCCTAATGTAAAACCCTAGTTTGAAACCCTAACACTAATGTAAAAACCTTAGTTTGAAGCACTAAACCTAATGTAAAACCCTAGTTTGAACCCTAACACTAATGATAAACCCTAGTTTGAAACCCTAACCCTAATTTGAAACCCTAGTTTGAAACCCTAACATTAAGGTAAAACCCTAGTACAAAACCCTAACCCTAATTTGAAACCCTAGTTTGAAACCTTAACCCTAATATGAAAGCCTAACCCTAATTTGAAACCCTAGTTTGAAACCCTAACCCTAATGTTAAACCATAGTTTGAAACCCTAACCCTAATATAAAACCCTAGAGTGAAACCCTAACCCTAATTTTAAACCCCTGTTTTGAAACCCTAACCCTAATGTAAAACCCTTGTTTGAAACCCTAACCCTAATGTAAAACCCTAGTTTGAATCCCTAACCCTAATTTGAAACCCTAGTTTGAAACCTTAACCCTAATATAAAACCCTAGTTTGAAACCCTAACCCTAATTTGAAACCCTAGTTTGAAACCCTAACCCTAATGTAAAACCCTTGTTTGAAACCCTAACCCTAATGTAAAACCCTAGTGTGAAACCCTAACCTTAATGTTAAACCCTAGTTTGAAACCCTAACCCTAATGTAAAACCCTAGTGTGAAACCCTAACCCTAATTTTAAACCCCTGTTTTGAAACCCTAACCCTAATGTAAAACCCTTGTTTGAAACCTTAACCCTAATGTTAAACCCTAGTTTGAAACCCTAACCCTAATGTAAAACCCTAGTTTGAAACCCTAACCCTAGTGATAAACCCTAAAATGAAACCCTAACCCTAATTTGAAACCCTAGTTTGAAAGCGTAACCCTAATGTAAAACCCTATTTTTAAACCCTAACCCTAATGATAAACCCTAGTTTGAAACCCTAACCCTAAATTGAAAACCTAGTTTGAAACCCTAACCCTAATGTAAATCCCTAGTTTGAAACCCTAACCCTAATGTAAAATCCTAATTTGTAACCCTAACCCTAATGTAAAACCCTAGTTTGAAACCCTAAGCCTAATTTAAAACCCTAGTTTGAAACCCTAACCCTAATGTAAAACCCTAGTTTGAAACCCTAACCATAATGATAAACCCTATTTTGAAACCCTAACCCTAAATTGAAAACCTAGTTTGAAACCCTAACCCTAATGTAAAACCCTAGTTTGAAACCCTAACCCTAATGATAAACCCTAGTTTGAAACCCTAAACCTAAATTGAAAACCTAGTTTCAAACCCTAACCCTAATGTAAAACCCTAGTTTGAAACCCTAACCCTAATGTAAAA
The DNA here is from genome assembly GCF_051991255.1 of Vanacampus margaritifer. Lineage (NCBI taxonomy): Eukaryota > Metazoa > Chordata > Actinopteri > Syngnathiformes > Syngnathidae > Vanacampus > Vanacampus margaritifer. The sequence goes on from NC_135434.1 coordinate 32,171,496, forward strand.
CCCTAATTTGTAACCCTAACCCTAATGTAAAACCCTAGTTTGAAACCCTAACCTTAATGTAAAACCCTAGTTTGAAACCCCAAACCTAATTTGAAACCATAGTTTGAAACCCTAACCCTAATGTAAAACCCTACTTTGAAACCCTAACTCTAATGTAAAACCCTAGTGTGAAACCCTAACCCTAATTTTAATCCCCTGTTTTGAAACCCTAACCCTAATTTGAAACCCTAGTTTGTAACCCTAACCGTAATGTAAAACCCTAGTTTGTAACCCTAACCATAATGTAAACCCTAGTTTGAAACCCTAACTCTAATGTAAAAGCCTAGTTTGAAACCCTAACCCTAATTTGAAACCCTAACCCTAATTTAAAACCCCTGTTTTGAAACCCTAATCCTAATGTAAAACCCTTGTTTGAAACCCTAACCCTAATGTAAAACCCTAGTTTTAAACCCTAACCCTAATGTTAAACCGTAGTTTGAAACCATAACCCTAATGTAAAACCATAGTTTGAAGCACTAACCCTAATGTAAAACCCCTGAGTTTGAAACTCTAACCCTAATTTGAAACCCTAGTTTGAAAGCGTAACCCTAATGTAAAACCCTAGTTTGAAAGCGTAACCCTAATGTAAAACCATAGTTTGAAGCATTAACCCTAATGTAAAACCCTAGTTTGAAACCCTAACCCTAATTTGAAACCCTAGTTTGAAACCCTAACCATAATGTAAAACCCTAGTATGAAACCCTAACCCTAATTTGAAACCCTAGTTTGAAACCTTAACCCTAATATAAAACCCTAGTTTGAAACCCTAACCCTAATTTGAAACCCTAGTTTGAAACCCTAACCCTAATGTAAAACCCTTGTTTGAAACCCTAACCCTAATGTAAAACCCTAGTTTGTAACATTAACACTAATGTAAAACCCTAGTTTGGAACCCTAACCCTAATGTAAAACCCTAGTGTGAAACCCTAACCCTAATTTTAAACCCCTGTTTTGAAACCCCAACCCTAATGTAAAACCCTAGTTTGAATCCCTAACCCTAATGTAAAACCCTTGTTTGAAACCCTTACCCTAATGTAAAACCCTATTTTGAAACCCTAGTTTGAAACCCTAACCCAAATATAAAACCCTAGTTTGAAACCCTAACCCTAATGATAAACCCTAGTTTGAAACCCTAACCCTAAATTGAAACCCTAGTTTGAAACCCTAACCCTAATGTAAAACCCTAGTTTGAAACCCTAACCCTAATGTAAAACCCTATTTTTAAACCCTAACCCTATAGATAAACCCTAGTTTGAAACCCTAACCCTAAATTGAAAACCTAGTTTGAAACCCTAACACTAATGTAAATCCCTAGTTTGAAACCCTAACCCTAATGTAAAATCCTAATTTGTAACCCTAACCCTAATTTAAAACCCTAGCTTGAAACCCTAACCTTAATGTAAAACCCTAGTTTGAAACCCTAACACTAATGTAAAACCTTAGTTTGAAGCACTAACCCTAATGTAAAACCCTAGTTTGAAACCCTAACACTAATGTAAAAACCTTAGTTTGAAGCACTAAACCTAATGTAAAACCCTAGTTTGAACCCTAACACTAATGATAAACCCTAGTTTGAAACCCTAACCCTAATTTGAAACCCTAGTTTGAAACCCTAACATTAAGGTAAAACCCTAGTACAAAACCCTAACCCTAATTTGAAACCCTAGTTTGAAACCTTAACCCTAATATGAAAGCCTAACCCTAATTTGAAACCCTAGTTTGAAACCCTAACCCTAATGTTAAACCATAGTTTGAAACCCTAACCCTAATATAAAACCCTAGAGTGAAACCCTAACCCTAATTTTAAACCCCTGTTTTGAAACCCTAACCCTAATGTAAAACCCTTGTTTGAAACCCTAACCCTAATGTAAAACCCTAGTTTGAAACCCTAAGCCTAATTTAAAACCCTAGTTTGAAACCCTAACCCTAATGTAAAACCCTAGTTTGAAACCCTAACCATAATGATAAACCCTATTTTGAAACCCTAACCCTAAATTGAAAACCTAGTTTGAAACCCTAACCCTAATGTAAAACCCTAGTTTGAAACCCTAACCCTAATGATAAACCCTAGTTTGAAACCCTAAACCTAAATTGAAAACCTAGTTTGAAACCCTAACCCTAATGTAAAACCCTAGTTTGAAACCCTAACCCTAATGTAAAACCCTAATTTGTAACCCTAACCCTAATGTAAAACCCTAGTTTGAAACCCTAACCCTAAATTGAAACCCTAGTTTGAAACCCTAACTCTAATGTAAAACCTATAGTGTGAAACCCTAACCCTAATTTTAATCCCGTTTTGAAACCCTAACCCTAATTTGAAACCCTAACTCTAATGTAAAAGCCTAGTTTGAAACCCTAACCCTAATTTGAAACCCTAACCCTAATTTAAAACCCCTGTTTTGAAACCCTAACCCTAATGTAAAACCCTTGTTTGAAACCCTAACCCTAATGTAAAACCCTAGTTTTAAACCCTAACCCTAATGTTTAACCGTAGTTTGAAACCATAACCCTAATGTAAAACCATAGTTTGAAGCACTAACCCTAATGTAAAACCCCTGAGTTTGAAACTCTAACCCTAATTTGAAACCCTAGTTTGAAAGCGTAACCCTAATGTAAAACCCTAGTTTGAATGCATAACCCTAATGTAAAACCCTAGTTTGAAGCATTAACCCTAATGTAAAACCCTAGTTTGAAACCCTAACCCTAATTTGAAACCCTAGTTTGAAACCCTAACCCTAATGTAAAACCCTAGTTTGAAACCCGAACCCTAATTTGAAACCCTAGTTTTAAACCTTAACCCTAATATAAAACCCTAGTTTGAAACCCTAACCCTAATTTGAAACCCTAGTTTGAAACCCTAACCCTAATGTAAAACCCTTGTTTGAAACCCTAACCCTAATGTAAAACCCTAGTTTGTAACATTAACACTAATGTAAAACCCTAGTTTGGAACCCTAACCCTAATGTTAAACCCTAGTTTGAAACCCTAACCCTAATGTAAAACCCTAGTGTGAAACCCTAACCCTAATTTTAAACCCCTGTTTTGAAACCCCAACCCTAATGTAAAACCCTAGTTTGAATCCCTAACCCTAATGTTAAACCCTAGTTTGAAACCCTAACCCTAATGTTAAACCCTAGTTTGAAACACTAACCCTAATGTAAAACCCTAGTGTGAAACCCTAACCCTAATTTTAAACCCCTGTTTTGAATCCCTAACCCTAATGTAAAACCCTAGTTTGAAGCAGTAACCCTAATGTAAAACCCTAGTTTGAAACTCTAACCCTAATTTGAAACCCTAGTTTGAAACTCTAACCCTAATTTGAAACCCTAATTTGAAACCCTTATTTGAAACCCTAGTTTGAAACCCTAACCCTAATGTAAAACCCTAGTTTGAAAGCGTAACCCTAATGTAAAACCCTAGTTTGAAGCATTAACCCTAATGTAAAACCCTAGTTTGAAACCCTAACCCTAATGTTAAACCCTAGTTTGAAACCCTAACCCTAATGTAAAACCCTGGTTTGAAACCCTAACCCTAATGATAAACCCTAAATTGAAACCCTAACCCTAATTTGAAACCCTAGTTTGAAACCCTAACCCTAATGATAAACCCTAGTTTGAAACCCTAACCCTAAATTGAAACCCTAGTTTGAAACCCTAACCCTAATGTAAAACCCTAGTTTGAAACCCTAACCCTAATGTAAAACCCTAATTTGTAACCCTAACCCTAATGTAAAACCCTAGTTTGAAACCCTAACCTTAAAGTAAAACCCTAGTTTGAAACCCTAACGCTAATGTAAAACCTTAGTTTGAAGCACTAACCCTAATGTAAAACCCTAGTTTGAAACCCTAACCCTAATTTGAAACCCTAGTTTGAAACCCTAACCCTAATGTAAAACCCTAGTTTGAAACCCTAACCCTAATTTGAAACCCTAGTTTGAAACCTTAACCCTAACATAAAACCCTAGTTTGAAAATCTAACCCTAATTTGAAACCCTAGTTTGAAACCCTAACCCTAATGTAAAACCCTTGTTTGAAACCCTAACCCTAATGTAAAACCCTAGTTTGTAACATTAACACTAATGTAAAACCTTAGTTTGAAACCCCAAACCTAATTTGAAACCATAGTTTGAAACCCTAACCCTAATGTAAAACCCTTCTTTGAAACCCTAACTCTAATGTAAAACCCTAGTGTGAAACCCTAACCCTAATTTTAATCCCGTTTTGAAACCCTAACCCTAATTTGAAACCCTAGTTTGTAACCCTAACCATAATGTAAAACCCTAGTTTGAAACCCTAACCCTAATTTGAAACCCTAGTTTGAAACCTTAACCCTAATATAAAACCCTAGTTTGAAACCCTAACCCTAAATTGAAACCCTAGTTTGAAACCCTAACCCTAATGTAAAACCCTAGTTTGAATGCGTAACCCTAATGTAAAACCCTAGTTTGAAGCATTAACCCTAATGTAAAACCCTAGTTTGAAACCCTAACCCTAATTTGAAACCCTAGTTTGAAACCCTAACCCTAATGTAAAACCCTAGTTTGAAAGCGTAACCCTAATGTAAAACCCTAGATTGAAGCATTAACCCTAATGTAAAACCCTAGTTTGAAACCCTAACCCTAATGTTAAACCCTAGTTTGAAACCCTAACCCTAATGTAAAACCCTAGTTTGAAACCCTAACCCTAATGATAAACCCTAAATTGAAACCCTAACCCTAATTTGAAACCCTAGTTTGAAACCCTAACCCTAATTTGAAACCCTAGTTTGAAACCCTAACCCTAATGTAAAACCCTAGTTTGAAACCCCAACCCTAATTTGAAACCCTAGTTTGAAACCTTAACCCTAATATAAAACCCTAGTTTGAAAATCTAACCCTAATTTGAAACCCTAGTTTGAAACCCTAACCCTAATGTAAAACCCTTGTTTGAAACCCTAACCCTAATGTAAAACCCTAGTTTGTAACATTAACACTAATGTAAAACCCTAGTTTGGAACCCTAACCCTAATGTTAAACCATAGTTTGAAACCCTAACCCTAATGTAAAACCCTAGTGTGAAACCCTAACCCTAATTTTAAACCCCTGTTTTGAAATCCTAACCCTAATGTAAAACCCTAGTTTGAAAAAGTAACCCTTATGTAAAACCCTAGTTTGAAACTCTAAACCTAATTTGAAACCCTAGTTTGAAACTCTAACCCTAATTTGAAACCCTAATTTGAAACCCTTATTTGAATCCCTAGTTTGAAACCCTAACCCTAATGTAAAACCCTAGTTTGAAAGCGTAACCCTAATGTAAAACCCTAGTTTGAAGCATTAACCCTAATGTAAAACCCTAGTTTGAAACCCTAACCCTAATGTTAAACCCTAGTTTGAAACCCTAACCCTAATGTAAAACCCTAGTTTGAAACCCTAACCCTAATGATAAACCCTAAAATGAAACCCTAACCCTAATTTGAAACCCTAGTTTGAAAGCGTAACCCTAATGTAAAACCCTATTTTTAAACCCTAACCCTAATGATAAACCCTAGTTTGAAACCCTAACCCTAAATTGAAAACCTAGTTTGAAACCCTAACCCTAATGTAAATCCCTAGTTTGAAACCCTAACCCTAATGTAAAATCCTAATTTGTAACCCTAACCCTAATGTAAAACCCTAGTTTGAAACCCTAAGCCTAATTTAAAACCCTAGTTTGAAACCCTAACCCTAATGTAAAACCCTAGTTTGAAACCCTAACCATAATGATAAACCCTATTTTGAAACCCTAACCCTAAATTGAAAACCTAGTTTGAAACCCTAACCCTAATGTAAAACCCTAGTTTGAAACCCTAACCCTAATGATAAACCCTAGTTTGAAACCCTAAACCTAAATTGAAAACCTAGTTTCAAACCCTAACCCTAATGTAAAACCCTAGTTTGAAACCCTAACCCTAATGTAAAACCCTAATTTGTAACCCTAACCCTAATGTAAAACCCTAGTTTGAAACCCTAACCTTAATGTAAAACCCTAGTTTGAAACCCCAAACCTAATTTGAAACCATAGTTTGAAACCCTAACCCTAATGTAAAACCCTACTTTGAAACCCTAACTCTAATGTAAAACCCTAGTGTGAAACCCTAACCCTAATTTTAATCCCCTGTTTTGAAACCCTAACCCTAATTTGAAACCCTAGTTTGTAACCCTAACCGTAATGTAAAACCCTAGTTTGTAACCCTAACCATAATGTAAACCCTAGTTTGAAACCCTAACTCTAATGTAAAAGCCTAGTTTGAAACCCTAACCCTAATTTGAAACCCTAACCCTAATTTAAAACCCCTGTTTTGAAACCCTAATCCTAATGTAAAACCCTTGTTTGAAACCCTAACCCTAATGTAAAACCCTAGTTTTAAACCCTAACCCTAATGTTAAACCGTAGTTTGAAACCATAACCCTAATGTAAAACCATAGTTTGAAGCACTAACCCTAATGTAAAACCCCTGAGTTTGAAACTCTAACCCTAATTTGAAACCCTAGTTTGAAAGCGTAACCCTAATGTAAAACCCTAGTTTGAAAGCGTAACCCTAATGTAAAACCATAGTTTGAAGCATTAACCCTAATGTAAAACCCTAGTTTGAAACCCTAACCCTAATTTGAAACCCTAGTTTGAAACCCTAACCATAATGTAAAACCCTAGTATGAAACCCTAACCCTAATTTGAAACCCTAGTTTGAAACCTTAACCCTAATATAAAACCCTAGTTTGAAACCCTAACCCTAATTTGAAACCCTAGTTTGAAACCCTAACCCTAATGTAAAACCCTTGTTTGAAACCCTAACCCTAATGTAAAACCCTAGTTTGTAACATTAACACTAATGTAAAACCCTAGTTTGGAACCCTAACCCTAATGTAAAACCCTAGTGTGAAACCCTAACCCTAATTTTAAACCCCTGTTTTGAAACCCCAACCCTAATGTAAAACCCTAGTTTGAATCCCTAACCCTAATGTAAAACCCTTGTTTGAAACCCTTACCCTAATGTAAAACCCTATTTTGAAACCCTAGTTTGAAACCCTAACCCAAATATAAAACCCTAGTTTGAAACCCTAACCCTAATGATAAACCCTAGTTTGAAACCCTAACCCTAAATTGAAACCCTAGTTTGAAACCCTAACCCTAATGTAAAACCCTAGTTTGAAACCCTAACCCTAATGTAAAACCCTATTTTTAAACCCTAACCCTATAGATAAACCCTAGTTTGAAACCCTAACCCTAAATTGAAAACCTAGTTTGAAACCCTAACACTAATGTAAATCCCTAGTTTGAAACCCTAACCCTAATGTAAAATCCTAATTTGTAACCCTAACCCTAATTTAAAACCCTAGCTTGAAACCCTAACCTTAATGTAAAACCCTAGTTTGAAACCCTAACACTAATGTAAAACCTTAGTTTGAAGCACTAACCCTAATGTAAAACCCTAGTTTGAAACCCTAACACTAATGTAAAAACCTTAGTTTGAAGCACTAAACCTAATGTAAAACCCTAGTTTGAACCCTAACACTAATGATAAACCCTAGTTTGAAACCCTAACCCTAATTTGAAACCCTAGTTTGAAACCCTAACATTAAGGTAAAACCCTAGTACAAAACCCTAACCCTAATTTGAAACCCTAGTTTGAAACCTTAACCCTAATATGAAAGCCTAACCCTAATTTGAAACCCTAGTTTGAAACCCTAACCCTAATGTTAAACCATAGTTTGAAACCCTAACCCTAATATAAAACCCTAGAGTGAAACCCTAACCCTAATTTTAAACCCCTGTTTTGAAACCCTAACCCTAATGTAAAACCCTTGTTTGAAACCCTAACCCTAATGTAAAACCCTAGTTTGAAACCCTAACCCTAATTTGAAACCCTAGTTTGAAACCTTAACCCTAATATAAAACCCTAGTTTGAAACCCTAACCCTAATTTGAAACCCTAGTTTGAAACCCTAACCCTAATGTAAAACCCTTGTTTGAAACCCTAACCCTAATGTAAAACCCTAGTTTGGAACCCTAACCCTAAAGTTAAACCCTAGTTTGAAACCCTAACCCTAATGTAAAACCCTAGTGTGAAACCCTAACCTTAATGTTAAACCCTAGTTTGAAACCCTAACCCTAATGTAAAACCCTAGTGTGAAACCCTAACCCTAATTTTAAACCCCTGTTTTGAAACCCTAACCCTAATGTAAAACCCTTGTTTGAAACCTTAACCCTAATGTAAAACCCTAGTTTGAAACCCTAACCTAAATGTTAAACCCTAGTTTGAAACCCTAACCCTAATGTAAAACCCTAGTGTGAAACCCTAACCCTAATTTTAAACCCCTGTTTTGAAACCCTAACCCTAATGTAAAACCCTTGTTTGAAACCCTAACCCTAATGTAAAACCCTAGTTTGAAACCCTAAGCCTAATTTAAAACCCTAGTTTGAAACCCTAACCCTAATGTAAAACCCTAGTTTGAAACCCTAACCATAATGATAAACCCTATTTTGAAACCCTAACCCTAAATTGAAAACCTAGTTTGAAACCCTAACCCTAATGTAAAACCCTAGTTTGAAACCCTAACCCTAATGATAAACCCTAGTTTGAAACCCTAAACCTAAATTGAAAACCTAGTTTGAAACCCTAACCCTAATGTAAAACCCTAGTTTGAAACCCTAACCCTAATGTAAAACCCTAATTTGTAACCCTAACCCTAATGTAAAACCCTAGTTTGAAACCCTAACCCTAAATTGAAACCCTAGTTTGAAACCCTAACTCTAATGTAAAACCTATAGTGTGAAACCCTAACCCTAATTTTAATCCCGTTTTGAAACCCTAACCCTAATTTGAAACCCTAACTCTAATGTAAAAGCCTAGTTTGAAACCCTAACCCTAATTTGAAACCCTAACCCTAATTTAAAACCCCTGTTTTGAAACCCTAACCCTAATGTAAAACCCTTGTTTGAAACCCTAACCCTAATGTAAAACCCTAGTTTTAAACCCTAACCCTAATGTTTAACCGTAGTTTGAAACCATAACCCTAATGTAAAACCATAGTTTGAAGCACTAACCCTAATGTAAAACCCCTGAGTTTGAAACTCTAACCCTAATTTGAAACCCTAGTTTGAAAGCGTAACCCTAATGTAAAACCCTAGTTTGAATGCATAACCCTAATGTAAAACCCTAGTTTGAAGCATTAACCCTAATGTAAAACCCTAGTTTGAAACCCTAACCCTAATTTGAAACCCTAGTTTGAAACCCTAACCCTAATGTAAAACCCTAGTTTGAAACCCGAACCCTAATTTGAAACCCTAGTTTTAAACCTTAACCCTAATATAAAACCCTAGTTTGAAACCCTAACCCTAATTTGAAACCCTAGTTTGAAACCCTAACCCTAATGTAAAACCCTTGTTTGAAACCCTAACCCTAATGTAAAACCCTAGTTTGTAACATTAACACTAATGTAAAACCCTAGTTTGGAACCCTAACCCTAATGTTAAACCCTAGTTTGAAACCCTAACCCTAATGTAAAACCCTAGTGTGAAACCCTAACCCTAATTTTAAACCCCTGTTTTGAAACCCCAACCCTAATGTAAAACCCTAGTTTGAATCCCTAACCCTAATGTTAAACCCTAGTTTGAAACCCTAACCCTAATGTTAAACCCTAGTTTGAAACACTAACCCTAATGTAAAACCCTAGTGTGAAACCCTAACCCTAATTTTAAACCCCTGTTTTGAATCCCTAACCCTAATGTAAAACCCTAGTTTGAAGCAGTAACCCTAATGTAAAACCCTAGTTTGAAACTCTAACCCTAATTTGAAACCCTAGTTTGAAACTCTAACCCTAATTTGAAACCCTAATTTGAAACCCTTATTTGAAACCCTAGTTTGAAACCCTAACCCTAATGTAAAACCCTAGTTTGAAAGCGTAACCCTAATGTAAAACCCTAGTTTGAAGCATTAACCCTAATGTAAAACCCTAGTTTGAAACCCTAACCCTAATGTTAAACCCTAGTTTGAAACCCTAACCCTAATGTAAAACCCTGGTTTGAAACCCTAACCCTAATGATAAACCCTAAATTGAAACCCTAACCCTAATTTGAAACCCTAGTTTGAAACCCTAACCCTAATGATAAACCCTAGTTTGAAACCCTAACCCTAAATTGAAACCCTAGTTTGAAACCCTAACCCTAATGTAAAACCCTAGTTTGAAACCCTAACCCTAATGTAAAACCCTAATTTGTAACCCTAACCCTAATGTAAAACCCTAGTTTGAAACCCTAACCTTAAAGTAAAACCCTAGTTTGAAACCCTAACGCTAATGTAAAACCTTAGTTTGAAGCACTAACCCTAATGTAAAACCCTAGTTTGAAACCCTAACCCTAATTTGAAACCCTAGTTTGAAACCCTAACCCTAATGTAAAACCCTAGTTTGAAACCCTAACCCTAATTTGAAACCCTAGTTTGAAACCTTAACCCTAACATAAAACCCTAGTTTGAAAATCTAACCCTAATTTGAAACCCTAGTTTGAAACCCTAACCCTAATGTAAAACCCTTGTTTGAAACCCTAACCCTAATGTAAAACCCTAGTTTGTAACATTAACACTAATGTAAAACCTTAGTTTGAAACCCCAAACCTAATTTGAAACCATAGTTTGAAACCCTAACCCTAATGTAAAACCCTTCTTTGAAACCCTAACTCTAATGTAAAACCCTAGTGTGAAACCCTAACCCTAATTTTAATCCCGTTTTGAAACCCTAACCCTAATTTGAAACCCTAGTTTGTAACCCTAACCATAATGTAAAACCCTAGTTTGAAACCCTAACCCTAATTTGAAACCCTAGTTTGAAACCTTAACCCTAATATAAAACCCTAGTTTGAAACCCTAACCCTAAATTGAAACCCTAGTTTGAAACCCTAACCCTAATGTAAAACCCTAGTTTGAATGCGTAACCCTAATGTAAAACCCTAGTTTGAAGCATTAACCCTAATGTAAAACCCTAGTTTGAAACCCTAACCCTAATTTGAAACCCTAGTTTGAAACCCTAACCCTAATGTAAAACCCTAGTTTGAAACCCTAACCCTAATTTGAAACCCTAGTTTTAAACCTTAACCCTAATATAAAACCCTAGTTTGAAACCCTAACCCTAATTTGAAACCCTAGTTTGAAACCCTAACCCTAATGTAAAACCTTTGTTTGAAACCCTAACCCTAATGTAAAACCCTAGTTTGTATCATTAACCCTAATTTGAAACCCTAGTTTGGAACCCTAACCCTAATGTTAAACCCTAGTTTGAAACCCTAACCCTAATGTAAAACCCTAGTGTGATACCCTAACCCTAATTTTAAACCCCTGTTTTGAAACCCCAACCCTAATGTAAAACCCTAGTTTGAATCCCTAACCCTAATGTAAAACCCTTGTTTGAAACCCTTACCCTAATGTAAAACCCTATTTTGAAACACTAGTTTGAAACCCTAACCCTAATATAAAACCCTAGTTTGAAACCCTAACCCTAATTTGAAAACCTAGTTTGAAACCCTTACCTTAATGTAAAACCCTTGTTTGAAACCCTAAAGCTAATGTAAAACCCTTGTTTGAAACCCTTACCCTAATGTAAAACCCTAATTTGAAACCCTAACCCCGATGTTAAACCCTAGTTTGAAACCCTAACCCTAATGTAAAACCCTAGTTTGAAACCCTAACCCTAATGATAAACCCTAGTTTGAAACCCTAACCCTAAATTGAAACCCTAGTTTGTAACCCTAACCATAATGTAAAACCCTAGTTTGAAACCCTAACCCTAATTTGAAACCCTAGTTTGAAACCTTAACCCTAATATAAAACCCTAGTTTGAAACCCTAACCCTAATTTGAAACCCTAGTTTGAAACCCTAACCCTAATGTAAAACCCTTGTTTGAAACCCTAACCCTAATGTAAAACCCTAGTTTGTAACATTAACACTAATGTAAAACCCTAGTTTGGAACCCTAACCCTAATGTTAAACCCTAGTTTGAAACCCTAACCCTAATGTAAAACCCTAGTGTGAAACCCTAACCCTAATTTTAAACCCCTGTTTTGAAACCCTAACCCTAATGTAAAACCCTAGTTTGAAGCAGTAACCCTAATGTAAAACCCTAGTTTGAAACTCTAACCCTAATTTGAAACCCTAGTTTGAAACTCTAACCCTAATTTGAAACCCTAATTTGAAACCCTTATTTGAAACCCTAGTTTGAAACCCTAACCCTAATGTAAAACCCTAGTTTGAAAGCGTAACCCTAATGTAAAACCCTAGATTGAAGCATTAACCCTAATGTAAAACCCTAGTTTGAAACCCTAACCCTAATGTTAAACCCTAGTTTGAAACCCTAACCCTAATGTAAAACCCTAGTTTGAAACCCTAACCCTAATGATAAACCCTAAATTGAAACCCTAACCCTAATTTGAAACCCTAGTTTGAAACCCTAACCCTAATGATAAACCCTAGTTTGAAACCCTAACCCTAAATTGAAACCCTAGTTTGAAACCCTAACCCTAATGTAAAACCCTAGTTTGAAAACCTAACCCTAATGTAAAACCCTAATTTGTAACCCTAACCCTAATGTAAAACCCTAGTTTGAAACCCTAACCTTAAAGTAAAACCCTAGTTTGAAACCCTAACGCTAATGTAAAACCTTAGTTTGAAGCACTAACCCTAATGTAAAACCCTAGTTTGAAACCCTAACCCTAATTTGAAACCCTAGTTTGAAACCCTAACCCTAATGTAAAACCCTAGTTTGAAACCCTAACCCTAATTTGAAACCCTAGTTTGAAACCTTAACCCTAATATAAAACCCTAGTTTGAAAATCTAACCCTAATTTGAAACCCTAGTTTGAAACCCTAACCCTAATGTAAAACCCTTGTTTGAAACCCTAACCCTAATGTAAAACCCTAGTTTGTAACATTAACTTTAATGTAAAACCCTAGTTTGAAACCCCAAACCTAATTTGAAACCATAGTTTGAAACCCTAACCCTAATGTAAAACCCTTCTTTGATACCCTAACTCTAATGTAAAACCCTAGTGTGAAACCCTAACCCTAATTTTAATCCCGTTTTGAAACCCTAACCCTAATTTGAAACCCTAGTTTGTAACCCTAACCATAATGTAAAACCCTAGTTTGAAACCCTAACCCTAATTTGAAACCCTAGTTTGAAACCTTAACCCTAATATAAAACCCTAGTTTGAAACCCTAACCCTAATTTGAAACCCTAGTTTGAAACCCTAACCGTAATGTAAAACCCTTGTTTGAAACCCTAACCCTAATGTAAAACCCTAGTTTGTAACATTAACACTAATGTAAAACCCTAGTTTGGAACCCTAACCCTAATGTTAAACCCTAGTTTGAAACCCTAACCCTAATGTAAAACCCTAGTGTGAAACCCTAACCCTAATTTTAAACCCCTGTTTTGAAACCCTAACCTTAATGTAAAACCCTAGTTTGAAGCAGTAACCCTAATGTAAAACCCTAGTTTGAAACTCTAACCCTAATTTGAAACCCTAGTTTGAAACTCTAACCCTAATTTGAAACCCTAATTTGAAACCCTAATTTGAAACCCTTATTTGAAACCCTAGTTTGAAACCCTAACCCTAATGTAAAACCCTAGTTTGAAAGCGTAACCCTAATGTAAAACCCTAGATTGAAGCATTAACCCTAATGTAAAACCCTAGTTTGAAACCCTAACCCTAATGTTAAACCCTAGTTTGAAACCCTAACCCTAATGTAAAACCCTAGTTTGAAACCCTAACCCTAATGATAAACCCTAAATTGAAACCCTAACCCTAATTTGAAACCCTAGTTTGAAACCCTAACCCTAATGATAAACCCTAGTTTGAAACCCTAACCCTAAATTGAAACCCTAGTTTGAAACCCTAACCCTAATGTAAAACCCTAGTTTGAAACCCTAACCCTAATGTAAAACCCTAATTTGTAACCCTAACCCTAATGTAAAACCCTAGTTTGAAACCCTAACCTTAAAGTAAAACCCTAGTTTGAAACCCTAACGCTAATGTAAAACCTTAGTTTGAAGCACTAACCCTAATGTAAAACCCTAGTTTGAAACCCTAACCCTAATTTAAAAACCCTAGTTTGAAACCCTAACCCTAATGTAAAACCCTAGTTTGAAACCCTAACCCTAATTTGAAACCCTAGTTTGAAACCTTAACCCTAATATAAAACCCTAGTTTGAAACCCTAACCCTAATGTAAAATCCTAGTTTGAAACCCTAACCCTAATGATAAACCCTAAATTGAAACCCTAACCCTAATTTGAAACCCTAGTTTGAAACCCTAACCCTAATGATAAACCCTAGTTTGAAACCCTAACCCTAAATTGAAACCCTAGTTTGAAACCCTAACCCTAATGTAAAACCCTAGTTTGAAAACCTAACCCTAATGTAAAACCCTAATTTGTAACCCTAACCCTAATGTAAAACCCTAGTTTGAAACCCTAACCTTAAAGTAAAACCCTAGTTTGAAACCCTAACGCTAATGTAAAACCTTAGTTTGAAGCACTAACCCTAATGTAAAACCCTAGTTTGTAACCCTAACCCTAATGTAAAACCCTAGTTTGAAACCCTAACCCTAATTTGAAACCCTAGTTTGAAACCTTAACCCTAATATAAAACCCTAGTTTGAAAATCTAACCCTAATTTGAAACCCTAGTTTGAAACCCTAACCCTAATGTAAAACCCTTGTTTGAAACCCTAACCCTAATGTAAAACCCTAGTTTGTAACATTAACTTTAATGTAAAACCCTAGTTTGAAACCCCAAACCTAATTTGATACCATAGTTTGAAACCCTAACCCTAATGTAAAACCCTTCTTTGAAACCCTAACTCTAATGTAAAACCCTAGTGTGAAACCCTAACCCTAATTTTAATCCCGTTTTGAAACCCTAACCCTAATTTGAAACCCTAGTTTGTAACCCTAACCATAATGTAAAACCCTAGTTTGAAACCCTAACCCTAATTTGAAACCCTAGTTTGAAACCTTAACCCTAATATAAAACCCTAGTTTGAAACCCTAACCCTAATTTGAAACCCTAGTTTGAAACCCTAACCCTAATGTAAAACCCTTGTTTGAAACCCTAACCCTAATGTAAAACCCTAGTTTGTAACATTAACACTAATGTAAAACCCTAGTTTGGAACCCTAACCCTAATGTTAAACCCTAGTTTGAAACCCTAACCCTAATGTAAAACCCTAGTGTGAAACCCTAACCCTAATTTTAAACCCCTGTTTTGAAACCCTAACCTTAATGTAAAACCCTAGTTTGAAGCAGTAACCCTAATGTAAAACCCTAGTTTGAAACTCTAACCCTAATTTGAAACCCTAGTTTGAAACCCTAACCCTAATTTGAAACCCTAATTTGAAACCCTTATTTGAAACCCTAGTTTAAAACCCTAACCCTAATGTAAAACCCTAGTTTGAAAGCGTAACCCTAATGTAAAACCCTAGATTGAAGCATTAACCCTAATGTAAAACCCTAGTTTGAAACCCTAACCCTAATGTTAAACCCTAGTTTGAAACCCTAACCCTAATGTAAAACCCTAGTTTGAAACCCTAACCCTAATGATAAACCCTAAATTGAAACCCTAACCCTAATTTGAAACCCTAGTTTGAAACCCTAACCCTAATGTAAAACCCTAGTTTGAAAGCGTAACCCTAATGTAAAACCCTAGTTTGAAGCATTAACCCTAATGTAAAACCCTAGTTTGAAACCCTAACCCTAATTTGAAACCCTAGTTTGAAACCCTAACCCTAATGTAAAACCCTAGTTTGAAACCCTAACCCTAATGTAAAACCCTAATTTGTAACCCTAACCCTAATGTAAAACCCTAGTTTGAAACCCTAACCTTAAAGTAAAACCCTAGTTTGAAACCCTAACGCTAATGTAAAACCTTAGTTTGAAGCACTAACCCTAATGTAAAACCCTAGTTTGAAACCCTAACCCTAATTTAAAAACCCTAGTTTGAAACCCTAACCCTAATGTAAAACCCTAGTTTGAAACCCTAACCCTAATGTAAAACCCTAATTTGTAACCCTAACCCTAATGTAAAACCCTAGTTTGAAACCCTAACCTTAAAGTAAAACCCTAGTTTGAAACCCTAACGCTAATGTAAAACCTTAGTTTGAAGCACTAACGCTAATGTAAAACCCTAGTTTGAAACCCTAACCCTAATTTGAAACCCTAGTTTGAAACCCTAACCCTAATGTAAAACCCTAGTTTGAAACCCTAACCCTAATTTGAAACCCTAGTTTGAAACCTTAACCCTAATATAAAACCCTAGTTTGAAAATCTAACCCTAATTTGAAACCCTAGTTTGAAACCCTAACCCTAATGTAAAACCCTTGTTTGAAACCCTAACCCTAATGTAAAACCCTAGTTTGTAACATTAACACTAATGTAAAACCCTAGTTTGAAACCCCAAACCTAATTTGAAACCATAGTTTGAAACCCTAACCCTAATGTAAAACCCTACTTTGAAACCCTAACTCTAATGTAAAACCCTAGTGTGAAACCCTAACCCTAATTTTAATCCCGTTTTGAAACCCTAACCCTAATTTGAAACCCTAGTTTGTAACCCTAACCATAATGTAAAACCCTAGTTTGAAACCCTAACCCTAATTTGAAACCCTAGTTTGAAACCTTAACCCTAATATAAAACCCTAGTTTGAAACCCTAACCCTAATTTGAAACCCTAGTTTGAAACCCTAACCCTAATGTAAAACCCTTGTTTGAAACCCTAACCCTAATGTAAAACCCTAGTTTGTAACATTAACACTAATGTAAAACCCTAGTTTGGAACCCTAACCCTAATGTTAAACCCTAGTTTGAAACACTAACCCTAATGTAAAACCCTAGTGTGAAACCCTAACCCTAATTTTAAACCCCTGTTTTGAATCCCTAACCCTAATGTAAAACCCTAGTTTGAAGCAGTAACCCTAATGTAAAACCCTAGTTTGAAACTCTAACCCTAATTTGAAACCCTAGTTTGAAACTCTAACCCTAATTTGAAACCCTAATTTGAAACCCTTATTTGAAACCCTAGTTTGAAACCCTAACCCTAATGTTAAACCCTAGTTTGAAACCCTAACCCTAATGTAAAACCCTAGTTTGAAGCATTAACCCTAATGTAAAACCCTAGTTTGAAACCCTAACCCTAATGTTAAACCCTAGTTTGAAACCCTAACCCTAATGTAAAACCCTAGTTTGAAACCCTAACCCTAATGATAAACCCTAAATTGAAACCCTAACCCTAATTTGAAACCCTTGTTTGAAACCCTAACCCTAATGATAAACCCTAGTTTGAAACCCTAACCCTAAATTGAAACCCTAGTTTGAAACCCTAACCCTAATGTAAAACCCTAGTTTGAAACCCTAACCCTAATGTAAAACCCTAATTTGTAACCCTAACCCTAATGTAAAACCCTAGTTTGAAACCCTAACCTTAAAGTAAAACCCTAGTTTGAAACCCTAACGCTAATGTAAAACCTTAGTTTGAAGCACTAACCCTAATGTAAAACCCTAGTTTGAAACCCTAACCCTAATTTGAAACCCTAGTTTGAAACCCTAACCCTAATGTAAAACCCTAGTTTGAAACCCTAACCCTAATTTGAAACCCTAGTTTGAAACCTTAACCCTAATATAAAACCCTAGTTTGAAAATCTAACCCTAATTTGAAACCCTAGTTTGAAACCCTAACCCTAATGTAAAACCCTTGTTTGAAACCCTAACCCTAATGTAAAACCCTAGTTTGTAACATTAACACTAATGTAAAACCCTAGTTTGAAACCCCAAACCTAATTTGAAACCATAGTTTGAAACCCTAACCCTAATGTAAAACCCTTCTTTGAAACCCTAACTCTAATGTAAAACCCTAGTGTGAAACCCTAACCCTAATTTTAATCCCGTTTTGAAACCCTAACCCTAATTTGAAACCCTAGTTTGTAACCCTAACCATAATGTAAAACCCTAGTTTGAAACCCTAACCCTAATTTGAAACCCTAGTTTGAAACCTTAACCCTAATATAAAACCCTAGTTTGAAACCCTAAACCTAATTTGAAACCCTAGTTTGAAACCCTAACCCTAATGTAAAACCCTTGTTTGAAACCCTAACCCTAATGTAAAACCCTAGTTTGTAACATTAACACTAATGTAAAACCCTAGTTTGGAACCCTAACCCTAATGTTAAACCCTAGTTTGAAACCCTAACCCTAATGTAAAACCCTAGTGTGAAACCCTAACCCTAATTTTAAACCCCTGTTTTGAAACCCTAACCTTAATGTAAAACCCTAGTTTGAAGCAGTAACCCTAATGTAAAACCCTAGTTTGAAACTCTAACCCTAATTTGAAACCCTAGTTTGAAACTCTAACCCTAATTTGAAACCCTAATTTGAAACCCTTATTTGAAACCCTAGTTTGAAACCCTAACCCTAATGTAAAACCCTAGTTTGAAAGCGTAACCCTAATGTAAAACCCTAGATTGAAGCATTAACCCTAATGTAAAACCCTAGTTTGAAACCCTAACCCTAATGTTAAACCCTAGTTTGAAACCCTAACCCTAATGTAAAACCCTAGTTTGAAACCCTAACCCTAATGATAAACCCTAAATTGAAACCCTAACCCTAATTTGAAACCCTAGTTTGAAACCCTAACCCTAATGATAAACCCTAGTTTGAAACCCTAACCCTAAATTGAAACCCTAGTTTGAAACCCTAACCCTAATGTAAAACCCTAGTTTGGAACCCTAACCCTAATGTAAAACCCTAATTTGTAACCCTAACCCTAATGTAAAACCCTAGTTTGAAACCCTAACCTTAAAGTAAAACCCTAGTTTGAAACCCTAACGCTAATGTAAAACCTTAGTTTGAAGCACTAACCCTAATGTAAAACCCTAGTTTGAAACCCTAACCCTAATATAAAACCCTAGTTTGAAAATCTAACCCTAATTTGAAACCCTAGTTTGAAACCCTAACCCTAATGTAAAACCCTTGTTTGAAACCCTAACCCTAATGTAAAACCCTAGTTTGTAACATTAACACTAATGTAAAACCCTAGTTTGAAACCCCAAACCTAATTTGAAACCATAGTTTGAAACCCTAACCCTAATGTAAAACCCTTCTTTGAAACCCTAACTCTAATGTAAAACCCTAGTGTGAAACCCTAACCCTAATTTTAATCCCGTTTTGAAACCCTAACCCTAATTTGAAACCCTAGTTTGTAACCCTAACCATAATGTAAAACCCTAGTTTGAAACCCTAACCCTAATTTGAAACCCTAGTTTGAAACCTTAACCCTAATATAAAACCCTAGTTTGAAACCCTAAACCTAATTTGAAACCCTAGTTTGAAACCCTAACCCTAATGTAAAACCCTTGTTTGAAACCCTAACCCTAATGTAAAACCCTAGTTTGTAACATTAACACTAATGTAAAACCCTAGTTTGGAACCCTAACCCTAATGTTAAACCCTAGTTTGAAACCCTAACCCTAATGTAAAACCCTAGTGTGAAACCCTAACCCTAATTTTAAACCCCTGTTTTGAAACCCTAACCTTAATGTAAAACCCTAGTTTGAAGCAGTAACCCTAATGTAAAACCCTAGTTTGAAACTCTAACCCTAATTTGAAACCCTAGTTTGAAACTCTAACCCTAATTTGAAACCCTAATTTGAAACCCTTATTTGAAACCCTAGTTTGAAACCCTAACCCTAATGTAAAACCCTAGTTTGAAAGCGTAACCCTAATGTAAAACCCTAGATTGAAGCATTAACCCTAATGTAAAACCCTAGTTTGAAACCCTAACCCTAATGTTAAACCCTAGTTTGAAACCCTAACCCTAATGTAAAACCCTAGTTTGAAACCCTAACCCTAATGATAAACCCTAAATTGAAACCCTAACCCTAATTTGAAACCCTAGTTTGAAACCCTAACCCTAATGATAAACCCTAGTTTGAAACCCTAACCCTAAATTGAAACCCTAGTTTGAAACCCTAACCCTAATGTAAAACCCTAGTTTGGAACCCTAACCCTAATGTAAAACCCTAATTTGTAACCCTAACCCTAATGTAAAACCCTAGTTTGAAACCCTAACCTTAAAGTAAAACCCTAGTTTGAAACCCTAACGCTAATGTAAAACCTTAGTTTGAAGCACTAACCCTAATGTAAAACCCTAGTTTGAAACCCTAACCCTAATGTAAAACCCTAGTTTGAAACCCTAACCCTAATGATAAACCCTAAATTGAAACCCTAACCCTAATTTGAAACCCTAGTTTGAAACCCTAACCCTAATGATAAACCCTAGTTTGAAACCCTAACCCTAAATTGAAACCCTAGTTTGAAACCCTAACCCTAATGTAAAACCCTAGTTTGAAACCCTAACCCTAATGTAAAACCCTAATTTGTAACCCTAACCCTAATGTAAAACCCTAGTTTGAAACCCTAACCTTAAAGTAAAACCCTAGTTTGAAACCCTAACGCTAATGTAAAACCTTAGTTTGAAGCACTAACCCTAATGTAAAACCCTAGTTTGAAACCCTAACCCTAATTTGAAACCCTAGTTTGAAACCCTAACCCTAATGTAAAACCCTAGTTTGAAACCCTAACCCTAATTTGAAACCCTAGTTTGAAACCTTAACCCTAATATAAAACCCTAGTTTGAAAATCTAACCCTAATTTGAAACACTAGTTTGAAACCCTAACCCTAATGTAAAACCCTTGTTTGAAACCCTAACCCTAATGTAAAACCCTAGTTTGTAACATTAACACTAATGTAAAACCCTAGTTTGAAACCCCAAACCTAATTTGAAACCATAGTTTGAAACCCTAACCCTAATGTAAAACCCTTCTTTGAAACCCTAACTCTAATGTAAAACCCTAGTGTGAAACCCTAACCCTAATTTTAATCCCGTTTTGAAACCCTAACCCTAATTTGAAACCCTAGTTTGTAACCCTAACCATAATGTAAAACCCTAGTTTGAAACCCTAACCCTAATTTGAAACCCTAGTTTGAAACCTTAACCCTAATATAAAACCCTAGTTTGAAACCCTAACCCTAATTTGAAACCCTAGTTTGAAACCCTAACCCTAATGTAAAACCCTTGTTTGAAACCCTAACCCTAATGTAAAACCCTAGTTTGTAACATTAACACTAATGTAAAACCCTAGTTTGGAACCCTAACCCTAATGTTAAACCCTAGTTTGAAACCCTAACCCTAATGTAAAACCCTAGTGTGAAACCCTAACCCTAATTTTAAACCCCTGTTTTGAAACCCTAACCTTAATGTAAAACCCTAGTTTGAAGCAGTAACCCTAATGTAAAACCCTAGTTTGAAACTCTAACCCTAATTTGAAACCCTAGTTTGAAACTCTAACCCTAATTTGAAACCCTAATTTGAAACCCTAATTTGAAACCCTTATTTGAAACCCTAGTTTGAAACCCTAACCCTAATGTAAAACCCTAGTTTGAAAGCGTAACCCTAATGTAAAACCCTAGATTGAAGCATTAACCCTAATGTAAAACCCTAGTTTGAAACCCTAACCCTAATGTTAAACCCTAGTTTGAAACCCTAACCCTAATGTAAAACCCTAGTTTGAAACCCTAACCCTAATGATAAACCCTAAATTGAAACCCTAACCCTAATTTGAAACCCTAGTTTGAAACCCTAACCCTAATTTGAAACCCTAGTTTGAAACCCTAACGCTAATGTAAAACCTTAGTTTGAAGCACTAACGCTAATGTAAAACCCTAGTTTGAAACCCTAACCCTAGTTTGAAACCCTAGTTTGAAACCCTAACCCTAATGTAAAACCCTAGTTTGAAACCCTAACCCTAATTTGAAACCCTAGTTTGAAACCTTAACCCTAATATAAAACCCTAGTTTGAAAATCTAACCCTAATTTGAAACCCTAGTTTGAAACCCTAACCCTAATGTAAAACCCTTGTTTGAAACCCTAACCCTAATGTAAAACCCTAGTTTGTAACATTAACACTAATGTAAAACCCTAGTTTGAAACCCCAAACCTAATTTGAAACCATAGTTTGAAACCCTAACCCTAATGTAAAACCCTACTTTGAAACCCTAACTCTAATGTAAAACCCTAGTGTGAAACCCTAACCCTAATTTTAATCCCGTTTTGAAACCCTAACCCTAATTTGAAACCCTAGTTTGTAACCCTAACCATAATGTAAAACCCTAGTTTGAAACCCTAACCCTAATTTGAAACCCTAGTTTGAAACCTTAACCCTAATATAAAACCCTAGTTTGAAACCCTAACCCTAATTTGAAACCCTAGTTTGAAACCCTAACCCTAATGTAAAACCCTTGTTTGAAACCCTAACCCTAATGTAAAACCCTAGTTTGTAACATTAACACTAATGTAAAACCCTAGTTTGGAACCCTAACCCTAATGTTAAACCCGAGTTTGAAACACTAACCCTAATGTAAAACCCTAGTGTGAAACCCTAACCCTAATTTTAAACCCCTGTTTTGAATCCCTAGCCCTAATGTAAAACCCTAGTTTGAAGCAGTAACCCTAATGTAAAACCCTAGTTTGAAACTCTAACCCTAATTTGAAACCCTAGTTTGAAACTCTAACCCTAATTGGAAACCCTAATTTGAAACCCTTATTTGAAACCCTAGTTTGAAACCCTAACCCTAATGTAAAACCCTAGTTTGAAAGCGTAACCCTAATGTAAAACCCTAGTTTGAAGCATTAACCCTAATGTAAAATCCTAGTTTGAAACCCTAACCCTAATGTTAAACCCTAGTTTGAAACCCTAACCCTAATGTAAAACCCTAGTTTGAAACCCTAACCCTAATGATAAACCCTAAATTGAAACCCTAACCCTAATTTGAAACCCTAGTTTGAAACCCTAACCCTAATGATAAACCCTAGTTTGAAACCCTAACCCTAAATTGAAACCCTAGTTTGAAACCCTAACCCTAATGTAAAACCCTAGTTTGAAACCCTAACCCTAATGTAAAACCCTAATTTGTAACCCTAACCCTAATGTAAAACCCTAGTTTGAAACCCTAACCTTAAAGTAAAACCCTAGTTTGAAACCCTAACGCTAATGTAAAACCTTAGTTTGAAGCACTAACCCTAATGTAAAACCCTAGTTTGAAACCCTAACCCTAATTTGAAACCCTAGTTTGAAACCCTAACCCTAATGTAAAACCCTAGTTTGAAACCCTAACCCTAATTTGAAACCCTAGTTTGAAACCTTAACCCTAATATAAAACCCTAGTTTGAAAATCTAACCCTAATTTGAAACCCTAGTTTGAAACCCTAACCCTAATGTAAAACCCTTGTTTGAAACCCTAACCCTAATGTAAAACCCTAGTTTGTAACATTAACACTAATGTAAAACCCTAGTTTGAAACCCCAAACCTAATTTGAAACCATAGTTTGAAACCCTAACCCTAATGTAAAACCCTTCTTTGAAACCCTAACTCTAATGTAAAACCCTAGTGTGAAACCCTAACCCTAATTTTAATCCCGTTTTGAAACCCTAACCCTAATTTGAAACCCTAGTTTGTAACCCTAACCATAATGTAAAACCCTAGTTTGAAACCCTAACCCTAATTTGAAACCCTAGTTTGAAACCTTAACCCTAATATAAAACCCTAGTTTGAAACCCTAAACCTAATTTGAAACCCTAGTTTGAAACCCTAACCCTAATGTAAAACCCTTGTTTGAAACCCTAACCCTAATGTAAAACCCTAGTTTGTAACATTAACACTAATGTAAAACCCTAGTTTGGAACCCTAACCCTAATGTTAAACCCTAGTTTGAAACCCTAACCCTAATGTAAAACCCTAGTGTGAAACCCTAACCCTAATTTTAAACCCCTGTTTTGAAACCCTAACCTTAATGTAAAACCCTAGTTTGAAGCAGTAACCCTAATGTAAAACCCTAGTTTGAAACTCTAACCCTAATTTGAAACCCTAGTTTGAAACTCTAACCCTAATTTGAAACCCTAATTTGAAACCCTTATTTGAAACCCTAGTTTGAAACCCTAACCCTAATGTAAAACCCTAGTTTGAAAGCGTAACCCTAATGTAAAACCCTAGATTGAAGCATTAACCCTAATGTAAAACCCTAGTTTGAAACCCTAACCCTAATGTTAAACCCTAGTTTGAAACCCTAACCCTAATGTAAAACCCTAGTTTGAAACCCTAACCCTAATGATAAACCCTAAATTGAAACCCTAACCCTAATTTGAAACCCTAGTTTGAAACCCTAACCCTAATGATAAACCCTAGTTTGAAACCCTAACCCTAAATTGAAACCCTAGTTTGAAACCCTAACCCTAATGTAAAACCCTAGTTTGGAACCCTAACCCTAATGTAAAACCCTAATTTGTAACCCTAACCCTAATGTAAAACCCTAGTTTGAAACCCTAACCTTAAAGTAAAACCCTAGTTTGAAACCCTAACGCTAATGTAAAACCTTAGTTTGAAGCACTAACCCTAATGTAAAACCCTAGTTTGAAACCCTAACCCTAATGTAAAACCCTAGTTTGAAACCCTAACCCTAATGATAAACCCTAAATTGAAACCCTAACCCTAATTTGAAACCCTAGTTTGAAACCCTAACCCTAATGATAAACCCTAGTTTGAAACCCTAACCCTAAATTGAAACCCTAGTTTGAAACCCTAACCCTAATGTAAAACCCTAGTTTGAAACCCTAACCCTAATGTAAAACCCTAATTTGTAACCCTAACCCTAATGTAAAACCCTAGTTTGAAACCCTAACCTTAAAGTAAAACCCTAGTTTGAAACCCTAACGCTAATGTAAAACCTTAGTTTGAAGCACTAACCCTAATGTAAAACCCTAGTTTGAAACCCTAACCCTAATTTGAAACCCTAGTTTGAAACCCTAACCCTAATGTAAAACCCTAGTTTGAAACCCTAACCCTAATTTGAAACCCTAGTTTGAAACCTTAACCCTAATATAAAACCCTAGTTTGAAAATCTAACCCTAATTTGAAACACTAGTTTGAAACCCTAACCCTAATGTAAAACCCTTGTTTGAAACCCTAACCCTAATGTAAAACCCTAGTTTGTAACATTAACACTAATGTAAAACCCTAGTTTGAAACCCCAAACCTAATTTGAAACCATAGTTTGAAACCCTAACCCTAATGTAAAACCCTTCTTTGAAACCCTAACTCTAATGTAAAACCCTAGTGTGAAACCCTAACCCTAATTTTAATCCCGTTTTGAAACCCTAACCCTAATTTGAAACCCTAGTTTGTAACCCTAACAATAATGTAAAACCCTAGTTTGAAACCCTAACCCTAATTTGAAACCCTAGTTTGAAACCTTAACCCTAATATAAAACCCTAGTTTGAAACCCTAACCCTAATTTGAAACCCTAGTTTGAAACCCTAACCCTAATGTAAAACCCTTGTTTGAAACCCTAACCCTAATGTAAAACCCTAGTTTGTAACATGAACACTAATGTAAAACCCTAGTTTGGAACCCTAACCCTAATGTTAAACCCTAGTTTGAAACCCTAACCCTAATGTAAAACCCTAGTGTGAAACCCTAACCCTAATTTTAAACCCCTGTTTTGAAACCCTAACCTTAATGTAAAACCCTAGTTTGAAGCAGTAACCCTAATGTAAAACCCTAGTTTGAAACTCTAACCCTAATTTGAAACCCTAGTTTGAAACTCTAACCCTAATTTGAAACCCTAATTTGAAACCCAAATTTGAAACCCTTATTTGAAACCCTAGTTTGAAACCCTAACCCTAATGTAAAACCCTAGTTTGAAAGCGTAACCCTAATGTAAAACCCTAGATTGAAGCATTAACCCTAATGTAAAACCCTAGTTTGAAACCCTAACCCTAATGTTAAACCCTAGTTTGAAACCCTAACCCTAATGTAAAACCCTAGTTTGAAACCCTAACCCTAATGATAAACCCTAAATTGAAACCCTAACCCTAATTTGAAACCCTAGTTTGAAACCCTAACCCTAATTTGAAACCCTAGTTTGAAACCCTAACCCTAATGTAAAACCCTAGTTTGAAACCCCAACCCTAATTTGAAACCCTAGTTTGAAACCTTAACCCCAATATAAAACCCTAGTTTGAAAATCTAACCCTAATTTGAAACCCTAGTTTGAAACCCTAACCCTAATGTAAAACCCTTGTTTGAAACCCTAACCCTAATGTAAAACCCTAGTTTGTAACATTAACACTAATGTAAAACCCTAGTTTGGAACCCTAACCCTAATGTTAAACCCTAGTTTGAAACACTAACCCTAATGTAAAACCCTAGTGTGAAACCCTAACCCTAATTTTAAACCCCTGTTTTGAATCCCTAACCCTAATGTAAAACCCTAGTTTGAAGCAGTAACCCTAATGTAAAACCCTAGTTTGAAACTCTAACCCTAATTTGAAACCCTAGTTTGAAACTCTAACCCTAATTTGAAACCCTAATTTGAAACCCTTATTTGAAACCCTAGTTTGAAACCCTAACCCTAATGTTAAACCCTAGTTTGAAACCCTAACCCTAATGTAAAACCCTAGTTTGAAGCATTAACCCTAATGTAAAACCCTAGTTTGAAACCCTAACCCTAATGTTAAACCCTAGTTTGAAACCCTAACCCTAATGTAAAACCCTAGTTTGAAACCCTAACCCTAATGATAAACCCTAAATTGAAACCCTAACCCTAATTTGAAACCCTTGTTTGAAACCCTAACCCTAATGATAAACCCTAGTTTGAAACCCTAACCCTAAATTGAAACCCTAGTTTGAAACCCTAACCCTAATGTAAAACCCTAGTTTGAAACCCTAACCCTAATGTAAAACCCTAATTTGTAACCCTAACCCTAATGTAAAACCCTAGTTTGAAACCCTAACCTTAAAGTAAAACCCTAGTTTGAAACCCTAACGCTAATGTAAAACCTTAGTTTGAAGCACTAACCCTAATGTAAAACCCTAGTTTGAAACCCTAACCCTAATTTGAAACCCTAGTTTGAAACCCTAACCCTAATGTAAAACCCTAGTTTGAAACCCTAACCCTAATTTGAAACCCTAGTTTGAAACCTTAACCCTAATATAAAACCCTAGTTTGAAAATCTAACCCTAATTTGAAACCCTAGTTTGAAACCCTAACCCTAATGTAAAACCCTTGTTTGAAACCCTAACCCTAATGTAAAACCCTAGTTTGTAACATTAACACTAATGTAAAACCCTAGTTTGAAACCCCAAACCTAATTTGAAACCATAGTTTGAAACCCTAACCCTAATGTAAAACCCTTCTTTGAAACCCTAACTCTAATGTAAAACCCTAGTGTGAAACCCTAACCCTAATTTTAATCCCGTTTTGAAACCCTAACCCTAATTTGAAACCCTAGTTTGTAACCCTAACCATAATGTAAAACCCTAGTTTGAAACCCTAACCCTAATTTGAAACCCTAGTTTGAAACCTTAACCCTAATATAAAACCCTAGTTTGAAACCCTAAACCTAATTTGAAACCCTAGTTTGAAACCCTAACCCTAATGTAAAACCCTTGTTTGAAACCCTAACCCTAATGTAAAACCCTAGTTTGTAACATTAACACTAATGTAAAACCCTAGTTTGGAACCCTAACCCTAATGTTAAACCCTAGTTTGAAACCCTAACCCTAATGTAAAACCCTAGTGTGAAACCCTAACCCTAATTTTAAACCCCTGTTTTGAAACCCTAACCTTAATGTAAAACCCTAGTTTGAAGCAGTAACCCTAATGTAAAACCCTAGTTTGAAACTCTAACCCTAATTTGAAACCCTAGTTTGAAACTCTAACCCTAATTTGAAACCCTAATTTGAAACCCTTATTTGAAACCCTAGTTTGAAACCCTAACCCTAATGTAAAACCCTAGTTTGAAAGCGTAACCCTAATGTAAAACCCTAGATTGAAGCATTAACCCTAATGTAAAACCCTAGTTTGAAACCCTAACCCTAATGTTAAACCCTAGTTTGAAACCCTAACCCTAATGTAAAACCCTAGTTTGAAACCCTAACCCTAATGATAAACCCTAAATTGAAACCCTAACCCTAATTTGAAACCCTAGTTTGAAACCCTAACCCTAATGATAAACCCTAGTTTGAAACCCTAACCCTAAATTGAAACCCTAGTTTGAAACCCTAACCCTAATGTAAAACCCTAGTTTGGAACCCTAACCCTAATGTAAAACCCTAATTTGTAACCCTAACCCTAATGTAAAACCCTAGTTTGAAACCCTAACCTTAAAGTAAAACCCTAGTTTGAAACCCTAACGCTAATGTAAAACCTTAGTTTGAAGCACTAACCCTAATGTAAAACCCTAGTTTGAAACCCTAACCCTAATATAAAACCCTAGTTTGAAAATCTAACCCTAATTTGAAACCCTAGTTTGAAACCCTAACCCTAATGTAAAACCCTTGTTTGAAACCCTAACCCTAATGTAAAACCCTAGTTTGTAACATTAACACTAATGTAAAACCCTAGTTTGAAACCCCAAACCTAATTTGAAACCATAGTTTGAAACCCTAACCCTAATGTAAAACCCTTCTTTGAAACCCTAACTCTAATGTAAAACCCTAGTGTGAAACCCTAACCCTAATTTTAATCCCGTTTTGAAACCCTAACCCTAATTTGAAACCCTAGTTTGTAACCCTAACCATAATGTAAAACCCTAGTTTGAAACCCTAACCCTAATTTGAAACCCTAGTTTGAAACCTTAACCCTAATATAAAACCCTAGTTTGAAACCCTAAACCTAATTTGAAACCCTAGTTTGAAACCCTAACCCTAATGTAAAACCCTTGTTTGAAACCCTAACCCTAATGTAAAACCCTAGTTTGTAACATTAACACTAATGTAAAACCCTAGTTTGGAACCCTAACCCTAATGTTAAACCCTAGTTTGAAACCCTAACCCTAATGTAAAACCCTAGTGTGAAACCCTAACCCTAATTTTAAACCCCTGTTTTGAAACCCTAACCTTAATGTAAAACCCTAGTTTGAAGCAGTAACCCTAATGTAAAACCCTAGTTTGAAACTCTAACCCTAATTTGAAACCCTAGTTTGAAACTCTAACCCTAATTTGAAACCCTAATTTGAAACCCTTATTTGAAACCCTAGTTTGAAACCCTAACCCTAATGTAAAACCCTAGTTTGAAAGCGTAACCCTAATGTAAAACCCTAGATTGAAGCATTAACCCTAATGTAAAACCCTAGTTTGAAACCCTAACCCTAATGTTAAACCCTAGTTTGAAACCCTAACCCTAATGTAAAACCCTAGTTTGAAACCCTAACCCTAATGATAAACCCTAAATTGAAACCCTAACCCTAATTTGAAACCCTAGTTTGAAACCCTAACCCTAATGATAAACCCTAGTTTGAAACCCTAACCCTAAATTGAAACCCTAGTTTGAAACCCTAACCCTAATGTAAAACCCTAGTTTGGAACCCTAACCCTAATGTAAAACCCTAATTTGTAACCCTAACCCTAATGTAAAACCCTAGTTTGAAACCCTAACCTTAAAGTAAAACCCTAGTTTGAAACCCTAACGCTAATGTAAAACCTTAGTTTGAAGCACTAACCCTAATGTAAAACCCTAGTTTGAAACCCTAACCCTAATGTAAAACCCTAGTTTGAAACCCTAACCCTAATGATAAACCCTAAATTGAAACCCTAACCCTAATTTGAAACCCTAGTTTGAAACCCTAACCCTAATGATAAACCCTAGTTTGAAACCCTAACCCTAAATTGAAACCCTAGTTTGAAACCCTAACCCTAATGTAAAACCCTAGTTTGAAACCCTAACCCTAATGTAAAACCCTAATTTGTAACCCTAACCCTAATGTAAAACCCTAGTTTGAAACCCTAACCTTAAAGTAAAACCCTAGTTTGAAACCCTAACGCTAATGTAAAACCTTAGTTTGAAGCACTAACCCTAATGTAAAACCCTAGTTTGAAACCCTAACCCTAATTTGAAACCCTAGTTTGAAACCCTAACCCTAATGTAAAACCCTAGTTTGAAACCCTAACCCTAATTTGAAACCCTAGTTTGAAACCTTAACCCTAATATAAAACCCTAGTTTGAAAATCTAACCCTAATTTGAAACACTAGTTTGAAACCCTAACCCTAATGTAAAACCCTTGTTTGAAACCCTAACCCTAATGTAAAACCCTAGTTTGTAACATTAACACTAATGTAAAACCCTAGTTTGAAACCCCAAACCTAATTTGAAACCATAGTTTGAAACCCTAACCCTAATGTAAAACCCTTCTTTGAAACCCTAACTCTAATGTAAAACCCTAGTGTGAAACCCTAACCCTAATTTTAATCCCGTTTTGAAACCCTAACCCTAATTTGAAACCCTAGTTTGTAACCCTAACCATAATGTAAAACCCTAGTTTGAAACCCTAACCCTAATTTGAAACCCTAGTTTGAAACCTTAACCCTAATATAAAACCCTAGTTTGAAACCCTAACCCTAATTTGAAACCCTAGTTTGAAACCCTAACCCTAATGTAAAACCCTTGTTTGAAACCCTAACCCTAATGTAAAACCCTAGTTTGTAACATTAACACTAATGTAAAACCCTAGTTTGGAACCCTAACCCTAATGTTAAACCCTAGTTTGAAACCCTAACCCTAATGTAAAACCCTAGTGTGAAACCCTAACCCTAATTTTAAACCCCTGTTTTGAAACCCTAACCTTAATGTAAAACCCTAGTTTGAAGCAGTAACCCTAATGTAAAACCCTAGTTTGAAACTCTAACCCTAATTTGAAACCCTAGTTTGAAACTCTAACCCTAATTTGAAACCCTAATTTGAAACCCTAATTTGAAACCCTTATTTGAAACCCTAGTTTGAAACCCTAACCCTAATGTAAAACCCTAGTTTGAAAGCGTAACCCTAATGTAAAACCCTAGATTGAAGCATTAACCCTAATGTAAAACCCTAGTTTGAAACCCTAACCCTAATGTTAAACCCTAGTTTGAAACCCTAACCCTAATGTAAAACCCTAGTTTGAAACCCTAACCCTAATGATAAACCCTAAATTGAAACCCTAACCCTAATTTGAAACCCTAGTTTGAAACCCTAACCCTAATTTGAAACCCTAGTTTGAAACCCTAACGCTAATGTAAAACCTTAGTTTGAAGCACTAACGCTAATGTAAAACCCTAGTTTGAAACCCTAACCCTAGTTTGAAACCCTAGTTTGAAACCCTAACCCTAATGTAAAACCCTAGTTTGAAACCCTAACCCTAATTTGAAACCCTAGTTTGAAACCTTAACCCTAATATAAAACCCTAGTTTGAAAATCTAACCCTAATTTGAAACCCTAGTTTGAAACCCTAACCCTAATGTAAAACCCTTGTTTGAAACCCTAACCCTAATGTAAAACCCTAGTTTGTAACATTAACACTAATGTAAAACCCTAGTTTGAAACCCCAAACCTAATTTGAAACCATAGTTTGAAACCCTAACCCTAATGTAAAACCCTACTTTGAAACCCTAACTCTAATGTAAAACCCTAGTGTGAAACCCTAACCCTAATTTTAATCCCGTTTTGAAACCCTAACCCTAATTTGAAACCCTAGTTTGTAACCCTAACCATAATGTAAAACCCTAGTTTGAAACCCTAACCCTAATTTGAAACCCTAGTTTGAAACCTTAACCCTAATATAAAACCCTAGTTTGAAACCCTAACCCTAATTTGAAACCCTAGTTTGAAACCCTAACCCTAATGTAAAACCCTTGTTTGAAACCCTAACCCTAATGTAAAACCCTAGTTTGTAACATTAACACTAATGTAAAACCCTAGTTTGGAACCCTAACCCTAATGTTAAACCCGAGTTTGAAACACTAACCCTAATGTAAAACCCTAGTGTGAAACCCTAACCCTAATTTTAAACCCCTGTTTTGAATCCCTAGCCCTAATGTAAAACCCTAGTTTGAAGCAGTAACCCTAATGTAAAACCCTAGTTTGAAACTCTAACCCTAATTTGAAACCCTAGTTTGAAACTCTAACCCTAATTGGAAACCCTAATTTGAAACCCTTATTTGAAACCCTAGTTTGAAACCCTAACCCTAATGTAAAACCCTAGTTTGAAAGCGTAACCCTAATGTAAAACCCTAGTTTGAAGCATTAACCCTAATGTAAAATCCTAGTTTGAAACCCTAACCCTAATGTTAAACCCTAGTTTGAAACCCTAACCCTAATGTAAAACCCTAGTTTGAAACCCTAACCCTAATGATAAACCCTAAATTGAAACCCTAACCCTAATTTGAAACCCTAGTTTGAAACCCTAACCCTAATGATAAACCCTAGTTTGAAACCCTAACCCTAAATTGAAACCCTAGTTTGAAACCCTAACCCTAATGTAAAACCCTAGTTTGAAACCCTAACCCTAATGTAAAACCCTAATTTGTAACCCTAACCCTAATGTAAAACCCTAGTTTGAAACCCTAACCTTAAAGTAAAACCCTAGTTTGAAACCCTAACGCTAATGTAAAACCTTAGTTTGAAGCACTAACCCTAATGTAAAACCCTAGTTTGAAACCCTAACCCTAATTTGAAACCCTAGTTTGAAACCCTAACCCTAATGTAAAACCCTAGTTTGAAACCCTAACCCTAATTTGAAACCCTAGTTTGAAACCTTAACCCTAATATAAAACCCTAGTTTGAAAATCTAACCCTAATTTGAAACCCTAGTTTGAAACCCTAACCCTAATGTAAAACCCTTGTTTGAAACCCTAACCCTAATGTAAAACCCTAGTTTGTAACATTAACACTAATGTAAAACCCTAGTTTGAAACCCCAAACCTAATTTGAAACCATAGTTTGAAACCCTAACCCTAATGTAAAACCCTTCTTTGAAACCCTAACTCTAATGTAAAACCCTAGTGTGAAACCCTAACCCTAATTTTAATCCCGTTTTGAAACCCTAACCCTAATTTGAAACCCTAGTTTGTAACCCTAACCATAATGTAAAACCCTAGTTTGAAACCCTAACCCTAATTTGAAACCCTAGTTTGAAACCTTAACCCTAATATAAAACCCTAGTTTGAAACCCTAAACCTAATTTGAAACCCTAGTTTGAAACCCTAACCCTAATGTAAAACCCTTGTTTGAAACCCTAACCCTAATGTAAAACCCTAGTTTGTAACATTAACACTAATGTAAAACCCTAGTTTGGAACCCTAACCCTAATGTTAAACCCTAGTTTGAAACCCTAACCCTAATGTAAAACCCTAGTGTGAAACCCTAACCCTAATTTTAAACCCCTGTTTTGAAACCCTAACCTTAATGTAAAACCCTAGTTTGAAGCAGTAACCCTAATGTAAAACCCTAGTTTGAAACTCTAACCCTAATTTGAAACCCTAGTTTGAAACTCTAACCCTAATTTGAAACCCTAATTTGAAACCCTTATTTGAAACCCTAGTTTGAAACCCTAACCCTAATGTAAAACCCTAGTTTGAAAGCGTAACCCTAATGTAAAACCCTAGATTGAAGCATTAACCCTAATGTAAAACCCTAGTTTGAAACCCTAACCCTAATGTTAAACCCTAGTTTGAAACCCTAACCCTAATGTAAAACCCTAGTTTGAAACCCTAACCCTAATGATAAACCCTAAATTGAAACCCTAACCCTAATTTGAAACCCTAGTTTGAAACCCTAACCCTAATGATAAACCCTAGTTTGAAACCCTAACCCTAAATTGAAACCCTAGTTTGAAACCCTAACCCTAATGTAAAACCCTAGTTTGGAACCCTAACCCTAATGTAAAACCCTAATTTGTAACCCTAACCCTAATGTAAAACCCTAGTTTGAAACCCTAACCTTAAAGTAAAACCCTAGTTTGAAACCCTAACGCTAATGTAAAACCTTAGTTTGAAGCACTAACCCTAATGTAAAACCCTAGTTTGAAACCCTAACCCTAATGTAAAACCCTAGTTTGAAACCCTAACCCTAATGATAAACCCTAAATTGAAACCCTAACCCTAATTTGAAACCCTAGTTTGAAACCCTAACCCTAATGATAAACCCTAGTTTGAAACCCTAACCCTAAATTGAAACCCTAGTTTGAAACCCTAACCCTAATGTAAAACCCTAGTTTGAAACCCTAACCCTAATGTAAAACCCTAATTTGTAACCCTAACCCTAATGTAAAACCCTAGTTTGAAACCCTAACCTTAAAGTAAAACCCTAGTTTGAAACCCTAACGCTAATGTAAAACCTTAGTTTGAAGCACTAACCCTAATGTAAAACCCTAGTTTGAAACCCTAACCCTAATTTGAAACCCTAGTTTGAAACCCTAACCCTAATGTAAAACCCTAGTTTGAAACCCTAACCCTAATTTGAAACCCTAGTTTGAAACCTTAACCCTAATATAAAACCCTAGTTTGAAAATCTAACCCTAATTTGAAACACTAGTTTGAAACCCTAACCCTAATGTAAAACCCTTGTTTGAAACCCTAACCCTAATGTAAAACCCTAGTTTGTAACATTAACACTAATGTAAAACCCTAGTTTGAAACCCCAAACCTAATTTGAAACCATAGTTTGAAACCCTAACCCTAATGTAAAACCCTTCTTTGAAACCCTAACTCTAATGTAAAACCCTAGTGTGAAACCCTAACCCTAATTTTAATCCCGTTTTGAAACCCTAACCCTAATTTGAAACCCTAGTTTGTAACCCTAACAATAATGTAAAACCCTAGTTTGAAACCCTAACCCTAATTTGAAACCCTAGTTTGAAACCTTAACCCTAATATAAAACCCTAGTTTGAAACCCTAACCCTAATTTGAAACCCTAGTTTGAAACCCTAACCCTAATGTAAAACCCTTGTTTGAAACCCTAACCCTAATGTAAAACCCTAGTTTGTAACATGAACACTAATGTAAAACCCTAGTTTGGAACCCTAACCCTAATGTTAAACCCTAGTTTGAAACCCTAACCCTAATGTAAAACCCTAGTGTGAAACCCTAACCCTAATTTTAAACCCCTGTTTTGAAACCCTAACCTTAATGTAAAACCCTAGTTTGAAGCAGTAACCCTAATGTAAAACCCTAGTTTGAAACTCTAACCCTAATTTGAAACCCTAGTTTGAAACTCTAACCCTAATTTGAAACCCTAATTTGAAACCCAAATTTGAAACCCTTATTTGAAACCCTAGTTTGAAACCCTAACCCTAATGTAAAACCCTAGTTTGAAAGCGTAACCCTAATGTAAAACCCTAGATTGAAGCATTAACCCTAATGTAAAACCCTAGTTTGAAACCCTAACCCTAATGTTAAACCCTAGTTTGAAACCCTAACCCTAATGTAAAACCCTAGTTTGAAACCCTAACCCTAATGATAAACCCTAAATTGAAACCCTAACCCTAATTTGAAACCCTAGTTTGAAACCCTAACCCTAATTTGAAACCCTAGTTTGAAACCCTAACCCTAATGTAAAACCCTAGTTTGAAACCCCAACCCTAATTTGAAACCCTAGTTTGAAACCTTAACCCCAATATAAAACCCTAGTTTGAAAATCTAACCCTAATTTGAAACCCTAGTTTGAAACCCTAACCCTAATGTAAAACCCTTGTTTGAAACCCTAACCCTAATGTAAAACCCTAGTTTGTAACATTAACACTAATGTAAAACCCTAGTTTGGAACCCTAACCCTAATGTTAAACCATAGTTTGAAACCCTAACCCTAATGTAAAACCCTAGTGTGAAACCCTAACCCTAATTTTAAACCCCTGTTTTGAAATCCTAACCCTAATGTAAAACCCTAGTTTGAAAAAGTAACCCTTATGTAAAACCCTAGTTTGAAACTCTAACCCTAATTTGAAACCCTAGTTTGAAACTCTAACCCTAATTTGAAACCCTAATTTGAAACCCTTATTTGAATCCCTAGTTTGAAACCCTAACCCTAATGTAAAACCCTAGTTTGAAAGCGTAACCCTAATGTAAAACCCTAGTTTGAAGCATTAACCCTAATGTAAAACCCTAGTTTGAAACCCTAACCCTAATGTTAAACCCTAGTTTGAAACCCTAACCCTAATGTAAAACCCTAGTTTGAAACCCTAACCCTAATGATAAACCCTAAAATGAAACCCTAACCCTAATTTGAAACCCTAGTTTGAAAGCGTAACCCTAATGTAAAACCCTATTTTTAAACCCTAACCCTAATGATAAACCCTAGTTTGAAACCCTAACCCTAAATTGAAAACCTAGTTTGAAACCCTAACCCTAATGTAAATCCCTAGTTTGAAACCCTAACCCTAATGTAAAATCCTAATTTGTAACCCTAACCCTAATGTAAAACCCTAGTTTGAAACCCTAAGCCTAATTTAAAACCCTAGTTTGAAACCCTAACCCTAATGTAAAACCCTAGTTTGAAACCCTAACCATAATGATAAACCCTATTTTGAAACCCTAACCCTAAATTGAAAACCTAGTTTGAAACCCTAACCCTAATGTAAAACCCTAGTTTGAAACCCTAACCCTAATGATAAACCCTAGTTTGAAACCCTAAACCTAAATTGAAAACCTAGTTTCAAACCCTAACCCTAATGTAAAACCCTAGTTTGAAACCCTAACCCTAATGTAAAACCCTAATTTGTAACCCTAACCCTAATGTAAAACCCTAGTTTGAAACCCTAACCTTAATGTAAAACCCTAGTTTGAAACCCCAAACCTAATTTGAAACCATAGTTTGAAACCCTAACCCTAATGTAAAACCCTACTTTGAAACCCTAACTCTAATGTAAAACCCTAGTGTGAAACCCTAACCCTAATTTTAATCCCCTGTTTTGAAACCCTAACCCTAATTTGAAACCCTAGTTTGTAACCCTAACCGTAATGTAAAACCCTAGTTTGTAACCCTAACCATAATGTAAACCCTAGTTTGAAACCCTAACTCTAATGTAAAAGCCTAGTTTGAAACCCTAACCCTAATTTGAAACCCTAACCCTAATTTAAAACCCCTGTTTTGAAACCCTAATCCTAATGTAAAACCCTTGTTTGAAACCCTAACCCTAATGTAAAACCCTAGTTTTAAACCCTAACCCTAATGTTAAACCGTAGTTTGAAACCATAACCCTAATGTAAAACCATAGTTTGAAGCACTAACCCTAATGTAAAACCCCTGAGTTTGAAACTCTAACCCTAATTTGAAACCCTAGTTTGAAAGCGTAACCCTAATGTAAAACCCTAGTTTGAAACCCTAACCCTAATTTGAAACCCTAGTTTGAAACCCTAACCATAATGTAAAACCCTAGTATGAAACCCTAACCCTAATTTGAAACCCTAGTTTGAAACCTTAACCCTAATATAAAACCCTAGTTTGAAACCCTAACCCTAATTTGAAACCCTAGTTTGAAACCCTAACCCTAATGTAAAACCCTTGTTTGAAACCCTAACCCTAATGTAAAACCCTAGTTTGTAACATTAACACTAATGTAAAACCCTAGTTTGGAACCCTAACCCTAATGTAAAACCCTAGTGTGAAACCCTAACCCTAATTTTAAACCCCTGTTTTGAAACCCCAACCCTAATGTAAAACCCTAGTTTGAATCCCTAACCCTAATGTAAAACCCTTGTTTGAAACCCTTACCCTAATGTAAAACCCTATTTTGAAACCCTAGTTTGAAACCCTAACCCAAATATAAAACCCTAGTTTGAAACCCTAACCCTAATGATAAACCCTAGTTTGAAACCCTAACCCTAAATTGAAACCCTAGTTTGAAACCCTAACCCTAATGTAAAACCCTAGTTTGAAACCCTAACCCTAATGTAAAACCCTATTTTTAAACCCTAACCCTATAGATAAACCCTAGTTTGAAACCCTAACCCTAAATTGAAAACCTAGTTTGAAACCCTAACACTAATGTAAATCCCTAGTTTGAAACCCTAACCCTAATGTAAAATCCTAATTTGTAACCCTAACCCTAATTTAAAACCCTAGCTTGAAACCCTAACCTTAATGTAAAACCCTAGTTTGAAACCCTAACACTAATGTAAAACCTTAGTTTGAAGCACTAACCCTAATGTAAAACCCTAGTTTGAAACCCTAACACTAATGTAAAAACCTTAGTTTGAAGCACTAAACCTAATGTAAAACCCTAGTTTGAACCCTAACACTAATGATAAACCCTAGTTTGAAACCCTAACCCTAATTTGAAACCCTAG
The DNA here is from genome assembly GCF_051991255.1 of Vanacampus margaritifer. Classification (NCBI taxonomy): domain Eukaryota; kingdom Metazoa; phylum Chordata; class Actinopteri; order Syngnathiformes; family Syngnathidae; genus Vanacampus; species Vanacampus margaritifer. Next base: position 32,209,743 of record NC_135434.1, read on the forward strand.
TTTGAAACCCTAACATTAAGGTAAAACCCTAGTACAAAACCCTAACCCTAATTTGAAACCCTAGTTTGAAACCTTAACCCTAATATGAAAGCCTAACCCTAATTTGAAACCCTAGTTTGAAACCCTAACCCTAATGTTAAACCATAGTTTGAAACCCTAACCCTAATATAAAACCCTAGAGTGAAACCCTAACCCTAATTTTAAACCCCTGTTTTGAAACCCTAACCCTAATGTAAAACCCTTGTTTGAAACCCTAACCCTAATGTAAAACCCTAGTTTGAAACCCTAACCCTAATTTGAAACCCTAGTTTGAAACCTTAACCCTAATATAAAACCCTAGTTTGAAACCCTAACCCTAATTTGAAACCCTAGTTTGAAACCCTAACCCTAATGTAAAACCCTTGTTTGAAACCCTAACCCTAATGTAAAACCCTAGTTTGGAACCCTAACCCTAAAGTTAAACCCTAGTTTGAAACCCTAACCCTAATGTAAAACCCTAGTGTGAAACCCTAACCTTAATGTTAAACCCTAGTTTGAAACCCTAACCCTAATGTAAAACCCTAGTGTGAAACCCTAACCCTAATTTTAAACCCCTGTTTTGAAACCCTAACCCTAATGTAAAACCCTTGTTTGAAACCTTAACCCTAATGTAAAACCCTAGTTTGAAACCCTAACCTAAATGTTAAACCCTAGTTTGAAACCCTAACCCTAATGTAAAACCCTAGTGTGAAACCCTAACCCTAATTTTAAACCCCTGTTTTGAAACCCTAACCCTAATGTAAAACCCTTGTTTGAAACCCTAACCCTAATGTAAAACCCTAGTTTGAAACCCTCAGCCTAATTTAAAACCCTAGTTTGAAACCCTAACCCTAATGTAAAACCCTAGTTTGAAACCCTAACCATAATGATAAACCCTATTTTGAAACCCTAACCCTAAATTGAAAACCTAGTTTGAAACCCTAACCCTAATGTAAAACCCTAGTTTGAAACCCTAACCCTAATGATAAACCCTAGTTTGAAACCCTAAACCTAAATTGAAAACCTAGTTTGAAACCCTAACCCTAATGTAAAACCCTAGTTTGAAACCCTAACCCTAATGTAAAACCCTAATTTGTAACCCTAACCCTAATGTAAAACCCTAGTTTGAAACCCTAACCCTAAATTGAAACCCTAGTTTGAAACCCTAACTCTAATGTAAAACCTATAGTGTGAAACCCTAACCCTAATTTTAATCCCGTTTTGAAACCCTAACCCTAATTTGAAACCCTAACTCTAATGTAAAAGCCTAGTTTGAAACCCTAACCCTAATTTGAAACCCTAACCCTAATTTAAAACCCCTGTTTTGAAACCCTAACCCTAATGTAAAACCCTTGTTTGAAACCCTAACCCTAATGTAAAACCCTAGTTTTAAACCCTAACCCTAATGTTTAACCGTAGTTTGAAACCATAACCCTAATGTAAAACCATAGTTTGAAGCACTAACCCTAATGTAAAACCCCTGAGTTTGAAACTCTAACCCTAATTTGAAACCCTAGTTTGAAAGCGTAACCCTAATGTAAAACCCTAGTTTGAATGCATAACCCTAATGTAAAACCCTAGTTTGAAGCATTAACCCTAATGTAAAACCCTAGTTTGAAACCCTAACCCTAATTTGAAACCCTAGTTTGAAACCCTAACCCTAATGTAAAACCCTAGTTTGAAACCCTAACCCTAATTTGAAACCCTAGTTTGAAACCCTAACCCTAATGTAAAACCCTTGTTTGAAACCCTAACCCTAATGTAAAACCCTAGTTTGTAACATTAACACTAATGTAAAACCCTAGTTTGGAACCCTAACCCTAATGTTAAACCCTAGTTTGAAACCCTAACCCTAATGTAAAACCCTAGTGTGAAACCCTAACCCTAATTTTAAACCCCTGTTTTGAAACCCCAACCCTAATGTAAAACCCTAGTTTGAATCCCTAACCCTAATGTTAAACCCTAGTTTGAAACCCTAACCCTAATGTTAAACCCTAGTTTGAAACACTAACCCTAATGTAAAACCCTAGTGTGAAACCCTAACCCTAATTTTAAACCCCTGTTTTGAATCCCTAACCCTAATGTAAAACCCTAGTTTGAAGCAGTAACCCTAATGTAAAACCCTAGTTTGAAACTCTAACCCTAATTTGAAACCCTAGTTTGAAACTCTAACCCTAATTTGAAACCCTAATTTGAAACCCTTATTTGAAACCCTAGTTTGAAACCCTAACCCTAATGTAAAACCCTAGTTTGAAAGCGTAACCCTAATGTAAAACCCTAGTTTGAAGCATTAACCCTAATGTAAAACCCTAGTTTGAAACCCTAACCCTAATGTTAAACCCTAGTTTGAAACCCTAACCCTAATGTAAAACCCTAGTTTGAAACCCTAACCCTAATGATAAACCCTAAATTGAAACCCTAACCCTAATTTGAAACCCTAGTTTGAAACCCTAACCCTAATGATAAACCCTAGTTTGAAACCCTAACCCTAAATTGAAACCCTAGTTTGAAACCCTAACCCTAATGTAAAACCCTAGTTTGAAACCCTAACCCTAATGTAAAACCCTAATTTGTAACCCTAACCCTAATGTAAAACCCTAGTTTGAAACCCTAACCTTAAAGTAAAACCCTAGTTTGAAACCCTAACGCTAATGTAAAACCTTAGTTTGAAGCACTAACCCTAATGTAAAACCCTAGTTTGAAACCCTAACCCTAATTTGAAACCCTAGTTTGAAACCCTAACCCTAATGTAAAACCCTAGTTTGAAACCCTAACCCTAATTTGAAACCCTAGTTTGAAACCTTAACCCTAACATAAAACCCTAGTTTGAAAATCTAACCCTAATTTGAAACCCTAGTTTGAAACCCTAACCCTAATGTAAAACCCTTGTTTGAAACCCTAACCCTAATGTAAAACCCTAGTTTGTAACATTAACACTAATGTAAAACCTTAGTTTGAAACCCCAAACCTAATTTGAAACCATAGTTTGAAACCCTAACCCTAATGTAAAACCCTTCTTTGAAACCCTAACTCTAATGTAAAACCCTAGTGTGAAACCCTAACCCTAATTTTAATCCCGTTTTGAAACCCTAACCCTAATTTGAAACCCTAGTTTGTAACCCTAACCATAATGTAAAACCCTAGTTTGAAACCCTAACCCTAATTTGAAACCCTAGTTTGAAACCTTAACCCTAATATAAAACCCTAGTTTGAAACCCTAACCCTAAATTGAAACCCTAGTTTGAAACCCTAACCCTAATGTAAAACCCTAGTTTGAATGCGTAACCCTAATGTAAAACCCTAGTTTGAAGCATTAACCCTAATGTAAAACCCTAGTTTGAAACCCTAACCCTAATTTGAAACCCTAGTTTGAAACCCTAACCCTAATGTAAAACCCTAGTTTGAAACCCTAACCCTAATTTGAAACCCTAGTTTTAAACCTTAACCCTAATATAAAACCCTAGTTTGAAACCCTAACCCTAATTTGAAACCCTAGTTTGAAACCCTAACCCTAATGTAAAACCTTTGTTTGAAACCCTAACCCTAATGTAAAACCCTAGTTTGTAACATTAACCCTAATTTGAAACCCTAGTTTGGAACCCTAACCCTAATGTTAAACCCTAGTTTGAAACCCTAACCCTAATGTAAAACCCTAGTGTGATACCCTAACCCTAATTTTAAACCCCTGTTTTGAAACCCCAACCCTAATGTAAAACCCTAGTTTGAATCCCTAACCCTAATGTAAAACCCTTGTTTGAAACCCTTACCCTAATGTAAAACCCTATTTTGAAACACTAGTTTGAAACCCTAACCCTAATATAAAACCCTAGTTTGAAACCCTAACCCTAATTTGAAAACCTAGTTTGAAACCCTTACCTTAATGTAAAACCCTTGTTTGAAACCCTAAAGCTAATGTAAAACCCTTGTTTGAAACCCTTACCCTAATGTAAAACCCTAATTTGAAACCCTAACCCCGATGTTAAACCCTAGTTTGAAACCCTAACCCTAATGTAAAACCCTAGTTTGAAACCCTAACCCTAATGATAAACCCTAGTTTGAAACCCTAACCCTAAATTGAAACCCTAGTTTGTAACACTAACCATAATGTAAAACCCTAGTTTGAAACCCTAACCCTAATTTGAAACCCTAGTTTGAAACCTTAACCCTAATATAAAACCCTAGTTTGAAACCCTAACCCTAATTTGAAACCCTAGTTTGAAACCCTAACCCTAATGTAAAACCCTTGTTTGAAACCCTAACCCTAATGTAAAACCCTAGTTTGTAACATTAACACTAATGTAAAACCCTAGTTTGGAACCCTAACCCTAATGTTAAACCCTAGTTTGAAACCCTAACCCTAATGTAAAACCCTAGTGTGAAACCCTAACCCTAATTTTAAACCCCTGTTTTGAAACCCTAACCCTAATGTAAAACCCTAGTTTGAAGCAGTAACCCTAATGTAAAACCCTAGTTTGAAACTCTAACCCTAATTTGAAACCCTAGTTTGAAACTCTAACCCTAATTTGAAACCCTAATTTGAAACCCTTATTTGAAACCCTAGTTTGAAACCCTAACCCTAATGTAAAACCCTAGTTTGAAAGCGTAACCCTAATGTAAAACCCTAGATTGAAGCATTAACCCTAATGTAAAACCCTAGTTTGAAACCCTAACCCTAATGTTAAACCCTAGTTTGAAACCCTAACCCTAATGTAAAACCCTAGTTTGAAACCCTAACCCTAATGATAAACCCTAAATTGAAACCCTAACCCTAATTTGAAACCCTAGTTTGAAACCCTAACCCTAATGATAAACCCTAGTTTGAAACCCTAACCCTAAATTGAAACCCTAGTTTGAAACCCTAACCCTAATGTAAAACCCTAGTTTGAAAACCTAACCCTAATGTAAAACCCTAATTTGTAACCCTAACCCTAATGTAAAACCCTAGTTTGATACCCTAACCTTAAAGTAAAACCCTAGTTTGAAACCCTAACGCTAATGTAAAACCTTAGTTTGAAGCACTAACCCTAATGTAAAACCCTAGTTTGAAACCCTAACCCTAATTTGAAACCCTAGTTTGAAACCCTAACCCTAATGTAAAACCCTAGTTTGAAACCCTAACCCTAATTTGAAACCCTAGTTTGAAACCTTAACCCTAATATAAAACCCTAGTTTGAAAATCTAACCCTAATTTGAAACCCTAGTTTGAAACCCTAACCCTAATGTAAAACCCTTGTTTGAAACCCTAACCCTAATGTAAAACCCTAGTTTGTAACATTAACTTTAATGTAAAACCCTAGTTTGAAACCCCAAACCTAATTTGAAACCATAGTTTGAAACCCTAACCCTAATGTAAAACCCTTCTTTGAAACCCTAACTCTAATGTAAAACCCTAGTGTGAAACCCTAACCCTAATTTTAATCCCGTTTTGAAACCCTAACCCTAATTTGAAACCCTAGTTTGTAACCCTAACCATAATGTAAAACCCTAGTTTGAAACCCTAACCCTAATTTGAAACCCTAGTTTGAAACCTTAACCCTAATATAAAACCCTAGTTTGAAACCCTAACCCTAATTTGAAACCCTAGTTTGAAACCCTAACCGTAATGTAAAACCCTTGTTTGAAACCCTAACCCTAATGTAAAACCCTAGTTTGTAACATTAACACTAATGTAAAACCCTAGTTTGGAACCCTAACCCTAATGTTAAACCCTAGTTTGAAACCCTAACCCTAATGTAAAACCCTAGTGTGAAACCCTAACCCTAATTTTAAACCCCTGTTTTGAAACCCTAACCTTAATGTAAAACCCTAGTTTGAAGCAGTAACCCTAATGTAAAACCCTAGTTTGAAACTCTAACCCTAATTTGAAACCCTAGTTTGAAACTCTAACCCTAATTTGAAACCCTAATTTGAAACCCTTATTTGAAACCC